>NC_045967.1:21961928-22277467 GCF_010909765.2 Amblyraja radiata | reverse complement strand
GAGAAGAGCGCTTTTCAATGAGACAAGAGGAATCCTTTGGAAGATACCAAATTTGAGATATGGACTGTTGTACCCTGCAAAACTGAGAGTCACCTACAAGCAGAAGGAACATTTCTTCACCGATTCCAAGAAAGCACTGGAGTTTGCCCAGGATATTGAGAAATCGACTGATGATTGAACATTATCTCCACGGTGTCATCACTTGGCAGAGAATAAATGGAACTTTAAATTGTTATACTCAAGGACTAATGATAGTTGATAATGATAGCTGAGCAAGTTATCTTGCTATTGACTTACAACCGTTATTATTTAGTACTAATCACTACTAATTATTACTAACTATTATTAACAAATTCTTAGAATTAATTATAAATAACAACTATAAATAATATTTGATTTAGGTATTTTATTAATAAAATTTGTTTTTTTTATATTTGACTAATATTTGACTAATATTTTTTAGGAGAATAATAATTCCCTACTACTGGATTACAAATTTTTTGGACCTAAAAATGTTTCTCCCCCCCTCCCTTTTATAAATTGCTTTTATTGAAATTTTCTTTTTTCTTAAAGCACGGAGCTAGTATTATTTTTTTATAAGACTACGGAAGTCTTTAGAGGGTTAGCCACGTAAGTGTGGCTATCACTAACTACACTGATTGTAGATGTAGTTTTCTTATTTTCTTTGCACTGGCACTCTTCTAGCCATCTATGTTTCTACTTTTTCTACTTTTTTTTTAAATTAACATATTAAATTTAATTATGTTTTTTTTAAGGAGATATGTTCGGGATGAAGACTTATTAAATCTAAAATTCATCTATCCTGTGTTCGGGTGGAATGTCAGGTTTAGTGTGTTGAACCATTTTCTCTTTTATAGACCACCCTACCCATAAGATGCAAAACGTTAATAAAAAAATTGGGGGTGAAGGAATTACATATTGTAGTTGAAACGTCAAGGGTATTAATGAACCAATCAAGAGAGGTAAAGTATTAGCACACTTAAAATCACTCAAAGCTGATATAATGTTTCTTCAAGAAACTCATCTTTAAAAATGAAGCACAACATAGATTAAAAGCAAAATGGATTGCCAAAACGTATCACTCCTCATTCTCTCATAAGTCTACTGGTGGGTGAATTATATTTTTTTAAAGTAATTTTCCTCAACGTTTCTTACTTCATAAATTCATACATTAATACTGCAAATATCAAAGATGTCTGGAGAATAGAAAATCCATCTGGATAAGAATATTCATTTTACTCACCGGCACATAAAACCTATTCAAGAATCAACTATTTTTAGTGGACTCTAAACTTATCCTATATACTTATAATTCGAAATATCATAATATTATGATTTCGGATCATGCACCTTTAACATTCATGATTAAACTAAAAGGAATGACCAAGAAGCAGACTAAATGGAATGACCGAGAATGGAGACTTAACCCTCAAATTTTAAATGATAAAGCATGCTACGAAAATCTTATAACACAGATTAATATGTTTTTCGAGACGAATGACCGCCCTGAAGCATCTGTCTCCCTTCTTTGGGAAACATTCAAAGCATTTGTACGAGGAGCGTTAATCTTCTCTCAAGCCTTCCATAATAAAAAGAATCGAGCTAAACAACATGTATTAGAAATGGAAATAAGGCAATTAGATATAGAGAATGCGGCTGCCCCTTCTATGATAAAACATAATCAAATTGCTGCACTTAAATATAAGTTAAATCAAATATACTCAGATCAAATCATAAAACTTTATCAACACACTAAACAACTACAATTTGAAGTTGGTGAAAAACCACAAAAACTATTAGCCCATCAACTTCGTAAATTAAATGAGGAAAAAACAATTCATAAAATTAGATCAGATATGGGAGAAACATTAACATTGCCCAAGGATATCAATGACAGATTTTTACAATATTATCAAACATTTTATTCAGCCAAAACGACAGATTGTCCTACGAGAATGGAAACATTCTTCCAGAAATGTAATCTTACAGGCTTAGATCTGAAAGAGAGTGAATTATTAGGTGCTGAAATATCAGTAAAAGATATTGAAGAGTCCATTAGATCGTTGAAAAATGGAAAGGCCGCTGGTCCTGATGGTTTAAACTCTGAATTTTATTTTTAAAATGTAATGATCTGATCTCCCCATGTCTACAGACATTATATAATTATGCTTTCACTCACCAGAAACTGCCAGAAACTCTAAATGAATCAACAATAACACTTATACCAAAAACGGATAAGGATCTTGAGGATCCAGGTTCATATCGAGCAATAGCTCTTTTAAACACTGATCAGAAGATATTAACTGAAATTTTAGCCCATAGATTAAGTTTAGTGATTCATAAATTAATACATCCCGATCAAACAGGTTTTATCCCAAAACGTTATTCATTTTATAATCTGAGATGATTATTTAATATTATAGATTCAAATAGAATAGCTAATGTAGATTTAGCAGTCATCTCGTTAGATGCTGAAAAAGCATTTGATCAGGTGGAATGGCATATCTATTTTCGGTGATGGAAAAATTTCAACTGGGTGAGAAGTTCTGTAGTTGGGTTAAACTCCTATATACTAACCCAACAGCTAAAATATTGACAAATCAAATATTATCGCCCAAATTCAATCTGCCTAGAGGTTGACAAGGATGCCCATTATCTCCATTATCATTCGCCCCAGCTATCAAACCACTTGCAGAAAATGTTAGAGCTCACCCAGACATTTATGGGTATAATACTAAAGATACAGTTAATACAATTTATTTATATGCAGATGATGTATTACTATACATTACAAACCCAGAAACTAGTATTCCAAATTTACTAAATCTTATAACTCAATTTGGCTCATTCTCGGGAAATAGAATTGGAATAAACGTGAAATTATGCCAATAACGGAGCTAAACCCACATATACTAGCAATGTTACAAAATTTTGAGATTTTAAAAATCAAGTCTGTAACTTATCCCATCAGATAAAGCATAAAAATAAGTTTAATTTGACACCTAATTCACTTTCATATCTCAAGTATTTAAAAAGTTATGGCCATTTTCATACTGGGAAATGAGCATCTTGTTCCCTATTGACTCTCTATGGACATAACAAAAAAGCTGTGATCGTGAATAGTCAAAAGCCCATAACTTTCTTTAAAATTAAGAGAACTGAATGAAATTTTCAGTTATCATAGATTGAAGCATTCTGAAACAAATATAAAATAATCTTACTTGGATGACCTGAAATTAAAGCATATAATTAGTTAGTTACCTAATTGTAGCTAATTTCAGACTTCAATGACTAGATCTAAACACCTATCCATTTCTTAATAAATGATTAACATTTTTAAATAGCCTAAATGTCCAAATAATATTCACAAATAATTCACAATAAAACATGATTTTTAAATCTCATTTACATTAATTTATAGGCCAAATGGAAGGAATTTAGTGTTCAATTGCTGTAAATAAATGCCCATTTAAATCAGCTTTCCAGTGGGTCCCTGTGGAACGCGCTGGTTTAGAACGTTCACATTGCGGTAGATTTGTGCCTCAAATGCCGAGAAAAATACTGCGCGATATAATGGGCCCAAATTGAGCTACTCGCAATATTAAATTTTGTATAAAAGGATCTTTAGAAGCCCTTTTGAATGTAAAAATATACAACCTACCTTCTGCTATTTTCTTTATGAGACCCTGCGGTTGCTGACGGTCGCGGGTTTAAAGATTGATTTTTAAACTACTATAACTATTATTCAAGGCCTTTAAACCTAATAATAGCTTTTGCGACGGGGTCTATCAGCGATTTTTCGTTAATAATTAACTAGGCTGAACATTTTCGATTGGAACAGCTTAGAGAAAATCGCGTTTTAAACCCGCCCCCTCTAAACGGCGCCAAAATCGCGCACAACCTCAGCGGCAGATATTCAGCGACGCTTCAGGTAGGCTTTGCAACATACCTACATATACTGCAACAATCTCCTTTTAAAATAGTCTATGAAAAATTTAAATTTCTTGGAATTTATGTGACTAAGAAATATACTTCTTTATTTAAATTAAAATTTTCCCCTTTACTTAATAAACTGCATAGAATATTCAGTATTGGAAAGCACTTCCCATCTCAATGCTTGGTAGAATTAATGCCATAAAAATGATTTTCCTTTCACAATTACTGTACTTATTTCAATCAATTCCGATATATCTCCCAAAATGTTTTTTTTAAAAACTTGATTCTATTGTTACAAACTTTATTTTGGGACTACAAGGACCATAGAATAAGTAAAACACATTTATGTAAATCCAAGATGAATGGAGGATTAGTCTTACCAAATTTTCTATTTTATTTGTGGGCTGTTAATATTAAAAAATATGACCTTCTGGTTGGAAGATATTGATCAACAACCAGATTGGTTAAAGATGGAAAAGGAAGATTGTTTACCTTTTGAAATTGGCTCGATCTTGTTAACCCCCACAAAATTGAACTTAAAAACATAGTGAAAATCCGATAATATATAGTGGTATACGAACTTGGAAACAATTAAAAATTACTTTAAAATTGGATAATTTATTACTCCTTCTCCCCATTGTAAATAATCCTTCATTTAAACCATCTGTGTTGGATAAAGGTTTTGTACAATGGAAAAACCATGGAATTAAAAAGGTAGGACACCTTTGCCGAAAAGGTATTTTTCTTTCATTTCAGGAGTTACAACAGAATTATGGACTACACTCAAATAATTTTTTTAGATATTTACAACTTAGAGATTATGTTAAATCACATACACAAGAATATAGAATTAGAGAGCCAGAAATTCTTGACGAATGTTTGAATAAACATCCTAACACAGATAAATTAATATCTCACATCTATAATATCCTTTTAGGTAGTGAGGTCCCGTCGACGGAACTACATAGACAAGCATGGGAAAATGAAATGGCTCAACCTATAATGAAAGATATATGGGATGAAAGTTTACATATACATCAATGCTCGTTAAATGCCAGACACTCCTTAATACAATTTAAAGTACTACATAGACTGCACTATTCTAAAACAAAATTAAACAGCATTTTTCCAAATATCTCTCCTATCTGTGACAAATGTCAATATTCAGAAGCTAATGTAACTCATACTTTCGTAAACTGTATAAAAATTAAAAAATATTAGACAAATTTTTTTTAAATTATTTCTGAAGTTGTTAATATCCAATTGGATCCTGATCCAAAACTAATAATATTAGGAATATCAGAACAAAGCATAAAACTTACAATAAACCAAAGAAATATCCTTGATTAAGGTATAATAATTGGGAAAAAATTAATATTAAAATTTTGGAAAAACCCAACAACCCCAACAATTAAAATGTGGATTATGGAGATGTCTGAGACCCTACACTTGGAAAAAATTAGACTTGTCTTAATTGACAAATCAGAACTATTTGCGAGAATATGGTCTCCATTTATTGATTTTCTGAAAGGGTAATATGGTTCAACACGAAAGCTTGACTGAAACTTGAATCCAGGACTGGATGAATAATTACACTCTATAATCTATGGACCTATCTCCAAAATTGTGTTACTGGTAATCTCTTTTATTTTTATTTCTCCCTCCCTTTTTGTTTATAGTTTCCTTTTTCTCTTCCCCTATTTCTTCTCTCTCTATAGCTCTATCTTTCAAAAAAATCTATAAATAATAAACAGAAGCTGTGTTAATATATAACTTGGTAAACAAATCGTGTTTTGGTTATGATATGTATATGCTTCTAATAAAAAATTGTTTTTTTTTTTTAAGAAATTGGTCATGGTCAATCAGTGATCCCATCGCCATGAACACTACTGAGGGTTTAGGAATAAAATAACCAAAGGAACATTGTGCATTGAGATTAGGACCAGCCTTTAACAGTGCACAGCAGTTCTTTGCCGAGACAGTTAAACTACAAGCTTGAGAGAATAGGAGATATAATGAGACCAATTGTAATTCTAGGAGACTCAATGTCTGTTAACCGCCTTTAGTTTCAATGATTTTTCTCATTATGTCTCCCACTTTAATCTCATGATAACTTCAGCCATTTAATCATATCTTCTTTGCCTTTTAAGTACTTCATAGATCATTTATTTTATTTGCTTGTCTTGTACATGTATTTATTTATTCATCCTTCCCATTCCCAGCATTCCATAATTTCATGTTATATCCTTCAGTATGATGAAAGATCCAAACTTGAAATATTTATTTATTTACTTGTTTGTTTATTTAATTCTTTATTTCGAACAGAATAAAAGAATAAAAATCAAGTGTGAAACAGCATACAAAATACTTTGAATTTAAAAAGACCTGCTTCAAATTATGACATCACAATGGTTCGGCTAGCAGTGATCAGCTTCACTGAAGATTTCATCCTATATTTCAAGGCATTCGCAATTATAGCTTTAAAAATGCCAACTTTCACAAGATTTTTACTGTTAAAATCATTCCTGCTAGCTTCCAACACACTTTGATACAATATTGCGACACAGGAACACTCTGAATTTTTCACCTCACAGGAGGGGGAGGGCGAATTGCTATTGCAACATGCAGGGCAAGTGCAATTGATATTTTATTTAAAGCCCACTGCTGAGGAAGGCAGGGGAGTGCTGGAATCTTACATTCGGGAATGGCTTGAGTTGGAGGACCATGCGTCTCTGGAGGCTATGGGTAGGGGACGGGTGCATTGGGGGAGCAGACCCAATGGGTCTGCACTTGGTCTAGTATAACAATAAAATCGAGAGGGGGATGGAATTAACAATTGTTCTCATTGACAGGAGAGTTATTTTCAACATTCCAATCACAGAAATAGTTTTACAGCAGTTCTAAAGCCAAGTCTCTGGGGCAGTGAGGCAGTGGTTCTACCTGCTGTGCCACCTTTTAATTATTAAATTACAATGTTGATAAAGCACAGAGTGATTATCAATGGAAAAAGTAACAGTAACAAATAAAATACTGCTGGTGTGTTTGCGAAAACACGTGGAGAGATCTTATCCCAAGCACCAGAGGGGCAAGGACTGTCTAGAGTAATGCCATAATCTCAATGATGCTTCATCCAGGACAATGTAATGGGAGGGATCCTTCAGGAAATATTAACTGTTTCTTTTTAAATTTCTTTCATCTCAACATGACCAAGAGGATAGAAGCAGCAGGGAATCTCCGTGAGCAGAAAAATAACTTTCAAAGGTCACGTAAATTACCCAACAAAGTCACAATGCCAAATAGTTGAAAGGCTATTAAATTGATTCAATGGGGGACATAGTAATAAAGAAGAAAGGCAAGACAAGGAAGGCTGAATCAAACATGCGGAAGTTAAACACATCTGATTGTTCCTTGTGGAGCAGTGTTTGATTCAAATCAACATAAGCCGTGGTGCAGCATGCTGGCATGGATTTCAATAGCATCTCACTACATCCATGGAGCATCTTAAAGCACATAGTAAACCATTAATTACTTCCCAAAACCAGGTACTCTTGCCCAGTGGTAGAAGTATTGCCAATTTATCTGCAAGAGGCAGGAAATGCATGAGGAGTCACATTCTGCTTTCATATAATTCTGGAGAGTCAAAAGAGCACTCGGATCAACAACCGGCTCCTCTCCCTGCCCTGTAGAACGGAGCGGTTCAGGAGATCCTTCACCCCTGCAGCCATTAGATTTTATAATTCGGACCGCTAGGCTGTAGGGGGATGCATTTTGCAATTTTTAATTTTAAATTTTTAATTATTGGTCTTTTTAAGTATTTATTGCTCTCAGGTAGTGTCCACATTGTATTCTATGTATTTTCTGTCTGCGTTCGTTTTGAATCTGTGGGTTTGTTGGTTGGGGGCTTCTGGACATCTGAATTTCCCTGAGGGGATCAATAAAGTATCTATTATTATTATTATATGTGTGTTTGATGGCTCAGACCATTGGCTAGGACCTTCCCTCCCTCTTCTACTTCAACTGGTGCTGTTGAATCTGCTCTTCCACCTCAGCTGGAAAACCAGGCTTCAGTTCAGTTCCTCATTCACAGAACAGCTACTCCAATAGCATGACACTCACTCAAGGGTAGTCTAAAACGTTCTGTTCCCATTTAAGCGGTGAATGTTTAAAGCCCTTAACTGATTGACACAGAAGTAAATCAACCAAGATAAAGTGATATCAGCAAATTAAATAGATCTTTGTGATCTAATTCAGACAATATTTAAAGTCCATAGGCAAAAGCATTGGATTATGCACATGGATTTAAAACTATATTATATGGTGATATTTAGACAAAGCAATCTTTCTGGAGGCTTTGATAATCCTGCACCTTAACTGCAAGAATGTCCCAATGTAATATTAATAGACATTACCTACTTTTGCATGGAGACAGCTGGAGATGAGTTGTTCTATATTCCAACCATACTTTCAAGATGAGTTTTAAAATCAAGTACATTTTAAGTCCTTCAGATAAAAGTATTTCACTGGGGAAAAGAAAATTATTTTGGCAGCGGCTTTCTGCTAATGATTCAATTTTTACCAATCAATACAGAATTGGGTTATTCACTGGACAGCAAATTTAGACCAATATGTTGAATCCTAAAACTAAAGTGGTGCATAAGTGGTGCATAATGTACAGAAATAATTTTAAAACAAAGATCAAAAGGGAAAGGATTTTGTCCCAGTACCAGTTTCCCATGATTTACTTTCACATCTTCTGTCTCTATTTCACTATTTTCAGAAGAGGAGCAGTTAACAATGCATTAACTATTTTTTCCTGATCCTTCCATAATGGAGCTGTGGAGAGTAGGTGAGATCAGTTCCACTGAATTTTGACCACCCCCAAGCTTCATTCCCTGCAGGCCACATCCAATTTTCACAAGGTCAGAATGTACCAAAAGGCTTTATCAGATGTTGAAGTACATTTGATCTCTGTTGAACCAATGCAACCAATGCAGCTGAGGAAATAATGCAGCCAATTTCTGTGAATCTCTTAGGACTCCAGCAGTTTCCATGCAAAATAGGTAAGCATTTATTAGTATTACATTGGGACATTCTTGCAGTTATTGTGCACTATTATCAAACCCTCTGGAACGGTTGCTTTTCTAGATATCAGAAAGAGCATTATGATAATGGCCATCTAATGTATTTTAACTTTGTTAAAATAAGTTCCTCAAGCCTCTTATTCCCTTGTGTTCCTTGATTATTGTTTCTTTTGCTATTGGAAACACGTAGCTTCTCATATTTATCTTCTCAAAATCATTTGTGACATGCAAATCTCTTCCCAACTTTCTTCTCTTTAAGGGGATCCATCCTCGCTTCTTCAGTGACCCCTTGGAAATGTTCCCCCGTCATTGGTGGTAATTTAGTGAATCTTCTGCATCCACTTCTAAGGTATGACATCCTACATTGTTATAAATTCATGCAGCAAGGAAACAGGCCCATCTACCACTTCTCAGAATCTACAATTTTTCTTATTGTCTCCTGCTGGAAGTGATTAAAGTATCTCCCACAAACCCAACCCCAAGCTCTGTGTTTTGCTGCTCAGCTCACTCCAGAACAGAGATTTATCAATAAGCTCAAAATCAGTCGCTTACCATTAAATTTACTAGTGTCCTGGACAAGCAAAAATTCACCATCACGTCTCCTCATGGGTTTTGGCTTGGACCAAGTAGATCATGTCCAGTCAGAGAATACCACATTATGTTAATCATACATTATTACATAGATAGTAGATGTGACATTGGACAATAAACTTTGCAAACCTCATGGTGCAGTGGGAAGTCTGAAGGTCATTAGAGGAGAATGAAAATCGATTTGCATTGCATATCCATATGCATTGGCTTAACTCCAAATCCTGCACAACTTAATACGGGAGCTAAACAAATACTCAGTCAACATAAGCAGGTGGAAACCTGATGAATTTTGAGTGCCTTTCTTTTGTCTTGCATTTTTCCCAAAGCATTAACTTAGTCAAAATTGAATGGGGTAAATCTATAACAGATGAGGATGCCATTGGATGTTAAGTTTTCTTTTGCTAATAGAAAAGATTCTGATCGCCAGTCTGTGGAGTCCAAGCATTTTCAAAGTGACCAAAGTGGAAAACAACCTGTGTCCCAGAGGTGATATCCTCCACATTGGAAGACACTAAATTTCCAATTAACCTCCCACCCATGGGATGTGTGAGTAAACCCAGGCACTGGGGTAACCCGCAAAGTCCACTGTCGCTGAGAAACTGTGCAAACTCCACACTGTTCAGCATCGATTTCAGACTAAGTTGTGATACAGCAGTGCTAACTGCTGAACTTACACTGGAAAAAAAAGAATAGTATTTTAAATTTAGCAGTGCAAATAATATTTAAACATATTGACTTCATAATTTCACTGAGAACGAGTAGAAGAAACATATGGGTAGCAACAGTCTGAGGGCGGATGCCTTTATACCCTCACCTTGAGCTTGGCAGATAACCCATTGTAAGATAGCCTTCACTTTGCTCCCATGAAGAGTTGTGTCACATTTTGGCCTGCATGTTCTATTCCAGGATGGTGTGGTTGCAGGCTTGGTCTTTGGACTTTGTCGTTGGCACTTTCTTTTGCCCAACTCAATCTTCTCTCTGGAAGGTCAGCCAACCAGCTGCCCTGTGGCTACTTAATCCGGTTTTCCAAGGATATTGCACACATACAGATAGGCGACAGCCAGCTTGATCTAGTTTGCTTCATTAAAAACTGTTGACATGATTTAAGAGAGGATATTGACCATTTGAATGATCTCATTTCCTTTCAGTGTGGTTAATATTTACAGACAAACAGCAACATCTGCTGCATTTCAGTGCCATACATAAGCAAAACAATGTTTGCTCTAAATCAAACTTCACACAACGGTAATAAAACTGAAATATCATTCTTTCTGGAATTTGTTGGAAACTCAGAATCCAGACTGAGCTTAATGCAGTTTTTGGATACTAAATAAATCTTCAAGCAAGCTCGTATTGCCATTGTGGGATTACTAACTATGTTTGTGTGGTGATGAGCAGTGCACATTGTTCAGCTGACAGGGCTTTCATGGTGGGATGCTTGGGCCAAAACATTCTGATTGGCTTTGAAGCAGAAGGATTACCAGTCCTCTTAGTAGTAGGTGGTCGTGGGCCAGGACTCAGGCATGATGAGGAGTTATTCACAAAGAACGAACATTATTCAACAAAGTTTCTAAAATAAATTGTCAACTCACTTTCACAAAGGTTAAGAATTGTTGCTTAAATGAGTTAATAGCACAGGTCCTAAATGAGAGAAAGAAGTCTAAAATTACAGTGGGATCTTAATCAGCTGTACAAGTGGTAAACAGCAAAGGAAGTTTAATTGAGATAAATGTGAGGTGTTGCAAAACCGGGCAGAAACTTCACAGTAGGGCCCTACAGAGTGTTGTAAAGGAGAAGGATCCAGGACCACAAGTAAATAGTTCACTGCAAGTGGCAACACAGGCAGATAGAGTGGTGAACAAGGCATTGGGCCTTCATCAGTCAGGGAATTGAGTATAGTAGTAGGGACATTTTGTTACAGTTGTACAAGATATTGGCAAAACATGTTCAGTTTTGGTCACTCTGCTACAGATAACATGCCATTAAGCTGGAAAAGCTGCAGATAAGATTTATAAGGATGTTGCCAGGACGTGAGGACTTCAGCTATAGGGAGAGGTTGGGCAGCCTAGGATTTTATCTCTTGGAGCAAGGCTGTTGTACTTTTCTCCCTATGGTATTTGTGAGAAGAAGGTGTGGCAAAGTTGATGTGTGTCTTTGATGATATTAACTGCCTTCTTCTGGCAGCACTTACTTTAGATGCCTCCAATGATAGGGAGGTCAGTATCCAACAGATACTGAGCAATATCCACTATTTTGGGGACTTTGTTACTGAAACAGGCTATGATGTGACCAGTCAGTATGCTCTCTATCGTACACTTGCAGAAGTAAGCTTGTATCCATTTACTCCTTTCTTATCCAAGTGCCTGTCCAAATGCCTTTTAAACTTTTGTAATAGTATTTGGCTTCACTCTGACATCTCATTCCAAGAATTCGCTACTCAGTTTTAAGGACGCACCCTTCAGGTCTCCTTTATCTCTCCCCTCTTAAATATTTGTCCTCTAGTTCTAAACATTCTTGTTCTGACAAAAGGATCTGACTATCTATCGTATCTATGCCCCTCGTAATTATATAAACCTTGTAACGGTCACCTCAGCCTCTCATATCCCAGTGAGAATAAACACAACCTAATTGATCTCCCCTTACTACTGCAGCCCACCATTCCAGGTAACACCCTGGTGAATCGCTTCTGCATTCTCCCTATTACCACCTGAAGAGTGGCGGCCAGAACGGTGCACAATACTCTATGTGCAGTCTAAGCAATGTTTCGAACAACTGCAACATGACATGACTTTCCCACCTCTTATGCTCAATGCCTCAGCCTATGAAGGTCAACAGACATAGTGCCTTTTGCCCCATCCTAGAGGGAGAGGGAGAGGGAGAGGGAGAGGGAGAGGGAGAGGGAGAGGGAGAGGGAGAGGGAGAGGGAGAGGGAGAGGGAGAGGGAGAGGGAGAGGGAGAGAAAATATATATATATATATATATGATATAACCATCCCAAAAGAAAGAAAGCAATGAATGAACAACACCTGCCATAGGGCCAGCAACCTTGGTGAGCTTTGTCTAAATTTGTTGTATGGATGTGGATGATATTGGCAATGTCTCATCCCTTGCCCAATACCCCTACATTGTTGTTAGCCTAGAAGTTGTTTCTCATGGTGTAGATGAAAAAAGGTCTGTCTGTTGAAATTGGTTTCACCAGAAAAGAGCTAAATTGCACCTTTTTTCAAGTCTCTCAGTACTACTTAGAAAACTTGATCTCTCTACTTGCCACTGGGTTTCTGTCCACGCTAGAATTATGTTTCCCAACAACATCAATAACTGTGCAGTGCCAGCTGCTAAAGAGCCAATTCGATTTTGAATCTCAATAGTCTAAAATTCAACTGTTCATCTTTTCCCACAGAACTACCATCTTTTATTGATGGCAATTCCATAGAACTGTACAATGTAAATGGCCAGACACACTCACACTGTTTTATTTTCCAGCCTACTGCATATACAGCCTCACTGCACCTTCACAGCACACATTGTACACCCAGTCTTTGTCTCACCACCCACCACATCTCAATACTCAAAGCTGATTACAAAACTCCCAGCAGGTACTTTGTGTGCATCTTGTGTGCATGCCTGTGCCTATGTGTGCACATGTATGTATGAAGTGTGTGTGTATATGTTTGTGTGTGTATTGCATGTATGTGCTGAGTGTGAGCGCGTGTGATGCAGGCCTAGACATATATGAATGCTTGCGTATGTTTGTATGTGTCTGTGTGTGCAGGGGCAAGGTTGTAGGAGTGAGAGTCAGTGCAGAGGGGATGTGAAAACAAAGGAGTGTGTGTGAGAGAGAGAGGGGCAATGGGAGTCTGTTGAAAGGAAAGGATTTAGGTCAAATATAAGGATGATCTGTATGAAGATGAAACTAAAGACTACAAATAATATTCCAAAGTGTAAAATGCTGGAGATCCTCCCTCATATAACAAGGTCATTGGATTTTTCTCAGTGCCGGCCTGCATTCCTAAGAGTGTAACTCTTAGAACATATCTCCTTGGTAAACTCCTGCCATAAATGCTATAGTAGCTTTAGGGACGAGCACAATGAGTTCTTGCAGGTAATGTTCTCCGTCAGCCTGCTCAGGCCCCTCATTGTGAGTCTGGCAGCATATCCCCTCCACTCTTCAGTCATTGCAACAGCTATTCTTAAAGAAGCAACATTGTCATGTTGTAGTGCTACTTGTGTTGTATATGGAAACCTTTAAGGGGAATCTTCTAAGATCACAGCCTTTTGGAGCAAAAACAAACTGCTGGAGCGAATGGGCGGATCTGTGAAGGCAAAGGGACAAACGACACTTTGGGGTTGTTACCTGCATCATGATTGAGAGATGAGAGGAAGATAGCAGTATAAAAAGTTGTGGTGGAGGAGTGAATCAGGGGCTCGTGGATGAAAGGTGGAACCAGGTAAGTAGGGTTAGGCAGATGGAGCCAAATGAGTAGAGGGAGATGGCAAGTAAACCAGGGGGAGGATAAACCCACCATTTCCTGAAATTAAGGGCTATTAACACAATGTTATCTAATGAGAGATACAAAATGCTGGAGTAACTCAGTGGGCCAGACAGTATCTCTGGAGAAAAGGAATACAGTGCATTCATAAAGTATTCAGACCCCTTCACCTTTTCCACATTTTGTTACGTTACAGCCTTATTTAAAAATAATTAAACTCTTTTTTTTAATCATTAATCTAGACACAAAACCCCAGAACGAAGAAGCAAAAACAGGTGTTTAGAAATTTTTGCAAAGTAAATAAAAAGAAATAACTGAAATATCACATTTACATAAGTATTCAGACCCTTTGCTATGACACTCAAAATTGAGCTTAGGTTCATCCTGTTTCCATTGATTATCCTTGAGATGTTTCTGCAACTTGATTGGAGTCCACACACCAGTGGTAAATTAAATTGATTGGACATGATTTGGAAAGGCACACGCCTGTCTATATAAGGTCCCACAGTTGACAGTGCATGTCAGAACGAAAACCAAGTCATGAAGATGAAGGAATTGTCCATAGACCACCGAGACAGGATTGTGTCAAGGCACAGATCTGGGGAAGGGTATAAAATAATTTCTGCAGCATTGAGCCGAAGAGCTCAGTGGCCTCCGTCATTCTGAAATGGAAGATCTTTAGAACCACCAGGACTCTTCATAGAGCTGGCCACCCGGCCAAACTGAGCAATCAGGGGGGAAGGGCCTTGGTCAGGGAGGTGATCAAGAACCCGATGGTCACTCTGACAGAGCTTCAGAATTCCTCTGTGGAGTTGGGAGAACCTTCTGGAAGGACAACTATATCTGCGGCACTCCACCAATCAGGCCTTTACGGTAGAGTGGCCGGACGGAACCCACTCCTCAGTAAAAGGCACATGACAACCTGCTTGGAGTTTGCCAAAAGAGTTGTTTTCTCTGGTGCTCTGGTCTGATGAAACCAAGATTGAACTCTTTGGCCTGAATGCTAAGCATCACATCTGGAGGACATCAGGCACCGCTCATCACCTGGACAATACCATATGGTGAAGCATAGTGGTGGCAGCATCATGCTGTGGGGATGTATTTCAGCGGCAGGATCTGGGAGACTAGTCAGGATCGAGGGTAAGGTGAACAGAGCAAAGTTCAGAGAGATCCTTGATGAAAACCTGCTCCAGACCGTTCTGGACCTCAGACGGGGGCAGAGGTTCACCTTCCAACAAGGACAACAACCCTAAGCACACAGCCAAGACAACACAGGAGTGGCTTTGTGACAAGTCTGTGAATGTCCTTGAGTGGCCCAGCCAGAATCAGGACTTGAACCCGATCGAACATCTCTAGAGGGACTTGAAAATAGCTGTACATTGACGCTTCCTATCCAACCTAAGAGGATCTGCAGAGGGGAATGGGAGAAATTACCCAAATACAGGTGTGCCAAGCTTGTAGCATCATACCCGAGAAGACTTGAGGCTGTAATCGCTGCCAAAGGTGCCTCAACAAAGTACTGTAAAGGGTCTGAATACTTCTATAAATGCGATATTTCAGTTATTTCTTTTTAATCCATTTTAGAATAAGGCTGTAATGTAACAAAATGTGGAAAAAGTGAAGGTGTCTGAATACTTTGTGAATGCACTGTGCGTGATGTTTCAGGCTTCTCAGTCTGAAGAAGGGTCTCAACCTGAATGCTGCCTGACCCGCTGATGCTGCCTGGCCCGCTGATGCTGCCTGGCCCGCTGATGCTGCCTGGCCCGCTGATGCTGCCTGGCCCGCTGATGCTGCCTGGCCCGCTGAGTTACTCCAGCATTTTGTGTTTATCTTTGGTGTAAATCAAATTCCTTTCTACACAATGTTTTCTAATGACAGTTTTAAACCAGCGTTAGTGCGCAATATATTGCTCTTTCAACACACTTGAAATGCAGAAAGGAATTTCTAGGTCCATTAGTGTTTTGGAATTGTTAGAGTTTGTGGCGGTGCTTCCATATCAATGGCTGCTGGATCACAGACACATTGTTAAACTTGAACTGAGTTGTTAGCAGACACATCATACATTTCCTAAAGGTGATTTTATATGTTCCTGCCACCCTCTTTCCTGAGGACATTCATAACAACCCTAGGATTCGGCACGTAATACATAAAGTTCGCTCTGAAATTGTCATTTGGGAGTTTTTCACCTGCAAAAACTTGCATCAAAAGTTCAGCTACTGATAAGAGGTTTGATATCATTGTCATCTTCAATAACTATTGTCTTTTGGTCTGGGAATGCATGTCTGACTTAAGCACAGATGATTTTTGTGGTTCTGCTCTAGTTACTAATTCAAAGCCCAAGTGTCTAAAGACATGTTCTTTCTTCACTGGCTGTCAAAGAGAGCTGCAGTATTCAGATAATGAACAAATTAATTTCTCACACCAGCTTTCCACCTATTTAGCTGCTGAAGTAACTTTTCCCCAGCTTACCTTTTTGGTGCCCAATTTGCTTCCTATTTGACATATCAGCCTGCTAACTAACTAAGGCAAAGGCTCCACTGCGTTTTAATTGCTTTATCTGCATTATTTACATTGACACACGCATATAAAATGGACAAATACGGTAGTTGGACTTGAACTATTGCAATCAGTGCTTTTAATTAGTTATATCTATTTGAATCATCATTCATTATAGTACCATTTACATCAGTGGGTTCTTCTTAACCATTAGCTGTCTGTGCAAGACCTTGCATTATTCAACCAACATCATAGGATCTCCCAATAACCCAGTCCAGATGTAGACACAAGGAACTGCAGATGCTGGTTTACATAAAAAGAAACAATGTGCAGGAGTAACTCAGCGGTGGGGTGGTGGTGGGGGGGGGGGGCATGGATAGGCGGTGTTTCAGGTTGGTACCCTTCTTCAGACTAGATGATTTAGACCAGTGGTTCCCAACCTTTTTTAGCTCATGGCCCCATTGGGATCTTTTACTTTTTCTGTGCCCCCCCCCCCCCCCCCTGACATTATTACCAGAAAAAAAGTACTTCAATATTATAAAACCTTCCGTAAAAATATCAGTGTCTATTAATTGCACATATATTCTCTTTTATTCTATTCCACAAACATCAAAAATATTTCAACTACATAGATTTAAATTTATTAGAACTGAAATTTAGGAGGCAACAGGGTGGTAGCTCTGTGGCCTCCTTCATTGAACCTGTGGCCCCCTAAATCCCAACATTTTTCTGTGGCCCCCCTGAAATTTGCCATGGCCCCTTTGGGTCATGAGTTACACTTGGTCATCATAAGTGCAATGCTTGCCCGACAGTACATGGAACTGATAAATAAATACATTCTAACCACTATCAGGGAAAGGAAGATGAATATATTCATAACTGTATTCATTACAAAGTGTGATTCGCTCCAGTCACTGAAAGCCAGCATACTTTCCCCCTGAACATACTTTCCCCCTGAAGTCATGAAACAAAGAGCACTCTTTTCCAATACAAGAGGAATTCTGAGGGACATACAGGAGACCGATTTGGATTATTATACCTGGCCAAGTTCCGTGTCACACATGAAGGTGCTGAATCCTTCTTCACTGACCCGAACGAGGCATTATTGTTTGCCCAGAACATCGCCAGAGCCGCCAGGGGTAAGTACGAGTCTGTAAAGTCACAGGCTGTTGCGGACTGGCTACATTGTAATATGGTAGAAACATTATCAACTAAAACATAACTATTATGAGACGCATGTCGGTTAAATATGCATTCAGTTATTTACTCATGCCTTCCTATAGAACATTAATTAGAGTGGAATGCTGAGCCTCTAAAAGATCTTCGCATTTTGTTCTGTTTAGTTCCTTAACGCGTTAAAGGTGCGGGACTATCTAATAATAATTCTAGTATTAAAAATGAGTTGTAAGGAAGGTTACTTGAATTCAACCACCCATGTGTGGTGATTGGTAATTTCCCCATGTCTACAAAGCCTCTATACCCAAGCGTTCAAGGAGCAGACTTTACCGCAGAATCTAGCTGAATCAATTATCACTTTAATTCCTAAAAAAGATAAGAATCTTGAAGTGTCGGGATCTTATAGAGCAATTGACCTTTAAAATACTGACCAGAAGATTCTAGCCAAGACTCTGGCTCGTAGACTCAGCCTAGTCATTGGCAAACTTGTACACTCAGATCAAACTGGGTTCATACCTAAACGACACTCATTCTTTAATCTGAGACATAGAAACATAGAAACATAGAAAATAGGTGCAGGAGTAGGCCATTCGGCCCTTCGAGCCTGCACCGCCATTCAATATGATCATGGCTGATCATCCAACTCAGTATCCTGTACCTGCATTCTCTCCATACCCCCTGATCCCTTTAGCCACAAGGGCCACATCTAACTCCCTCTTAAATATAGCCAATGAACTGACCTCAACTACCTTCTGCGGGAGAGAATTCCACAGATTCACCACTCTGTGTGAAAAAAGTTTTCCTCATCTCGGTCCTAAAAGATTTCCCCTTTATCCTTAAACTGTGACCCCTTGTTCTGGACTTCCCCAACATCGGGAACAATCTTCCTGCATCTAGCCTGTCCAAACCCTTAAGAATTTTGTACGTTTCTAAAAGATCCCCCCTCAATCTTCTAAATTCTAGCGAGTACAAACCGAGTCTATCCAGTCTTCCATAGAAACATAGAAACATAGAAATTAGGTGCAGGAGTAGGCCATTCGGCCCTTCGAGCCTGCACCGCCATTCAATATGATCATGGCTGATCATCCAACTCAGTATCCCGTACCTGCCTTCTCTCCATACCCTCTGATCCCCTTAGCCACAAGGGCCACATCTAACTCCCTCTTAAATATAGCAAATGAACTGGCCTCGACTACCCTCTGTGGCAGAGAGTTCCAGAGATTCACCACTCTCTGTGTGAAAAAAGTTCTTCTCATCTCGGTTTTAAAGGATTTCCCCCTTATCCTTAAGCTGTGACCCCTTGTCCTGGACTTCCCCAACATCGGGAGCAATCTTCCTGCATCTAGCCTGTCCAACCCCTTAAGAATTTTGTAAGTTTCTATAAGATCCCCTCTCAATCTCCTAAATTCTAGAGAGTATAAACCAAGGAGGGGGAGGATCCAGTGGTTGTGGTCCATGTGGGGACCAATGACATAGGAAGGACGAGGAAGGAGGATCTGCTGAAGGAGTTTGAGCAGTTAGGGAATAAATTAAAAAGCAGAACTTCGAGGGTACTGATCTCCGGATTGCTACCTGAGCCACGGGCCAAATCGGCGAGAGTACGTAAAATTAAAAAGCTGAATGCGTGGCTCAAAGACTGGTGTGGGAAAAATGGGTTTGGTTTCTTGGGCCACTGGCACCAGTACTGGGACAGGGGGGATCTGTTCTGTAAGGACGGACTTCACCTGAACGGTGCTGGGACTGGGGTCCTGGCAAATCATATAACTAGGGCAGTAGAGAGGTCTTTAAACTAAGTAGCGGGGGGGAGGTATCAAGGGGGGTAATAACGGCAGGGGTAGAGGAAATAGAGCAGGGTATCAGTGGGGAAGCGGAAAATCAAAATGTGACAGGAGGATCCAGAATGTGTGAAGATAAAGCTCTAGATGTAAAAGGGGCAAAAACGGAAAGGTAGGGTAGTAAAAATCATCTGAAAGTGCTTTATCTAAATGCACGGAGTATTCGAAATAAGATAAATGAATTAACGGTGCAATTAAGTATATATAGTTATGATATCGTGGCCATTACGGAGACATGGCTGCAAGGGGATCAGGACTGGGAGTTAAATATAGAGGGGTACTCGACAATTAGAAAAGATAGACAGGAAAGAAAGGGAGGAGGGGTGGCCCTTTTAATAAGGGAGGGAATAACGGCAATAGAGAGGAAGGATATTGCGTTGAAGGATCAGGATAGTGAAACAGCTTGGGTACAGATAGAGAATAACAAGGGGAAAAAAACACTAGTGGGTGTAATTTATAGACCTCCAAATAGCTGTGACGCTGTTAGTCAGAACATAAATCTGCAAATAGTTGACGCATGTAAAAAGGGAACTGCTGTAATCATGGGGGACTTCAATTTTCATATTAATTGGGCAAACCAAACTGGGCAGGGTAGACTAGAGGAAGAGTTTATAGAATGTATTAGAGACGGGTTCCTAGAACAGTATGTCGCAGAACCGACAAGGGGGGAGGCAATCTTGGATCTGGTCCTGTGTAATGAAGCAGGATTAATTAAAAATGTCATAGTTAGGGACTCGTTGGGAACAAGTGACCACAATATGGTCGAATTCCATATTCAAATAGAAGGGGAGCAGGTTGAAACTCAGGCTAGGGTGCTTAGTCTAAATAAGGGGGATTATGAAGGTATGAGGACTGAGCTGATCAAAGTTGACTGGGATAGCAGACTCAAGAATAAGACGGTACATGAGCAGTGGTGTACGTTTAAGGATCTACTGTATAACCTTCAAGAAAAATGTATTCCTATGAAGAAAAAAAGGGGTAAGGGTAAGAACAGTCAGCCATGGCTCAGTAAAACTATAAAGGATAGTATTCGGCTGAAGGCAAGGGCATATAAGGTAGCCAGAGATAGTGGGAGGGCAGAGGATTGGGAAGCATTTAAAGGTCAGCAAAAAATAACTAAGAGATTAATTAAGACGGGGAAAATAGACTATGAAAGGAATTTAGCGAACAACATAAAAACTAATAGTAAGAGTTTTTATAGCTATATAAAAAGAAAAAGGGTGGCTAAGGTGAACGTTGGTCCATTGGAGGGTGAGACTGGAGAGTTGTTGGTGGGGAACATGGAAATGGCAAAGGCATTAAACTAGTATTTTGTATCAGTCTTCACCATAGAAGACACAAAAAATATTCCAACGCTGGATAAACAGGGGGTGGTAGGAATGGAGGAGCTAAATACTATTAAGATCACCAAGGAGGTGGTATTAGGGAAATTAATGAGACTGAAGGAGGATAAATCCCCTGGGCCTGATGGATTACATCCAAGGGTCTTGAGGGAGATAGCGGTGGGGATTGTGGATGCATTGGTGATAATTTTCCAAAACTCCCTGGAGGCAGGAACGGTCCCAGTGGATTGGAAAATGGCCAATGTAACACCTATATTTAAAAAAGGAAGTAAACAGAAGGCGGGTAACTATAGACCGGTTAGTCTAACATCGGTGGTGGGTAAAATGTTAGAGACAATTATTAAAGAAACACTAACGGGGCACTTGGATAGGCATGACTTCATCGGACAGAACCAGCATGGTTTTGTGAAGGGGAAGTCCTGTTTAACGAATCTGCTCGAATTCTTTGAGGAAGTAACAACCCGGGTGGATAAAGGGGAACCGGTGGATGTGGTATACTTGGACTTCCAAAAGGCTTTTGACAAGGTGCCACATAAGAAACTATTGCTAAAAATAAAAAATTATGGGATTGGGGGTAATATATTAGCATGGGTAGCGGATTGGCTAACAAATAGGAAGCAGAGAGTAGGGATAAATGGTTCATACTCGGGATGGCAACCGGTAACTAGCGGGGTTCCGCAAGGGTCGGTGCTGGGACCCCAGTTGTTCACAATTTATATAAATGATTTGGAGGAGGGAACCAAGTGTAATATATCAAAATTTGCGGACAATACAAAAATGGGAGGAAAAGTAGGGGATGAGGAGGATAGGAAGAGTCTGCAAAAGGATATAGATAAGCTAGGTGAGTGGGCAACAACTTGGCAGATGAAATTTAATACTAATAAATGTGAAGTCATTCACTTTGGGAAAAAAAATGATAGGGCAAGTTATTTTTTAAATGAGGAGGAGCTGCGTTGTAATGCAACGCAAAGGGATCTAGGGGTATTAGTACATGAATCACTAAAAGTTAGTATGCAGGTGCAGCAAGCAATCAGGAAGGCCAATGGAGTTTTGGCCTTTATTGCTAGGGGGATTGAGTATAAAAACACGGAGGTCTTGCTGCAGCTGTACACGGTATTAGTGAGACCACATTTGGAATACTGTGTACAGTTCTGGGGTCCATACTTAAGAAAGGATGTACTAGCCCTGGAGGCAGTGCAGCGAAGGTTTACAAGATTAATTCCTGCAATGAGGGGATTGACATATGAGGAAAGGTTAAGTAGGCTGGAACTCTACTCTTTGGAGTTTAGAAGAATGAGAGGCGATCTCATTGAAACATATAAGATCGTGAGGGGCCTTGATCGGGTGGATGCACCGAGGATGTTCCCAATGATCGGGGAAACTAGAACTAGGGGACATAGTCGCAGAATAAGGGGGGGCTCTTTTAAAACTGAGATGAGGAAGAACTTCTTCACCCAGAGGGTGGTTAATTTATGGAATTCACTGCCCCAGGGAGCAGTGGAAGCAGAAACGTTAAATATATTTAAGTCTAAAATAGATGGTTTTTTAGCTGCCAAGGGGATAAGGGGCTACGGGGAGAGGGCAGGGATATGGACCTAGGTATGGTTAGTATAGTAAGACCCGAGTGATCTCCTGGACAAGTGTCGATCGCCTGGATTGGGGTCGGAGAGGAATTTCCCGGATTTTTTTCCCGAATTGGACCTGGGTTTTTATCCGTTTTTTTGCCTCCCCCAGGAGATCACGCGGTTCTTGGGGTGGAGAGGGGTGATAGCGGTATAAAGGGGAGGGTAGTGTCTTGTGTTCTGTGTCTTGTGTCTACTGTTTGTGGGTAAGTGTGTCTGTTTAGTGTTCAGCCATGAGCGAATGGCGGTGCGGGCTCGACGGACCTGGTGGTCTACTCTCGCACCTACTTTCTATGTTTCTATGTTTCTAAGTCTATCCAGTCTTTCTTCATAAGACAGTCCTGACATCCCAGGAATCAGTCTGGTGAACCTTCTCTGCACTCCCTCTATGGCAATAATGTCCTTCCTCAGATTTGGAGACCAAAACTGTACGCAATACTCCAGGTGTGGTCTCACCAAGACCCTGTACAACTGCAGTAGAACCTCCCTGCTCCTATACTCAAATCCTTTTGCTATGAAAGCTAACATACCATTCGCTTTCTTCACTGCCTGCTGCACCTGCATGCCTACTTTCAATGACTGGTGTACCATGACACCCAGGTCTCGCTGCATCTCCCCTTTTCCTAGTCGGCCACCATTTAGATAATAGTCTGCTTTCCTGTTTTTGCCACCAAAATGGATAACCCCACATTATCCACATTATACTGCATCTGCCAAACATTTGCCCACTCACCCAGCCTATCCAAGTCACCTTGCAGACCAAGTCTATCCAGTCTTTCTTCATATGAAAGTCCTGACATAGAAACATAGAAACATAGAAATTAGGTGCAGGAGTAGGCCATTCGGCCCTTCGAGCCTGCACCGCCATTCAATATGATCATGGCTGATCATCCAACTCAGTATCCCGTACCTGCCTTCTCTCCATACCCTCTGATCCCCTTAGCCACAAGGGCCACATCTAACTCCCTCTTAAATATAGCCAATGAATCAGTCTGGTGAACCTTCTCTGTACTCCCTCTATGGCAAGAATGTCTTTCCTCAGATTAGGAGACCAAAACTGTATGCAATACTCCAGGTGTGGTCTCACCAAGACCCTGTACAACTGCAGTAGAACCTCCCTGCTTCTATACTCAAATCCTTTTGCTATGAATGCTAACATACCATTCGCCTTCTTCACTGCCTGCTGCACCTGCATGCCTACTTTTAATGACTGGTGTACCATGACACCCAGGTCTCGTTGCATCTCCCCCTTTCCTAATCGGCCACCATTCAGATAATAATGGTCTGTTTAATATAATTTATTCACATAGAATACCGAATGAAGACCTCACAATCATCTCATTGGGCGCGGAAAAAGCTTTCGACCAAGTTGAATAGTCTTATCTTTTCACAGCATTGGTAAAATTCCAATTAGGCCAAAACTTCATTTCATGGATGAAACATCTATATACTAACCCAACCGCCAGAATACTAACCAATCAAATACTTTCATCTAAATTTAACCTATTCGGGGGCAATAGACAAGGATGTGCACTCTCTCCCCGATGCTATTTGCCTTAGCCATAGAACCACTTGGTGAGAGTATTAATGTATGAGGAGTGTTTGAAGTCTCTTGAAACCTACTGGGTAATGAAAGCCCTTGATGTTTCCAGTAATGGGAGAGTCTAGAACCAGAGAGCACAGGCTCAGTATAAAAGAATGGACCTTCAGAATGGAGATGAGGATGAATTTCTTTAGCCAGAGGGTGTTGAATTGCCACAGACGACTGTGGAGTCCAAGTTATTGGGTATTTTTTAAAGCAGAGATTGACAGTTCCTTGATCAGTAAGGGTGTGAAAGATAATGGGGAGAAGGCTGAAGAATGGGGTTGAGAGGGAAAAATAGATCAGCCATGAGTGAATACTTGAGTAAACTCTTTAGACCTTAGATGTACAGCATGGAAATTGGCCCTTCATCGCACAGAGTCCACATCAACCACCAATCACCCATTTACTATCCGTCACACTAAGAACAATTTACAATTTTACCAAAGCCAATTAACCTACAAACCTGCATATCTTTGGAGTGTGGGAGGAAACCGGAGCACCCGGACAAAATCCAGGGAGAACATACAAACTCAGTACAGAAACTCAGCACCCATAGTCAGGGTCAAATCTGGCACTGTACGGCAGCAACTCTCCCACTGTGTCACTGTACCTCTCTTCTAGAATGGGCCAAATGCTCTAATTTTACTTCGGAGTCACGTGAGTGACTACGTGAAGAACCCGCTTCCAACGCATGCGTGCCATATCGCTACACGCATTGCACGAGTCAACAGAAGGGTGGAGGACATCCCCCAGTAACGGGAGAAGGAAAAAAGGACCAGCAAAAGGCAGGTAAGGACTCTGCATTTTTATTCACAGAAAAATGGACAGAGTGAAAAGGAAGCGGTCTGCAAAAAAGCTGTCCGAGAAACGCGTTGTAAACGTGGATGAACGGCAGAGACAGCAGCCGTCGGCTCTAGAGGCCTCGGTAGAGGAATCAGCTGTGCCAGAAATCATTCTGGCACCGACGAAACTTACTCACCGGCCGGGAGGCAAAGTTCAAACAAAAACGCACCATCTAGCAGAGCCCGACTTGGAGCAGCAGCGGGCAACCAGCCCGTATCAATATCGGACCAGGGCTGAACGGGTGCGGCAGACGGAACAAACCCGCTATGAGTGGCTGCATACGGAGCAGCCAGGAGAAACGGCTGACCGGGAACAGACGTGGACCGACAGTCAGGACCGGTGTGGCCAGCGGCGGGACGAGGAAAGCCCGCAAACCAGCACCCGTGAGTACCGGGGACGGGAACAGCTGGGATACAAAGAGCAGCACACTGCTGAAAGGCTGCAGGAATGGGAGCAGCCAAAAATAGCAAGTGCAGCTCACCGTCTAAAGGAGCTGCTGGAGGAGCTCCTTCACAGTGGCAGTCCCATGAATGTGGAGACTAGCCACAGTGGGCAGACAAGCCCCATATGGGTACCCTGTGAGGGACCCCCTGAAATCTCGACCTCTTCGGAGGAGAGTGGGCAGGACCCTGATGGGCCAGACCCTGATCACACAGCTTCCCATGATCCTGAATCTGCAGAAAAACATACACTGCTGGACATGGTGGCTGATTACTTCAAACCAAGTCAAACAGGGGCAGACTTGGATTCCAGGATGGCAGCCAGTATTAACTACATGTCTGGCCATCAACTCCAACAACAAATATTCACAGAGACACTGGCCAGACATCTGCCACCTGGTAACTGTGATGTATTACAAATCCCCAGTGTCAACCAATGCATTTGGAAGCATATGGGGAAGGAAATCAGGAACCATGATCTCAAAATCCAGAAAGCCTTAAAGGGGCTTACGGCAGGGATCACAGCTTACATCCGCACCCTGGACAAAACAGAGCAAACTAAAGGCCACCAAGACGCACTAGCCCTATTCTGTAATGTACAATATGAGCTGAATAGCATGCGGAGGGCGGCTATTCAGCCAGCACTGGATCCTAAATATGCAACAATTTGCAAACAAAGAGCCGTTAAAACCCCAACCCTTTTGTTTGGGGAAGCCAAGACACTGGGGCTCATCAAAACCAGTGCAAAGGCTTATTTTGGATCACGGTACCAGCCACATGGAAGACCGAAAAGTGTGGCTTATATCAGTGGCAGTGCCAGAACCCAATATAACCTGCAGCAGCCTTCTTTTAGGGTATGGCCAGGGACGGCCACCCTGGAAGATGCGGAAGCCTAAACCTCCAGTAGAACCACGAACACGAATAAAAACAAAACCCCCTTTTTTCAAAAAACAAAGAAAATAATACAACCACCAGTAACCATGGAGGTAGGTGGGTGTGGTTCTTTTGTAAAAAAGGGACCCACGACGGTGGGAGGGAGGTTGCAATACTACAGTGACGAATGGTGTAAAATCACTACAGACTCGTATGTTCTAAGCAGTATTCAGGGTTATCTGATAGAATTTACTCATCCCAATAACCCCCCAGTACAACATACACCAGAAAGGCATTTCGTCCTTACAAAAACCGAACAATCTAAAGCCCACATGGAGCTACAACGATTGTATACAAAAGGTGTGATTGAGCATACTACTCATGAACAATTAAAATTTGTATCAAACATATTTATTAAAAATAAAAAAGATGGGGGTTGCAGGATTATCATTGACCTTTCAACCCTAAACACATTCGTTCAATATGTTCATTTTAAGATGGATACCTTTATCACTGCTAAAGAATTAGTATCAGCTGGTTTCTATATGACAAGCATTGACTTAAAAGATGCATACTATACAGTACCCATCAAAGGGGAACACAGACGGTAGTTAAGTGTAAATTGATACCAGAAACGAATATGGATTATCTAGGATTCACCATTAACACGGTCAATATGTTAGTAACTTTACCAATAAATAAAGCCGCAGCCCTACAGGAGGATTGCAGCGAGCTTCTTAACACCAACAGACCCTCCATTAGACGGGTAGGCCGGATAATTGGGAAGATTGTGGCTACATTCCCGGCCACACATTTTGGGCCATTACATTATCAAAATTTGCAAAGAGCAAAAATTAGAGCACTCAAATTTAACAAAGGTCATTTTGATAGACCTATGGAGCTGCCTACAGAAGCTATAATTGAACTACAGTGGTGGGAACATAGCATTAGGTATTGCTCCAACCCCACCATTATTGACAACTCGTCTATGGTATTACAAAATGGTGTATCCAAAGAAACATTTGGATATCGGCAACATAAAGGTAAGCTAAATTCAGTGGCAGACACCAGGTCACGCAAATTTAATGAAAACACGGAATGGATGTTAAATAAAATGTATTTGCTGAAATTACAGCAAAATATGGTAGACCAGATATTGATATTTTTGCGTCCAGGTTGAATCACCAATTACCAAGGTATGTGTCCTGGGAACCAGACCCTGGGGCAGAAGCTACAGATGCTTTCTCACTGCATTGGGGGAAATGGCGTTTTTTTAATGCTTTTCCCCCATTCTGCATCATCAATCGGGTACAAAGGAAAATTCAACAATATTCGGCATCTGGGATTCTCATAGTACCCGATTGGCCTACTCAACCGTGGTATTCGGTCATACAGGGGATGGTGTTAGAACCATGTTCCATTATTGGACATAGCCCGAATTTATTAATTCATCCAGTAACTGGAGGGGGGCAGTCACCCATGCCATAAGACTATGGATTTGTTGATTTGTAGAGTCTGAAAGACCCACTACACGGCATGGGGCTGTCAGACAGGACGATGAATCTCATCACATCCGCACAAAGACTGTCAACATGGAAGCAGTACCTCGGACACATCAAGAAATGGGGCATATACTGCTTTGACAACAACCTAGACCAAAGGGCCAAGAATATTCCGGCCGTATTGGAATTCTTAACAAACCTCCATTATGATAAACGATTGGGCTACAGTGCCATCAATAGTGCCAGAAGTGCACTCTCCAATTACCTATCACAAGGAACGGAGCGGCACACGGTGGGAACGCACCCCCTGGTAACAAAACTTATGAGGGGCATATTCAATGCAAATCCCCCTAAAACCAGGTACTCCAAAATCTGGGATGTGGGTGTCGTTTTAAACATGCTGAGGAGCTGGTAGCCCATAAACAGCATTATCACTGCAGAAACTGACCATGAAGATGGTTATGCTCATGGCGTTAGTTACTGCACAACGAGTCCAGTCATTAAGCAAACTGAGCCTGGACTCCTTGATCATCTCACGAGAGAAACTGGTGTTTGTCATACACGAGTTAATAAAACAAACAGACCAGGTTCATCGGGTCAAGTGATTGAATTTATGGCATATCCATATGACGAACGTCTGTGTATAGCAAGACATATCCAATTATACATGGAATATACTAAGAGTATTCGAGGTCAGGAAATGGCTTTGTTAATTTCTTACAAGAAACCGCACAAAAGGGTCACGACCCAAACTATCTCAAGGTGGCTCAAATGTGTCCTAAAGATGGCAGGAATAAACACTAATGGTTTTAAATCTCATTCCACCAGGGCTGCAGCAAAATCCGCAGCAAAAATTCTGAGGTACCAACGGACCAAATCCTCAGAATAGCAGGATGGTCATCCGAAAGGACTTTTTTCAAAGGTTTTATAATAAACCAGTTTTTGGAGCCATCATCATTTTCGGAAAGCATTTTACGTTCAATATTATAATTTGCCCGAAGGGTTACAGGGCTATGATTTCAATTAATAAATGTATTTTCTCGTTATATCACACAAGTCTTTGTATAAGTGTGTCTAAAATTGCTAATGATACTCTCTCCCGATACCCAAGGCAGTTGTGAAGCATGGACTCGTTCCACGGCATGAGGTCACAGAGCTTTGAAATCTTCACGTAGTCACTCACGTGACTCCGAAGTAAAATAGTAAGATTAAACGAGAACTTACCAGTTTGAAGTTTGATCTGTATTTTATGAGGAGGAACGTTGAGGGAATACGTGCCCTCCGCTCCCACCCTCCTATGATCATATCAAAACTGGTATCTCTTTGATAATCTTACTATGTTAGGTCATTATAGTTTCTGTGACCTCACACCGCTGCTTTGAAGAATGGCACGCATGCGTTGGAAGCGGGTTCTTCACGTATTCCCTCAACGTTCCTCCTCATAAAATACAGATCAAACTTCAAACTGGTAAGTTCTCGTTTAATCTTACTATTCTGCTCCTATATCTTATGGTCTTATGGTTTATTTTCCTGACCAATATAAACTGCTCAGCCCATGTATCGTTCAATTTGTGGATGCTATTATTTACAAATTGAAGGATACATTTCTTGCAATAAAATAAAACAATAGCTCCATTTTAGAGGTGCTTCAATGTTTATTAACATCCCAATATTATGAAAAGTGTTATGCAGTCTACTATTTTATGTACTGCCACCATCAATAGTTCTTGTGCTGATGAGCACTATGTTTGACCCAGTCAATTCTTCTCCAAGAAAATCTCCCAAGAGGACAATATTAAGCTTGCTATTGAAAACATTGATTGCCAGTGTGTGTTGTGCAAACGGGCCTGAATGGGGAGCCTGACCCAGACGTTTCCAACACATTAAAAGGTTATACAGCACAGAAATTGATGCTTCTGACTAACTCATCCATGCCAACCTTGCTGCCCATCGACACTAATCTCAGTGTATTACATTGGAAACATATCCTTCTATGCTTTGCCTAATTAATGTCAACCAAAAGGCTCTTAAATCCAGTAATTATATCTGTTTTCATCGCTTCCTCTGGGAGTGAGTTCCAGATATCAACCATCAAAAACATACCTGTAAGATCCCCTTTAAAACTCTGCCCTCTTGTTCTTGATATACCTTCCCACAAACTCCACCCCCTCACAGGAAACATAGAAACATAGAGCATTAACTGCCCAATAGTAAAATCTAAGGTTCGGCAGTGCCAAACCACCATCTTTTTTTGATTTCTGTAAGTATTTTTTACTTAGCCTGGAATTTTTATTCTGCCATATATATAAGGAAATGTTGGAGTCAATAATATCAAAGAAAGATTTAGAAATAAATATTGGTATTGTCTGAAATAAATATAAACATTTAGGTTAGATAAACATTTTAATAGCATTGATTCAGCCTATTAGAAATAAGGACATTGGTGACCATTTAGTGAACTGGTGTTTGATGTGGTCAATTAAAGGCGTAAAATTGGCTTTAAATAAATCCTTGTGTTTCTTGGTAATCTTAATGCCTAAATAAGTAAAACATTCGGAGGTCAATCTAAATGGAAACTGTCCATAATTCGAAACTAGATTGTTTAATGGAAAGAGCTCACTCTTACTAAGATTTAGTTTATAACCAGAAAAACTACTAAATTGATTAAGTAAAGCTACTATTGCCGGAATAGATTTCTCAGGGTTAGAAATGAATAATAACAGATCATCTGCATAAAGAGATAACTTATGTGTCTTATTTCCAACTGCCGGCACCACATCTGTCATCTACACTTCTCCATTCCCAACCAAACCACGCCACTCCTTACCCAAACTAAACACACCAACCTTGAAACCCAACATTGTTAATAACGGAGGTGACATTGTAGTCTGGCAGGCTGACTTCTACCGTGCTGAGGTCAAGTGGGGTCATGGTCAAGGGGCAGGTTCTCAGTGGGGTCGTGGGCTCAGTGATGTTCGTCAGTGGGTTCATGGTCTTGACCCCACTGACGAACACAAGGCTATCATCTCCCAGACTATTACCGATCTCATCACCTCTGGCAATTTCCCCTCCACAGTCTCCAACTAGTCCCCATTCTAATTCCCCAGCCCCATACTGCCCACTTCTATCTCCTTCACAAAATCCACAAATAGGACTGCCTTGGCAGGCCCATTATTTCTGCCCGCACCCGCCCAGCCTAGCTCATTTCCAAATTTCATCCTATCCTCCCTTGTCCAGTCCCTTCTGACCTTCATCCAATACACCGCACATGCCCTTTAACACTTCAATGTCCTTCAGTTTCATGGCCCTCATTACATCAGCTTTACTATAGATATCCTGTCCCTTTCCACCTTCATCTCACAGCAGAAAGACATCAAGGCCCTCTAGTTCATTCTTGAACAGAGAGACCCAATCAGTCTTGCTCTACTAACACTCACCTCCGCCAGGTGGAATTTGTCCTCACCCTCAACAACTTCTCTCTTGACTCCTTTCACCTTCTTCAAGGTGTAGTCATGGGAACTCACATGGGCCACTTTCAGTATGGGTAAGGGTCCCAACATGAAATGTCTCCAGAGATGCTGCCTGACACATTCAGTTACTCCAGCACTTTGTGTCTATCTTAGAGACACGATAGACTTGCTGCCTTTCAGCACCAGGGACCCGGGTTTGATTCTGACTAAGTTTGCTGTCTGACAGAGTTTGTACATTCTCCCCATGACCATTTGGGTTTTCCGCGTGTGCTCTGGTTTCCTCCCACATTCCAAAGTCAGGTTTATAGGTTAATTGGCTTCAATAAAATTGTATATTGTCCCTAGTGTGTAGGGTAGTGCGAGTGTGATCACTGCTCGGCGTGGGTGGGTTCGGCGGGCTGGAGGGACTGTTTCCACGCTGTATCTCCAAAACTAAAAAAAAAGACAATAAAAACACATATGTCAGGCTGTGGCTCATAGACTACAGCTCTGCGTTCATCACCATCATCCCCTCCAAACTGGTTACCAAAGTCAAGAAACTTGCCTGAGCATTCTGACATTCCTCTGCAACTGGATCCTTGACTTCCTCTTCAACTGAACACAATCAGTACAAATTGGCAGCAACACTTCCTGCTCAATAACCATCAGCACAGGAGTATATCAAGGCTGTGTGCTCACCCTCCTGCTCTACTCACTTGTTACCCATGATTGTGAAGCCAGACACATTTCCAACTCCATGGTTAAATTCACCGATGACACCACCGATGTTGGACGAATTATGAGGGGAGGGAGATCGACAGACAGACTGAATGGTGTCTGAACAACAACCTTGCTCTGAACGTCAGTAAAACCAAAGAACAGAGTGTTCACATTGGAAGAGGAAGGCCGAGAATCTATTAACCTGTCTTCATTTATGGGACGGTGGTGGAGAGAGTCCAAAACCTCAAACCTGGGCGTGCATATTTCTGAAGATCTTCTTGGATCCAGCACATTGATGCAATCATAATGAAATGAAGCATGTAATCTGTATTGTCTAAGTTCGGGAGCAGCTTCTCACAATACACAATACACAATACAATTTATTTGTCACTTGAACCTCATAGAGGCTCAAATGAAATGTTGTTTCTGCAGTCATACACACATGAAAAAAAAGACCCAAGACACAACACAATTTACACAGACATCCATCACAGCGCATCTCCTCCTCGCTGTGATGGAAGGCAAAAAAACTTATCTCTCCCCTTCACTCCCCATTCCCCTCCCGATGTCAGAGTCAAAAGCCCCCGGCGGGCGATGGCAATTGTCCCGCGGCCATTAACGCCACGCCGGGCGATGCCATTAACGCCACGCCGGGTCTTGTTGTTGGAACCCCCGGCGGGCTCTAGCAAAGTCTTGCAGCCGTTGAAGCCGCGCCGGGCGGTGATGTAACAACGGTTGATTCTACCCAACAACCAGCAGGCAATTGAACACCATGACCTCCAACTAAGCACCAAATTACAACAACTTGGGGGCATTGTTTTTGTTTTTGCACCATTATTGTTTGATTGTTTTTTAATATACTTAACTTCTTTTTTGATGTTAATTCTGATGTTTTACAGAGTATATATCTGTTGTGTTGCTTCAAGTAAGAACTTAATTGTTTCACTTCAGGACATATGACAACAAAACACCGTTGATTCTTGACATCGTAATCTGCTATGATCATTGAATGTCTTACCCACATTGCCGCCAGGAGAAACATATCCTTCTATGCTTTGCCTAATTAAATGTCTGTCTCTTAAACACAGTAATCTATTTGATTCCACCACCTCCTCTCGCAACAAGTTCCATATATCAACGGTTAGAGTCATACAGTTTGCAACTGTTATCAGGCAACTGTACACTGTGGACGGCTTGATTGTAATTGTGTATAGTCTTTTCTTTCACAGGATGGCACACAAACAAAAGCTTTTCACTGCTCCTCAGTACACATGATAATAATAAACAAAACAGAACTAAACTAGTCATACACCACAGAAACAGGCGCTTTGGTCCATCTTATTTATTTCAACCAAGATGGCCAATCTAAGCAAGAGCAATTTGCCTGCACTTGGCATATGTTCCTATCCATGTACCTGTCCAAGTATATTTTAAATGCTGTTGTAATACCTATTTCAACTATCTCTTCTGGGTAAAAAATGTATCCGTAAGATCCCCTTTAAAACTCCTTTCTCGCATCTTTAACCTTTGTCCTCTTGTTTTGATATTGTCCTCGTCCCTCTCACTCTTGCTGGTCAGTTTGCTGACATTCCTCCACCCTGAAATTAGCTCTCTCTTTGTTGTCTCACCATCTCCAACAGCATTACCATGGCCCCATCATAAATATATGGCATTCAGTGCTTCAGGGATACCTTCCAAGCAGGGGAACTAACAGGTATGACATGGCATACTGCAGCACTGCCGTTAAGATACTGCAAATCTTTAGACCTTGTAGCAGTATCTGACTTCTCATCAGTGAGATGTGAACACCAAATAAGATTATGCAAATATCACAGTTAAGAGTCAGCATACCGTGGGTTGAAAGGGTAATCTTCTTTCATGTTTTCACTTGCAATTGGAATTTAATCAAAAAGTTGAAGCGATGTAATTAGATGTTCCTGCTTCCTAGGCTGTTCTTCAGAATCAGGCATGACTCACTCTGGTTTTATGTATTCCAAAGTGACAAATGAGGATAATGTGGAAACTGATGGGATGCAGTGTGCCAGATGAGGTGAGAGAGTTGGTGGTTTGTGAAGTGGTGTGTTTATTTCATCATTTACACTGGGCACCTCTGTGCTCCTCATGCATAGATTTAAGGTTTAATATTTTCAATACCATCCTAAATGCTCCTTTTCTACTTTGAATGGTCATGGGACAGAAATTCCAGGAGCCAGTGGGAATATGCTGTCACTAAGTGTTACGACTCCCGAATGCAAGTACTTCAGAGCCACGTAACACAAGTCAAAAACCAGGTTCAGGTTCAAAAAACAGTTTTAATTATTCATTGGAACACAAAACTCAAACCTGATTTAAACAACCCAGTCAGGGATATGGATAAACCGACAAACAATTTAACAATGCTCCAGCCAGCCACGCCATGGGCCGTCGAACCGGAGATTCCAAAACCTGCCCAAAGAGATACAACCCTGAAACCATAATACAGGAAAACTCTAAGGTCAGCCCTTATCCGTCCCAATTCAATATATGTTAACAAGGAATGGTGAAAATACACAAAGTTCTATGCCATGTGGTCCGGCTTCCTCGGCCCCACACCAGCAGTCTGCTCATCAGTCAGAGTCTACGACGAAGAGATGAATCCTGGGAAGCTCTGGTATTTATACTTCAGATGAGTCACCCGTCACCTGACGCAGCTTGGCCAATCGGGTACAGGAGCCTTTAACCCCTCGATTCCAGACTCACAGCCACGAGGCCTGTACTTGGGATAGAAACAGAGAAGTAAGTACATAGCATTCACCAGGGGGGGGAAGCGCCTAACACCCCCACCCAAAGATACTGAATAAGTTTCTGAAAATGAACTAAAAAAAACCACCAAATTTCAGCAACTATTCAGTAACACAGACATCACTGGCGCGACAATGCATCAGCCAATACATCATCCTTGCCCGGATATGCCAGTCAAATGAGACAACCGCAAGGGAAGCGTCTCCAAAGCCTCAGAGTTACTCAGCTTTCCCTGCGTTACTGCCACAGACAACCGTGCCTCCCCCACATCACCACCCGTGTCAGGGGGCAGCACCACTGCAGCCAAAACAGGCTTAGAAGGACATAGCTCCGACCCATCAACCTCCACAGGCTCCTGCTCATGGTACTGTTTCATCATGTTAACATGACAGAGCTGAGTCTTATGCCTCCGATCAGGGGTACCAATAACGTAATCCCTCTCACCAACCTTCTTAACCACCTGATAGGGACCGCTATACCGAGCCTGCAGACTGGAACCAGGAATAGGCAACAACACCAGGACCTTGTCACCTGGAGAAAAATTCCTACTAGAAGCCTTCCTGTCGAACCAGTCCTTCATCCTAGACTGAGCAGAGGCAAGATTACCCATTGCCAGTTCGCATGCCCTCCTCAGTCTAGAGCGAAAAGTACAGACGTGGTCTAAAATACTACGTTTTGTATCCTCCTGCAACCATTTCTCCTTCAGGACCCTCAACGGACCACGTACAGTATGCGCGAACACCAGGTCAGCAGGACTGAACCCTAAAGACTCCTGCACGACCTCACGCACCGCAAACATAACTAGATGAACCCCCTCATCCCAGTCTTTTTCAAACTCCAGGCAGTAAGTCCTCAACATAGATTTCAAAGTCTGGTGAAACCTCTCGAGAGCTCCCTGGCTCTCAGGATGATACGCACTGGAGTAACAATGCTTAATATCTAACAACTTCATTACCTGACTAAAAACCTTCGACATGAAGTTGGTACCTTGGTCACTTTGCACAACCTTGGGCAAACCGAACAACGAAAAAAACTTAGTGAGAGACTTAACAATTGCAGGGGCAGTAATTCTACGCAAAGGGACCACCTCCGGAAAGCGGGTAGTCGCACACATAATTGTTAATAAAAACTTGTTGCCCACCCTTGTCCGAGGTAGAGGGCCCACACAATCAACTAGAATCCGCTCAAACGGCTCACCGACCACAGGGATTGGATATAAAGGCGCAGGAACAATCGATTGGTTCGGCTTTCCTGCCACCTGGCAAATGTGACAACACCTGCAGTGCTGTTTCACGTCCTTTTTCAACCCTGGCCAAAAAAAATTCCGTAAGATGCGGTCATACGTCTTATTGACCTCCAAATGTCCACCCAGAGGACCATCATGAGCCAAACAGAGTATCTCGTCCCTATACCGACGAGGCATCACAATCTGATCAACCACGCTCCAATCATCATGCCCAGATATATCCGAGACCACTTTCGCATCAGTAAGCCATCCCTTAGAAAATACCCCTTTGCTGTGGAATCCATATCCCCCTCAGGCACTGCGCAGTCGCACAGATCAGATAAACCTGGATCACTCTTTTGCTCCTCAACCAGCCGGTCACGTGACAGTGACACCGGCACATTTCCAGACACTATCCCATCTTGAGATGGAGAAACACCCTTCACAACACAGGATCTATCATCCTGATCCGCAAAAATGCTCTCACTCAGGTCCACCACATCCTCAAACTTCGCCTGGCTCTTAGCCATAGCCCTCGTGACAGCACAAGCTGCGAAGACCTTGGGATGCTGCATAGCCAATCTATCAGGACTCTGCACCATCGGAACAGCCGTCACCTCAGGAGTGACTAAAACTCTACCTCCTGCCAAGTCATTCCCCAAAATCACAGAAACTCCCCCAACGGGAAAACACGGCCGTAACCCAACAGTTACCCGGCCTGAAACCAACTCGGACTCGAGACGCACGGTATGCAAAGGCACTACCATGTCATCCATCCCGAATCCTACCACTGGGACACTTGACCCAACCGATGATTCCCCAGAAAACGGCAGTACACCATCCAATATAAAGGACTGAGTAGCACCAGTATCACGCAAGATGGATACTGGAACTCTATCACCCCCATCCTCTAGAGAAACAAAACCATTCATGATGAACGCAGAATAATTCCTACACTCATCAGACTCAGGCACCTCAGGTACGACAGGTGCCTTCTGTGCACCCACCAAAGCCACAGGCTTTGCATTTTTCTGCTTCAGAACGGGACACGACTTTAACATGTGCCCTCTCCCTCTACAATAGTAGCACACAGGACCTTCATTAGTTCTCACATTTCCGTCAACCTTATCAGCTCGGACCTTATCAACCTTATCAACCCCTGTATCAACGTGCTGCCACTTGCAGGCACAGAAACAGCTTTGACACTGCCACCAGCGACACCACCACGATCAACCGGCCATGCACCAAAACTATAGGATCGCCCAACAAAATCAGATTTATGAGTCAATACATACTCATCTGCCAACACCGCAGCCTTAGACACCTCATTCACCTTCTGCTCATTAAGGTAAGTAGTAACCCTCTCAGGGAGACAGTTCTTAAAGTCTTCCATAATCATCAAGGCCCGCAGTAGCTCAAAATCCTTCACTCCTTGAGAAGCGCACCACCTGTCAAAAAGTGCCTCCTTCTCCCTAGCAAACTCCACATAAGTCTGACTATCAAACTTCCTAAAGCGCCGGAACTTCTGCCGGTACGCCTCTGGAACTAATTCATAAGCCCTTAATACTGTAGACTTCACACACTCATAGTCCAGACTGCTTTCAACAGATAAAGACGAGTACACCTCCCGTGCTTTACCCACAAGGACACACTGCAATAGCAAGGTCCACACGTCCCTAGGCCACTTCAAGGACAAAGCCACCCGTTCAAACACTGTGAAATACTTGTCCACATCCTCCTCACGAAACGGGGGAACCAGGCGGATGTTCTTGCTCATATCAAACTCCCGCTCCCTAGAAGAAACCCGGGAATTATCTATTTCCTTTTCCCGCAGCTGAAATTCAGCCCTTTTGGTTTCCTCCTCAAGCTCAAGCCGTTTCATTTCAAGAACATGCATGAGCTCTTTCTCTTTTAACAAAGAGGCAATTCTCTGTGACTCAAGCTCCATCTCCTTCAGTTTAATGACGGCCTCCATGTTCTGAACTGGCTGAACAGAAGGTGGGGGACTGTCTGCACCACCAGGCAAAACCCCAGCCTCCACCAACGCAGCCCACAACTCCGATTTAATGGAGTGTTTCTTTGAATGCTTGTCAATAGTCACGGCATAGTTCTCAGCCAGCAAAATCAAATGCTCCTTCGTACATCTATCAAACAACTCCCGACTAGGAGCCTCAACAAATTCTTTCACCTTAAATTCCATTTCTAATGTAGCCCCAAACCACCAGCTAAAACTTGGGCCTTAATGCTACCACAAACAGGGAAGAAAAAATTCCCTCTCAACACACAGACTTCCCCAGTCCAGAAGCCTACCAAAAAAACCCCCCTAAAAACGTCTAGGGTCCTCAAAAGTTAGGACGAGCCCCCATTTTGTTACGACTCCCGAATGCAAGTACTTCAGAGCCACGTAACACAAGTCAAAAACCAGGTTCAGGTTCAAAAAACAGTTTTAATTATTCATTGGAACACAAAACTCAAACCTGATTTAAACAACCCAGTCAGGGATATGGATAAACCAACAAACAATTTAACAATGCTCCAGCCAGCCACGCCATGGGCCGTCGAACCGGAGATTCCAAAACCTGCCCAAAGAGATACAACCCTGAAACCAAAATACACGAAAACTCTAAGGTCAGCCCTTATCCGTCCCAATTCAATATATGTTAACAAGGAATGGTGAAAATACACAAAGTTCTATGCCATGTGGTCCGGCTTCCTCGGCCCCACACCAGCAGTCTGCTCATCAGTCAGAGTCTACGACGAAGAGATGAATCCTGGGAAGCTCTGGTATTTATACTTCAGATGAGTCACCCGTCACCTGACGCAGCTTGGCCAATCGGGTACAGGAGCCTTTAACCCCTCGATTCCAGACTCACAGCCACGAGGCCTGTACTTGGGATAGAAACAGAGAAGTAAGTACATAGCATTCACCAGGGGGGGGAAGCGCCTAACACTAAGGTAGGAAGAAAATTCTCTTGTCAGCTAAATTCAAGGAGGCTACTCCACTGTTAACCCCCTTTTTAATCGAATCAAAAACCTTTACTAAAGGCCCTGTCCCATTTTCCCGAGTTACTCAGGAATTCTCCCGAGTTTTCCCCTTGATTCAAACTCGGAGAATTACGGTATTAGCCAGCCGTAGGTACTCGGGGCTATTTTTTTTATTCGTGGACATTTTTCATCATGCTGAAAAAACGTCCCGACTTACCTGATGCCCCGAGTACCTACGGCTGGCATTATGAGCCGCTACGAAATATCTACGGACTCCTACGGCCTCCTATGGATGCGCTACGGACTCCTACGGACTTGCTATGGACATTCTCCGAGTTTGAATCAAGAGGAAAACTCGGGAGAATTTATGAGTAACTCGGGAAAGTGGGACAGGGCCTTTAAGGTAAGAAAGGCTATGTACGATGCTTCTCTTCTCTCAGAGTTGCTGCATGGTGAAGATAGTTAAGGGCCTGTCCCACTTTCACGACCTAATTCACGACCTTTTTTACTCATGGACATTTTTCATCAGGCTAGAAAAACGCCCCAACCTACTTGATGCCACGAGTACCTACGACCAGCATCACGACCTACCTATGACCTCCTACAACTTCCTACGACCTCGTGACGACCATGCTGCGAGTATGAGTCAAGGGCAAACTTGGCAGAGGTCGTGAAAGTGGGACAGGCCATTAACACTGTGTCTCCTATGGTTCAGAATCCACACTTTGATTGAAGGAATCGCTTTGCCACTGGGGAGAGAAGGTTAAGATGAATTATGATGAATTATGAGAACCTTCTGCAGTTACCACAGCCAACATATCTCTTGTTGTGAAGGTAGTAATGACTATGGCTTCTCTGAGATCCTCCACTTCCCAGATATGTATCTGTACACTCAGGGCCGGCCTTAGGAGGTGCGGGGCCCAATTGGGAACAATTTTGGTGAGCCCCAGGTTCCCAGCCAAGATCTGTAGAATCATAGAAATATAAATAAACTCTATTATATACTTTATATCTCTATGGTAGAATGGAAAGTAATCAAAATGTGCGCTTAAAAAGTGCCTGCGAGTTAATGGACCAAACAGATCTACATTTTAATATAAAATTGCTTACATGTAAGCCTACAAGTAACAAACAAAATTGTAGATCACCTCTGAAAAGTACATAGTTACAATATCACTTGTTTTAGTGACTGTAAAATGAAAAAAAAGCAGTAATTTCATTAACGATATTAAATTTTGGGCTTTAGCCCCATCCTACCCTTTGGGCTTCTACCCCATCATAACATAGTTGTGTGTGTGTGTTAGTTGTGTGTGTGTGTTAGTTGTCTGTGCGTGATGTGTGTGGGAGGGAAGGAAAGAAGGGAGGGAGGGAAGGAGAGAAAGAAGGGAGGTAGGGGAGAAGGGAAAAGAGAGAGAGGAAGGAGGGAGGGAAGGAGAGAAGAGAGAGAGAGAGGGAAGAAGGAAAGGGAGGGAAGGGAAGGAGAGAAGGGAGAGAGAGGGTCGGCGGCGGGAGCGGTTGCCAGGGTGGACGGGTGTGAGCTGAGGCCGAGGTTTGTAAATGTTGCTTCCCCCCCCCCTCCAATCCCCTCCCTGTTGTTCACCGCGTCTTCCCGCGGAGAGAGAGGGGGGAGCCGGGGCTGTGTGCGTGAAGCATGGCGACTAGAGGGGCGGGAGTGCTGCCCCGGGACCGCGAGGGAACGACCCACCTCCCCCTTCTCCATTCACCCCTCACACCCCCCCTCCCCGTCTACCCCTTTCTTCCCCCTCCACCCATCTACTCACTTTCCACCCCTCTCTTCCCCCTCCACCCGGGGAGCATGGGGCCCCCTTAGGCGTGGAGCCCAATTGGGAGCAATTGGTCCAATTGGCTTAAGGCCGGCCCTGTGTACACTGTAAATGTATTGATTGTAATCATGTGTTGTCTTTCTGCTGACTGGTTAGCACGCAACAAATGCTTTTCACTGTATCTCGGTACATGTGACAATAAACTAATCGAAACTGAAAGTGAAATTTGAGAATGAAGCTCATCACTACTAAGTTGAGAACTTCAGGACAAGATGCACTCAGCTCCCAAAGTCTTGTCATTTTTCAGTCATTTGTTAATGTAGTTATTTATTAGTTCAGAGTGGCAGCAAAGTTGGACATCATAAATTGACATGGAATATAAAACAAGTTTGGAGGGATATGGACCAAATGCAGGCAGGTGGGTCTAGTGTTGCTGGGACATGTTGGCCAATAGGGGTAAGTTGGGCCGAAGGGCCTGTTTATCACTCGATGACTCGATGAGGACTCTGTTGATCGTTCACATTCAAGAAACAGATGAGGAAGTGAACTTTCCATTGACCATCTCTTCTGATCACTTCTGTTCTTGGCTCTCAGTGGGATAGGGCCTGTGTCAGTGGCATCAATGGCCTTGACAGCACAAAATAACCCATGTCTTTCAGCAAATTGTTAATATTTCCAATGAACATATGATAATTATTTTTTAATCCAATAATTATAAAGTGGCTTCTTTACTCTGAATAATTAAAAATTGGACTACCATACGAATTGACAGATGCGTTTAAGGGAAAGTGTAATATGTAAGTGAGGAAGAAAAAGCATAGTGATACATTGATAGGGTTAAATGATGGGTTGGCAGATGACTCAATGGTCAATTCCTAATCATATGCATCTTGTATTCTGCAAGATATTCAATGTAATTATTTGCCTCTTATCTTCCCCACTGTAGATGCTATCACATTTCTAAGTCATGGGCCTGAATGTTGATAATGGCATAAAGCTGATGTATTTGTAGATGTAGGTGGTTACATTAAAAAAATTGTAATTTATCTTCCTGAATAGAGTCAGTGTTCCCATCACTGAGCAGAACAGCATTCATCCACCCACACTCTAGTTTTCTGTATATCTATCTACAGTAATCTACTTCCCACTTGTCTTTCACACCTGGAGGTATGCATTCCAGATAGAGCACTGCTGTTAGCAAGGAAAATGATGTAACTTTCAATAACATCCACCAGGTCATTGATAAAAAACAAAAGCTACAGCGAACAATTTTTTTCTGGATGAAACCTTTCCATCTGTTGCAATAAGATAAGCATCTGCTCATTGCCAGGCTGTCGCCCCCTAATCAAATGCATTGTCGAGTTGAACCGCTCATCAGATACGGTCACAGAGGCTGGGATGTTATGACCAAGGAAAAGCCCAAGAACAGTCAAGGCTGACTGCACAGACTTATGTACCAGGCGCTGAGGGAATCACTCAACTGCTAAAGCATGAGAATAGAGGATTGCAAGTCAAGCAATTTGGGCTGAATTTTAGATTTAGATTTAGATTTAGATTATTTAATGACCACACAGTCAAGCTGGTGGAATTCAGGTTCAGTACAGGATGTTACAAGGTAGGCTGATTCCCGTCAAACATAACATAAAACACAACATCATACAATATACAGTACATGCATGGGGAGGATATGTGCTGTTATCATAGTGTGTTCAGAATTCGGATTGCGTGTGGGTAAAAACTGTTTTTAAATCGAGATGTCTTGGCGGACAGTGAGCTGTAGCGCCTTCCTGATGAAAACTGTCAAACAGCAGCTTGATTTAATTGAGAGGTTGCAACAGCTACTCATTTACATACCTTCCTTCACTGCAGTTCTGACACGACAAGCTATATGGAAGACTGACGTACATTTATCAGGCGTGATTTTCATTACTTTTCGTGAACAGGTGTGACGTAAAATTCTTCCATTCAGTTGGGACAACAAAGCTTCTCACAAACAAAAAGGGCGGAAAAGTAATTAGCTTCTTTAGCAAGATTATGGGATCATGTTGCCATGTCCCAAATGTCCGACACAACCCGATCTGGGCAAAGGGCAAACTGAGAAGAAAACCATTCGAACATTTTGATTTGTATGGAGCATAGTGGGTAAACTATTGGATTAGTATCAGAACACTGATCCAAAGATATGAGTTTGAATTCCACCATGACAATTAACAAATTCAATAGACAATAGGTGCAGGAGTGGGCCATTTGGCCCTTCGAGCCAGCACCACCATTCAATGTGACCATGGCTGAACATCCCCAATCAGTACCCCATTCCTGCCTTCTCCCCATATCCCCTGAGCCCTATCTAGCTCTCTCTTGAAAGCATCCAGAGAACCTGCCTCCACTGCCCTCTGAGGCAGAGAATTCCACAGCTCACCACTCTCTGTGAGAAAAAGTGTTTCCTCATCTCCGTTCTAAATGGCTTATTCCTTATTCTTAAACTGTGGCCCATGGTTCTGGAGTTCAAATTCAAGTATTTAAATAAATCTGGAACAGTGCTGGTGATCATGACACTGCACAAATGTCACAGAAACCCAATTGTTTACCTTCAAGTATAAATCCTGGAACTCCTTACCACATTGCCGAATAACTTCCGCATAGGGGTATTACCTTCGAAAGGCAACTTGAGACAGGAAATAAACGCTGGGCTTTCATAGAGCTTGCATCTCATAAATGAATTACCAAGGAAAATAATTCTGGCTTCATGGAAAATTTGAGGATCCGCCACTCAATATGATCATGACTGATCATCCAACTCAGTATCCTGTACCTGCCTTCTCTCCATACCCCCTGATCCCTTTAGCCACAAGGGCCACATCTAACTGCCTCTTAAATATAGCCAATGAACTGGCCTCAACTACTTTCTGTGGCAGAGAATTCTACAGATTCACCACTCTCTGCGTGAAGTTTTTTTTCTCATCTCTGTCCTAAAAGACTTCCCCCTTATCCTAAAACTGTGACCCCTTGTTCTGGACTTCCCCAACATCGGGAACAATCTTCCTGCATCTAGCCTGTCCAACCCCTTAAGAATTTTGTAAGTTTCGATAAGATCCCCCCTCAATCTTCTAAATTCTAGCAAGTACAAGCCAAGTCTATCCAGTCTTTCTTCATATGAAAGTCCTGCCATCCCAGGAATCAGTCTGGTGAACCTTCTCTGTGCTCCGTCTATGGCAAGAATGTCTTTCCTCAGATTAAACGACCAAAACTGTACGCAATATGTTAACTTATTTGTTACCATGCTTTGATTGATATTTGGTGCCATTCCCATTTAATACAATATTTAATTATTCCACTCTATGAGAGGTTTATGGGGCAGAGGCCCTCCTTCTCAAGGAGAAATATTGGGTCGTCTAAATGTAGCAATAAGATTTATGGAACAATTGAGATAGAAAATACAGTGCATATTCATGTCTATGGATGGTAGTCTTCTCTGAGTTCTGAACACATGGTCCTTCAGATTTTCCTAGAATATTTCTACCAATGTCCTTGATGATCTCATTTTGTTTATGGGGTGCTCTGGTCCTTTAAAGGTTTCATTGACATCCCTGCCACTCCCCTCATAACTCTGAGGTCACCGTTCATTGAACAAACAGGACATCTGTTTCAATGTTCCCTAGTCCATCCTTAATTTTAATGACCTGGGCTCCATTGAGGTTAAGCAACCTTTCATCATCATTTGCAACTCTCTGGTTCTCTTCCTCTTTATATTTGGTCAGAGAATTCATGTAAAGTTGACCTCTTCTCAGAACATATTGAAAAGGTTTAGCTGTTAGCCATATGGTTAGAATGTTGGGTCTCTCGAGCTTTCACAGGCATGTGCCATTCAAAGGAACAGTAGGTTGAAGGCAATGAATGATTGAACTTGAATTACATGGAGTAATAGTGCCTTTGAATGGCTGAAAGTGGGATGGATGGAATGATAGATTTGATAGAGGGCATTATACAAGAGGGCTTGTGAATGGTGGAGTCTAAGCTGTTTATCCTTCATATATAGTTTTATCACAGCAACCTGCAAATTAATGGTGTCATATAAAAATTAGCTTAAATATGCAAAGATCACTAGTTAGTCAATTTTATCTTTATGAAATTGACCTGAATTTGGCAAATGGAAAATAAATTCTCCAGCTTTACTTACAGTCCATATAATTGGGATGTGAAGAATGACATTGAGACACTTGGCTGTTTTCCAGGAAAATATTGCTTCAGAAAACCCTTCAATGTAATTAGTAGGCTTTGACAGGCAGCTTTGCTTTCCAAGGCAACTTATTGATACACCAGTAATTATGTTGTGAAGAGCACCATCTAGTGTTAATTCATCCACTGATGTACTGTGGCTCCGGCTGGTGTAGAAGTGTGTTACGAATGTAAAATATTCTTATGCTGAATGAAGAAGAGCCGTGCACAGCAAAGGGGCACAGCGATCCAGTTTCACAACATATTTGGGGTCCAGTTTGCTTCCGATCAGATACTTACAGTGCTGAGTGATTCAGTATAAACGCAGTTCAACGGTGTTTTATCATTAATGTTTTATTATTATTAATGTTTAGTGTTTTCTGAGTCATTCGTAACAGTCACTATATGTCATGTTGTTATTTGTGGGTGGAGCACCAAGGCAAATTCCTTGTATGTGAATACTTGGCCAATAAACTTACTTACTTATTTACTTATTCTGGCACATGGTGCAACCCTGTTGCACCTGTGCTATCAGAAAGTTAAAGCTGTGAGGGCTGCGCATTTTATAATCCAGGAATAAAAGGATAAAACATACCAATCCCTGGTGGAATAAAAAGGTATGATGTTTTTACAGATCTATATAACACAGAATTCACTCTGTGAATTTATGAATTTAGTACTGAGCCCACAGCAACATGATGTCTAAAGTAAATGAAAAGTAAAAATATCTGCCCATGCTTAAACCAAATTGTTTGTGCTCGATGGTGTTATTATGATCAACATACAGCAGGACAGAAGATTAGTCAATTTTAAATAACACCCATTACCCCTCAGTCCAGCACAACATTGATCTTACTTCGAGTCCTTGGAAATATAAATCTACCCAGTCTCAACTCTGTCATATGGTGCACTTACATTTCAGTTTTAATAAAACCTTCTGAATGCCATATTCTGACGAGATGAATCTTTAATCGTTTCAAAGGCCATTTTGTTATCTTTGCACTTGCAAATGGATTTAACACCATTACAGACTATTGATATCATTGTGTCACCTGCTGCACGCACGCACTTGTCCTACAAATGCTGTGTGGTGTCTAAATGATATGTCGCTTTCAGGGAAAAAAACATGAGCTGTTTCAGCAGTAATCCAAATGCTGAAAGGTCATAATGTAGCATTTGTTCCATCTGTACCATCCCCATTAGGAAGGCCAGCTGCCACAGCTCAAATCAATCTCTGGGCTATTTGGACTGAAATCGTATAACATCTAACTCTCTTTTCCAAATGTATAAAAGCTCTTGTGGGAGTTGATGATACTTCCATTTAAACTGTGATTGTTATTGTAATGGTTATGGATCGGAGCAAATTCAGACCAAAAACTGATGCAAATCTAAATTGATGGGACTGGGCCACAAGTGAGCATGGAGTCAATTTATGATATGTCAACATCATGGCTAAAGCAGGAGCAACCTTTGACAAAATTCACTACCAAAGGCGGGACGTTATCAAATGAACATGGGTATTTTTACTCCAAGCTTGTTCTATAGTGTGGGAGAAATTGGATGTGAGATAGGTTGCAAGGGCTAGTTATATTCCCTGCACAGTTTCTATTGCACTGACTAATAAAACTGAAAATACAGATGTCACCTGCGTGCTCAGTAATCCTGCCCATGGCCATTTTTACCCGGAAGGCCTCACAAAGTTCAGTCGTTGGCTGAAGTGAGGAGGAAGTGACAATATATTTGGATCAAAAGGCAAAGATGGATTCACAAGTGGCAAACATCTGGCCTCATTTTGAATGGTTATCATCTGCTACCATCTATACATTTGTAACAGAACATGCAGTTAATACTTTGTTGAGTCATAATTAAGCCCTGCTGCCAGTATTGGTGCTGCAACATCGCTGCCAAAACTTCCAATCATTGTGGTAATCCTAGAGTGCAAACCTCCAGACCTCTTTCCTCAACACTCCTTGACCTCATCTCCCCCTCCCTTTCCCTTCTTCTACCTTTGCTGATGACACCATCGATGTTGGGCAAATTACGGACGGTGATGAATCAGAGTATAGGAGGGAGATCGATCAACTGACCAGATGGTGCCAGAATAACAAGGCCAGTAAGACCGAGGAACTAATTGTGGACTTTGAAAGAAGATAGACAAGGATCTACAAACTTATATTCATTGATGGGACCGTGATGGAGAGAGTCAAACGCTTCAAATTCCTGGGTGTGCATATTTCTGAACATCTGTCCTGGACCCAGCATATTAATGCAATCATAAAGAAAGCCCATCAATGTCTCTACTTCCTGGAGATTAAGTAGGTCAATGAATACTCTCTTGAAGTTCAAGTTCAAGTTCAAGTTAGTTTATTGTCATGTGTCCCTGTATAGGACAATGAAATTCTTGCTTTGCTTAAGCACACAGAAAATAGTAGGCATTTACTACAAAACAGATAAATGTGTCCATATACCATGATATAAATATATACACACATGAATAAATAAACTGATAGTGCAAATAACAGAAAGTGGTGGGTAATAATCAGAGTTTTGTCCGAGCCAGGTTTAATAGCCTGATGGCTGAGGGGAAGTAACTATTCCTGAACCTGGTTGTTGCAGTCTTCAGGCTCCTGTACCTTCTACCTGAAGGTAGCAGGGAGATGAGTGTGTGGCCCGGATGGTGTGGGTCTTTCATGATACTGCCAGCCTTTTTGAGGCAGCGACTGCGATAGATCCCCTCGATGGAAGGAAGGTCAGAGCCGATGATGGACTGGGCAGTGTTTACTACTTTTTGTAGTCTTTTCCTTTCCAGGGCGCTCAAATTGCCGAACCAAGCCACGATGCAACCGGTCAGCATGCTCTCGACTGTGCACCTGTAGAAATTAGAGAGAGTCTTCCTTGACAATCCGACTCTCCGTAATCTTCTCAGGAAGTAGAGGCGCTGATGTGCTTTTTTGATGATTGCATTAGTGTTCTCGGACCAGGAAAGATCTTCAGAGAACGTTTACAGGCGCACAGTAGAGAGTATATTGACTGGTTGCATCACGCCTGGTACGGCAACTCGAATTTCTAATTTCATAATGCATGGAGAAAAATATGTTTACATGTGGTCAGCTGTGGCCTATTAAAAATAACTTGAATATTTATCTTTTCTCCATCAGCAGCAGTAATTACCCCTAACTGACATTGATAAACCCCTCTTATCTTTCCCCATGCACAAAGATTGGTTGAATGGCTAAACAATTGTTCACTGCTCCAGATCAATAAAATCCTGTAACTTTAACAGGAAAAGATTAAGTTTAGCAGACTCTACAATACAATACAAATTTATTGTCATTTGAGCCCCAGTGAGACTCAAACGAAATTTTGTTTCCACAGCCATACAAACAAAGACAATGTCCTACAGACATACACACAATTAAGTTCACACAAACATCCATCACAGTGAACCCACTGTGATGGAAGGCAAAAGTCTTTTCTCTCCCCTGCTCTCCATGTCTCTCCCGATATCCAAGCCCCAGGCGGGTGATGCTAAGTCCCACGGCCATTTTAGGCCGTGCGGGGCAATTTACGGCCCCGCTCCCGGTCTGAAAGTACAAGGTCGGAGCCCCAGCGGGCGCTGGTGAGTCCCACGGCCATGAAGCCGTGCCGGGTGATGTACTTCCCCGCTCCAGGTCGTTCCAACCCCGCGACACGGGCTGGAGAAGTCGCGTTGCGGGAGCTCCGGGAAGCGGTCTCTCTCTCCCCCCGGACCCGCGAGCTCCCGATGTCCCAGTCCACCGGACCTGCGGCTGCGTTGCTGGAGCCTCCGAGCCCCAGGAGTCGAGTCGCAGCAGCGAGTCACCACCGCTCCCCACGTTCCGAGGCCGGCCAGCCCCACGATGGTGAGTAGTCCGCAGCTCCACAGCTCCGCAGTCTCCCGAGCCCCCGGGTCGTTCAGGCTGGAGGCCGCTCCACGGTGCTAGGCCCCAACGACAACGGAGACCCGACAGGGAAAAGGTCGGGTCTCCCGGACAGGGAAGAGATTTTAAACGGTTTCCCCCTCCCCCCCCCCCCCCCCCCCGCCCCCCACATATACACATTTAAAACCAAGCTTAAAAAAACACAAACACTACATTTAACTAGACAAAAATAAAAAAAAGACAGACAGGCTGTAGGAGCCGCTGCAACGAGTCGCGCCGCCACCATGATCCATCTATCTTCCATCCTCAACGCGCACATTCTATTAGAAAATGGCAGGAAGGCCCAAACTTTAAGTGTACAATGCATACTATAGTAGAATGTTCCTGCCATTTCAAAAAGTGTCTTCTGATTTAGCGGGCATTCGAGATCTTTTTTAGAATAGATCGTGCTTAAAGCACATACCAAAAATAATCAGGAATATGTGAAATTACCTTGACTGCCTCAAATAAGCACAAGACTGATTTCACAAAACAATTACAATCTATTCTATCACAACTCTATTATTTTACTCTTTTGGCATTCATGGTACTTTATTATCACATGTACCTAGGTACAGTGAGATTATTTTTTTTTACATGCAATTCAGTAAAATGTTACTATACATGAACACAATCATACTGATGTACGAGAGTGTTAGAATAGTAGATAACACGGAGGAAGTACACAAAAGTCGCCACATTTCCAGAGACAACTTACATCCTTCAAGTTTAAAAGTTCTTAAAAATGTGGTCTTAACTTGTCCTCCAGCGGCCCACTCCATGGATTCATCACCCGGACATATCGACCCACAAATGCACCATCCCTCACCTCACCTGCTCAGGGCACTGACTGCGGCTGCCCTCGGAACCCCTGGAGAACTCCCAAGGCTATGGCAGGTGAGCCCACAGCTCGATCACTGGCACAGATTTTCTCCTCTGTCCCTTCTGGTGGTCAGTGATAGAGTTGCTGCCTTACAGTGCTTACAGCGCTGGACACCCGGGTTTGATTCCGACTACAGGTGCTGTCTGTACGGAGTTTGTACGTTCTCCCCGTGACCTGCATGGGTTTTTGTAGATCTCCGAGATCTCCGGTTTCCAACTCCCCACACTCCAAAGACATACAGGTTTGTAGTTTAATTGGCTTGGTATAAATGTGAATTGTCCCTAGTGTGTGTCGATATGCGGGGATCGCCGGTAGGTGCGGACTCGATGGGCCGAAGGGCCTGATTCCGCGCTGTATCTCTAAATAAAAAAACTAACATACCAGCTCTGACATCTAATCTATTGTCCTTCCCCAACCAACCTTCACAACCATCCATCCCCAAAGTTAACCAGCCCGTGTTAAGAATACTTCCTCAAGTACCTTGACCTATTGATCCTAAAGGGCCTGTCCCACTTACGTGTACTAGGCACGCAAATTATGCGACCTCGTGGTCGCGTTGAGGCGCACGGGCATCGTATGGCCGCACGGGGCCGATCCCACTTAGAAGCGCGGAGGGGTATGTAGTTGTGTGCGACATCGCGCGGGGCTCTGAAATTTTTGTAGTGAACTAAATCTTCGCGCGCCAACGGCCTGTCGTGGAACTGACGGCCAAAGTGGGACAGGCCCAAGACCCTGGGGCGACGCAACGTCTCACCTTCAACAGCAGCAGAAGCAGGCAAACGATCATCAAGCTCGGCTTGGGGCTCACGGCCGTTGCGGTCCGGATCCGCCCCCACCTCTACTCTCAGAGCGGGGCCAAGAAAATTGAAGATAGACATAAAATGCAGGAGTAAATTCAGCGGGACCGGCAGCATCTTTGGAGGGAAGCAATGAGTGACATTTTGGGTCAAGACCCTTCTTTTCAGACTGAAGAATCGTCTCGACACGAAACGTCACCCATTGCTTCTCTCCAAAGATGCTGCCGGTCCCGCTGAGTTACTCCAGCTTTGTGTCCATCTTCAAATAACGTCACGCGCTCCAGACAGCTGTGGGTACGCATGTAATCGCGCCCGACCTTCGCGGGACCATCGCGGCTCAACGCGACCATGAGGTCGCGTGATTTGCGTGCCAAAGACACGTAAGTAGGACAGGCCCTTAAGATTGTGTCCTTCTGCTTTGGTGTCTCTGAGAGTTTGCATTTCCTAACTGATAATATCATACACTTTTTACTGAAAGAGATGAGATCTTGATGATACAATCTTGTGAAGATAAATTTGTTGACACCTCTGCATTGCCACTTTGGTACAGATGAAGGCAAGCCAGATATACATACATATCAGCAAGTTATTGCTTTTCACTGGTGAGGTCTGTTGGGATCAGAATTCAATTTGTTTATCAATGTAAAGTAGCATCCAATTTGCTTTGTTTATTGACACAACAAATTGGCACTGAAAGGTAAGAATCAACCTTTCACTGTGGGAGTTGCATCCTACTCGTGGATTATACTGATTTTTAATTGTAATTCCAATCCATTGGGTTTTTCAATTTTTAACTTAGGTGACCATTGATGCATCTCAGTGTAAACTCTGCTCATCTCTGTTGGTACATCTTGGCTGAATCCATCATGCCACAGTGGGCCCAAGTTCAATCTCATCAGAAAACTCAACTAGGCTTCAGTTTGATTGTGTTTTCAAAGTTGTCCATAGGAGGAGGACCAGCACTCCAGTAACTCCAACCAATGACATCCTTGTGATAATTCTGTCTCCTTCTCTGGACCATGTCTTTCCCATAGATATGACTTTGAAACTCACCATAGACATGACTTTGAACTACATTGGACTCACTCTGAACTATGGACACCAAACCCAGTGGGTCAAGCAGAAGAAGCAGGCCCAGGTCATTGCCCTGCTAAAAGCAGCAAAACAATCACTCTCGCTATTGTCTTCCTAAATGAATGCAGAACAAATACTACAATCAATTGTGTCATGCCTTCTTTTTATGGACAAGGCTCAGAGGCTGGTTTCCACAGAGAGAGGTGGAAGATGCAGGACTGTCAAGGTCTGGTCTTCAAGCAACATTTATTGAAGACCATGGAATAGGAGATGTGAATAAGCCTCATGCAAAAACTCACAGGAACCACATAAGGTGAAGATGTAAAGATTTTATATCAGAAAATATGTCTCAGCATGGAATACAGACCTTGTCGCCTAACTATTAAGCCAAATACAATGATCTTAGATTAATTCCAATGTAATCTCCCCAGCCTCCTATCTATGTCCAATATTTGGCCTGTTAGAGGAAACAGGAGTGTCCAGAGGAACCAAATAAATAAGATCATGTGCACCGCCTACAAACTTGGCATTGGTGTACTCCACCATTGTGTTATGCTCCAGATGGGTAAAGTTTTGTCACCCCAAGACACTGAATGTAAAGGAAAACACTGGGATTACACTAAACTCAATGGATATTAACAGAATGAACAGAACCTGGTAAACAGAGGCCTTCTGATGTTGGAAAGGAAGCCAATGCCAACGGCTTTCTTGATTACATCTTTGTCAATCCTTCATACCTGATCCGCTCAATCCACCTGAACCTATCTGATCTCCCAGTTGCTAAACACTTTAATTCTCCTTCCCATTCCCACACAAACCTTTCTCTTCCTAGGTCTCCTCCATTGTCAGAGAGGCTAAACGCAAATTGGAGAAACAGCATCTCATATGTCGCTTGGGCAGCTTACAGCCCAGTGGTATGAATATATATTTCTCTAACTTCAAGTAGCTCTGGCATTCCCTCTCTCTACCCCTTCACCACCCATCGCACTAGCTTCTCGTTTTCACCTAACAAACAGCTAACAATGGCATGTTTCCTTTATCATCATTACATTTTTGCATATAATTAATTTATTGTTTTTTATCTCACTACATCATCGCCTATATCTCAGATTTCCATTATCCCTAACCATTCTGAAGGAGGGTCTCGACCCGAAACGTCACCTATTCCTTCTCTCTGAGATACTGCTTGTTCCACTGAGTTAGTCCAGCTTTTTGTGTCTATCTTCGGTTTAAACCAGCATCTGCAGTTCTTTCCTACACATACCTGATCCACTACAGTATGGAAGGCATGCCACTATCATGCAGGTCCAGGAAACCATAGCAGCAGAGTCTCCAACAATAGACCATATTTAGCCACAAAGATATTGTGGATAGAGTGGATGTGGAGAGGATGTTTTCACAGTCTAGGACCAGAGGGCATAGTCTCAGAATAAAATGACGTTCTTTCAAAAGGAGATGAGGAATTTATTTCATCAGAGGGTAGTAAATCTGTGGAATTCACTGATACAAATGACTATGGAAGCCAAATCATTGGGGTTTTTTAATGCAGAGATTGACAGGTCCTTGAATAGTTAGGATGTCAAAGGTTACAGGTGAAGACAGGAGAATGGGGTTGAGAGGGAAAGATAGATCAGCCATGAATGAATGGTGGAGTATACTCAATGGGTTGAATTGTCTTATTCTGTTCCTATGACATTAACTTATAACAACAATAGAAGTCTATATGGTACAATGCCCCAAATAAAGTGATCAAACCTGCAGAATCCCCACCTATATCAGACCGATCTTGTAATATACAGATGATCCAGAACTGGATACAAACAAGAAGATGATGAGAAGGGGGAATTGTGCAAACTGATGGAAACTCTATTTTAAATAGTGACTCTAGCAATAATAGTTAAAGAAATGGACCAGGTCATCAAAGACGGTCCTCTCCAATTTTCACCTGTGCATGTGACCAAAATTCATACAGCCACAGCAGATGTCGTGAGCTGGCTATGAAACGTGGTCATTAGTATATCAGTCACTGTCAGCAGAATGCTATAAAAATAAATTAGCAACCCCTCAGTTCATAGGCTTTGGAGAGAATGTAATATAAATTTACAAGAATATTGCCTGGATTAGTGGACATTAGCTATGAGGAGGGATTTGACAAACTTGAATTGTTTTCTCTGGGGCGATGATGGATGAGAGGAAACTTGATCGGTATATAAAATTACTAGACTAAGTGGGACCCGTTGGGTCCCAGGTTCACACGGGAGGGCTAGTCCCCCAACGCAATATTCCACCTCTCCACCAATTCCAATATTGGTGGCCAGTGGGGGGGGGGGGCTTTCTGGACCGCTAGCATGGGTGTTGTGGGTCAAGTCAAGTAAAGCACAGTCAGTGCAGGGCCAACAATCCATTTCAAGTCAGGTCAAGTCAAGTCAATCCATTTCAAGGGCAGGCCAAACAACTCATTGCATTGTCACTTCATTTCCAATTATGCATTGCAGTTTCAAGCACAGGCAGGGCAGGCCAAACAACTCATTGCATTGTCATTAAGTCAAGCACAGTGAGTGCAGGGCCAACAATCCATTTCAAGTCAAGTCAATCCATTTCAAGTCAATCCATTTCAAGTCAAGTCAATCCACTTCAAGTCAAGTCAAGCCATTTCAAGTCAAGTCAATCCACTTCAAGTCAATCCACTTCAAGTCAAGTCAATCCACTTCAAGTCAAGTCAAGCCATTTCAAGTCAAGTCAATCCACTTCAAGTCAATCCACTTCAAGTCAAATCAAGTCAAGTCAATCCATTTCAAGTCAAGTCAAGCCATTTCAAGTTGTCAAGTCAATCAATTTCAAGTCAAGTCAAGTCAATCCATATCAAGGGCAGGCCAAACAACTCATTGCATTGTCACTTAATTTCTAATTTTGCATTGCAGTTTCAAGCACAGGCAGGGCAGGCCAAACAACTCATTGCATTGTCACTTCATTTCCAATTATGCATTGCAGTTTCAAGCACAGGCAGGGCAGGCCAAACAACTCATTGTATTGTCATTAAGGGGTAACACATCATTTATTACAAGTACATTGCAGACTCACAGTTCAGTTGATTCACAGGTTAGAATCACAGTTGTGGCCTCTCCCTTGTGATCTTCCAGAGTGACTGACTCACGTCCAGGCATCCGTGGTTTTATAGTGCTGCTCCCCTCCCCCCCGGAAGGGGCATTACCTTCATCATGGTGATTTTCAGGCGAGAGGACCAATCAGCTGAACTCAAGATTTTTTAAACATTCATAACCTTTTTATTTTTCATCGATCGGAAAAATCCTCGGGGCTGCCTCAGTGGAGGAGGACTGTGAGTAAGATGGCCAAAAATCATAGCGATATATGGTAGCGTTTTTTTCTAAAATCAATATACAGCGCAGACATGCAGTGGTCAAGATGAGACTTTTTCAGACCCTTTTTACCCCAAGGTAGAAATGTCAAAGACTAGAGGCATAGCTTTAAGGTGGGAGGGGGGAAGATTAAATGAGATGTGCAAAGTTAGTATTTTCTTTACAGAGTGGTGGTTTCCTGAAACCCACTGCCAGGATGCAGATATGATAGTGACATTTAAGAAGCTTTTGGATCGGCACATAAATAATCAGGGAATGGAGGGATATGCAGCATGTACAGGCAGGGGAGATTAGTTTAACTTACCATCTTGTTTCACACAAATGTTGTGGGTCGTAGGGCCTGTTCCTGTACTGTTTTATATTCTATGTTATAAGGATAATTTCAAACGTGGTTTTCCAATGGATCCTGAGATGAGATATTGACTAAATTCTTGAACCAATTGCATATATTACCACATGGAAGGGTTGGAGTTACTTTCGCTCTCCTGTCTGTTTCGAATTTGATGGCAGGACATTTCACTGAACTATGATCTCGCTTGATGGAGTTTGGCAGCTATTAAGATTGGATTCATGCTTAAGTCAGTGTTTGTCTTCTTGGGATGTTCAGTCAGTTCCCAGGGTATTCTGTTTAATTGCCACAGTTTAAATCTACCGAGTTGGACTTTAGTATTATTCAGCCAATCCAACTAAACGCCAATTGACTGAATCACCAACTAAAGACAAAGCAATTACGAGCAATAACCATTTAGCATTGACGATGCCATCAAAAGTCACATAATTAAAGTCATTCATTCATTTCTCAAACTTAGCTGGCTGCAGTGAGCAACTGAGTTGGAACTAAAAAAAGCTAATGGGTTTGAGTGGGTTCTGCCAGCCTTGTAGTTTAGTTTAGTTCACAGATACAGTGTGGAAACAGGCACTTAGGCCCACTGAGTCCATGCTGACCATCCATCATCCATGCAGTAGTTCAATTTTATATTACTTTCGCACTCTATACCCTATAGGGGCAATTTTTTGAGAAGCAAATTAACCTACAAACCTGCACGTCTGTGGAATGTGGTAGGAAACTGAACCACCTAGAGAAAACCCATGCAGTCACAAAGAGAACGTACAAAGTCTGCACATACAGGACCCGTAGTCAGGAGAGTGAACCTGGGTCTGGCGTCGTGAGGCAGCAGCTCTACGACTGCACTACTGTGTAGCTCTTACTATATCTGTTGCAAAAATAATATGGATAATGTCATTTGGAGTCTATAATTGGTGAGATCCAGTAGGAAACAGCATCACTGCTGTTTAAGGATTTTATTTGGAGGCAAAATATAGGTTTTAAAATGTTTCTATGATGGGGACTGTATTGCTTGGTAGACTAGTAGATGTTTTTTGCATAATCCTAATACTGCAATATGTGGATGAAGTACAAATGTTTTATTGTGCACAAATATCTTTCAACAGCTACACCATTACAAAGTGAATCAGAAACTTGGATTAATTAGGGGCGACTGTGGAAATTGGTTGTGGTGAGGGGAAGACTGAGGATGAGAATGTTAGTCAGCTTTGTGCAAAAGTGGGATTACAATGGGTTGCTGAAGAGCGAGATTTGTAAGGGGGGGGTGGGTGGGGTGCTGATGAGGAAGTCAGGATCAAACATGGACCTATCTTTGAGAAGGGTTGAAAGGGACGTGCAACAGGGTTTAAGTCCATAAATTAACAATAATCAGTTAATGTGAAGAACCAGTTTCCACAGCCGTGGATTTGCTCCATCCAGAGCAGGTCTCTTTAAAATAGGTCAAAGACATTTGTTACAACTAACCTGCTGTTGGTCTATGAAAGCACCACTTAATTCAGAAGAAGTGGTAAACCAAGTTTCATTGCAAGCCTTTTGATTCCATTGTAAATCTCCAGGCATCTTAAAGTTTGCATATTGAGGATCTGGAGGGTTGACCTGCTCCAATTGCCAATTGGAAGAAGACCTTGCTATACAATTGCTTTCAATGGGATGAATGTCTGATTAAATTGTCTATATCTATTAAAGAATGTCTACAATGTTACACACACAGGTGATGCATTATGCAATAGAATTCTACAGCCAAAATTCCCCATCTAAATAATCCTTCACACAAAAGGTGGGGTTGGGGGGGGGGGGGGGGGGGGGGGGAGGGAAGGAGGCTGGGATGAAGTGATCTTGCCTTCTGTTCCACCCATACTAATGAATCACAGGGATATTGCCCACACAGAAAACATATTGCAAGCACTGTAGCACTTCCATGTCCAGGAATAAAAATTATTTACTGAAAAATTACAAACATTAGTTCACTGGCTAGATGCCAATGAATATGTTCAAAGAAATAGTGTGCATGTTTTGCAGATATCATTAAACATGTCCAATCGTCTAACTGTCTGATGTTTCAGGAGCACAGCCTCTTGCATCTTAATAAAATGAAGTGTTTCTCCTTCAGTTCAGTCTTTTTTAATCAAATTGTCCAATGTAGACATATACACAGCCACAGAATATTGCAGATGTTCTTGATGGATATGGGTTATTCAGTGAAATTAAAATTTGTAACCTTTTTGAGGATGAAATTGGAGATCAATTCATCTTCGATGCCACAAAACCTTATTTGGAGAATCACAGTGTTTTGTCATGAGGAACGTAAGTTGAAGAAGTGACTGAACAGATACTGTAATTCCCCATGCATATGAAGACATGAAATTGATGGGCTTGTCCATCAAACTAAGTCCACGCTCATGAACGTCACTACTATGTCTAACATGATAGATCTAGGCAAAGGATTTCTGAAACTGAAGGTGAACATTGTTTCTAACCTTGCCTTATGCACTAACCATGTGAAATAAAGCAAATTGGCAAGGCAAAATACACTTGTTCTTTTCACACAGTTGTTAACTTTGAATGGTTCTTTCTCTTTTAATGTTATCATAAAGACAATATTCTAACATTCTCCTCATAATTCCCTTACAGTCATAGAGCCACAGAGATATAGCACAGAAACAGGCCCTTCAGCCCATTGAATGATCCTTGTTACAAATATACACAGGCACCTTCCCCATACTTTAACTTTACCACTGAACTTTACCACCGACTTCCCCCATGCCCTTTTATTCACTTGGAAAATCTCCGCACCTAACATCAGACTATTGACTGATATCTACTTCAAACTCCCTAACTCCCAGTTTCTTTAACTACATCTCCTCCCACCTTGCCTCTCGTAAGGACGCCCTCCATTTCTCTCCATCTCTGCTGCAAGATTGGTCGGTGGGGGGCGCTGCAAGCCAGCAGCACTGCCAGCAGCGTGTTAGTTTTTTCAACATTTTTTAATTTTTTTAGTGTGTTTTAATGTGTGTTTTTAATGTCTCTCTGTGTGTCTTGTGTGGGGGGGGGGGGGGGAGGGTGGTGTGGTGGGGTAAGAGGGAAACCGTTTTGGTCACCTCCTCCATGGAGAGGCGACTTTTTCCATGTCGCCTCCCCCATGGCCTAACATCGAGGATCGGGTGGCCTTTCCCGGAGAAGCGCCCGGGGCTTCAGCGGCGGGCGCAGCGCGGACTTTCGTCACGGAGCGGGCGAGCCCACGCTGTGGGACGTCGGAAGTGTTTTTGTGTGTTCTTTTTTCATTGTACCGCTGCTGGCAAATTCATTTCACTTGCACTTTATGTGCAAGTGACGAATAAAACTGATATTGATATTGATATTGATGAGGCTTTCCAGTCTAGGACATCCAAGATGGTTCTTTCTACAGGAAACATGGTTTTCCCCCTATTGCTGTGGATGAATTTGACATGCATGTCTCTTCCATGTCCTACAGTTCATCTCTCTCTCCCTCTCCTCCCATAGGAAACAAAGATTGTGTTTCCCTGGTTTCTCACTTTTCACCCTAGCAGCCGCCGCATACAACACGTGATTCCCCAACATTCTCACCATCTTCAACATGATCCCACCATCAGTCACATCTTCTCATCCCCACTCCTGTCTGCTTTCTGCAGAGAACACTCCCTTCGCAACTTTGTTCACTCATCCCTTCCACGTAACCCATGCCATCCCATGTACTTTCCTCTGCATCTGCAGGAGGTGCAACACTATATATACTATGATATACAGTAGTATTGAATTCTCCAATTTTCATTAATACACCCCTACCTCTTAACCTTTCTTGTGCCACTCCAGTGTGATGTGCGCCCATTTCTCTCACCATCTCTACCCCTCAATACCCACCTACATTCCTCAATCGAGCTTTACTTTCCTTTTCTCCCTTCTTTTCTGATACCCTTTTGTTCCTTTTTATCTCTAGCCTTTGTCACATACTCCACTGATCTGTCATTCACATCCTCCTCAGCTGTATCCACGTACCACTTGGCAGGCTTTGCCTTGCCTCTACTTTTTTTTTCCAGCTTTCTGCCCCATACTACAATCAATCTGAAGAAGGGTCCTGACCCATAAAGCACCTATGCATTCTCTCTACGGATGCTGCCTGACCCACTGAGTTTCTCTAGCAGTTAGTGTTTTGTTCAGGATTCTAGCAAATGCAGTTCTTGTGTCTACAATGGCACCATTTGGACAGGTACATGGATAAGAATGATTTAGAGGGACATTGACCAGGCACAGGCAAATGGGTCTACCTTCGGTGGTGCATTTTTGGTTGGCATGGGCTTGCTGGGCCAAAGAGCCTGTTTCCATGCTGTATGACTTCATTACCCTTCATATTCTCTTTTCTAATGAAATATCTAATACTAAACCCAAATTGCATGTGTTCTGGGAGTTGATGACTATTCAACAGTGGCATGTTGGCATTTGGCATAAGGTTATGTTTACAAGTTATTTTAGTACAAAATTGATCTTCATGTCTAGGTGGCTTCTGAATGTTGTTTCGCATTGGATGCGACTCTTTGCTCTCCTAGCACAAACCTCATCAACTGTTGAAAAATTACTATCCAATTTCAACATAGCCACAAACTAGCTGCAAACATCTTCCTTTTCCTACCATCCACATAAAGTGACAAAACAGAGACTGTGAATACAACATCATGGGGAAATCATTTTTTCCTACCACATTCACTGTATGCATAGTGTAATCGAGTTGTACACAACAGATACTGGCACTTCGGCTCAACTCATCCACACTGACCGTGATACCGTAGTGTAACTACTATACCTGGAGAAAAGAAACAGCACAATTTGGTACTGTAACTAACAAACTGCTAGTACATTTAAAGGCAATCTCTGATTTCAGGGGCTCCCCGACCAGACGTAGGATCACAGGAGCAATGAGTACAGTACCTGGAAACACAGAGGAAGCCTTCATTATGTTCAGATATGTGGCCGGCGGGCAGAATTACAAGTAAGACTGAAGCATCGGGGACTACGACCTCCTCTCCCTACCATTTTACTGACCAATGTTCAGTCACTGGAGAATAAAGAGGAGGATTTAAGGACAAGGCTACTTTACCAAAGGTAGATGATACATATCAAATCCTGCCTCAACAAGAACCTCCACCCATTACAAATTGCTTACTGCCACAACAAGTCAATGGAGGATGTGATCTCACTGGTTCCACTCGGCACTGGACCACTTGAACAATAAAAGCACATACATCAGACTGTTGTTTATATACTACAGCTTGGTGTTCAATGCTATCATCCCCTCCAAGCTGGTTACGTGGCCCCCGGTGGGGGTCCCTCTACGCAGGGATTCTCCCCCTCTACATTGGGGACCTGGGGTGGAGGGTATTGCACCGAGGTGTTCCCTGCAACCTGTTTCTCTCGCGGTTCACAGACTCGCCAGCCGCCTGCCACTTTTGCGGGCTGGAAGAGTCTGTGTACCACGTGTACATGGAGTGCGTGAGGCTGCAGCCACTGTTTCAATACCTAAAGGGGCTGCTCCTTGCCTTCTGGCTGCATTTTTCACCCACCATCCTCATCTTTGGACACCCTGTGCGTAGGGGAGAGGGTAGGGCTGAAGATGTGCTGGTTGGGTTGCTCCTGGGCCTGGCCAAGCTGGCCATCCGCGAGTCACGGCGCCAGACGGTGGAGGGCTCTACCCGAGCCGGCTGCCTGCCCCTTTTCCGGGGATACGTCCGTGCCCGGGTGCGGATGGAAAGGGAATACGCCCTGTCTACGGGCACCCTGAGGGAGTTCCGGGACCGCTGGGCACCGAGGGGGGTTAAATGTATCCTTGACAAGGATTGCAATATAATTGTTTAGCTCGTCTTGTATTATGGTGGTGTTTTGTTTTATTGTATTGTCAATACTATTTTAATATGTGAATAAATATTTTTGATTTAAAAAAAAAAAAAAAAAAAAAAAAAAAAAAAAAGCTGGTTACGTGAAGAGGTGTCGTGATTTGGAGCTCCCATCCAGATACGGAGATAAGTGCTTAAACATCTTTTTTGGAATTCGGAGGAGGCACAGCGATACAGTTAAACATCCTTGTGTATCGCTGCGATGGTGCAGAAACTTGAAAGTTTATGGGACTGCGTGCAGTTTTATCAGCTTACTGCCCAGCTCCCACAATGTGGCGTCCTGTACGTGGGTAAAATGTTCAGGAAGGCCGTGTTTTTCCTTGAGTCCATTGAGGGGGTGAATGCGGCTGTCAGTAAAGGAGTCACAGTGAGGGTTGTTTTCTGGTTTCTTGCTGGTCGACCCCATAGGGTCCATCACGCAGCGGGTTGGCTTGTCCGATGTCCTGCCCTGCATTACAAACGAGGAACTCCTTCCCCACCTTCACACCCTGAGGAAGGAACTGTCGGGCATCACCCCGATATCCCAGGGGTTCCGCAGGAAGGAGCTGCGGCACGTTCTTTCCCTCCGGCGCCAGCTGACGATGATGCTGGACCGGGAGGAGGAAGATGACGGGCGTTTCTGTGTCCAGCAGGATGGGCGTGATTTTACCATCTTCTGGACATCGGAGCGCCCAAGGTGCCATGCCTGTAAGGAAGTGAGGCATATTCGGAGGAATGGCCCCTAATCCCGGGAGGAGGCCTCTGCCTCCAGTGCCACTATCCCCCCTCACCCCCTTGCTCCCATCCCTCCTGTAGTTGCGCAGAGGTGGGGGTGGGGAGGGTCAAAGGAAGTGGGGCAAGGTGGCAAAGGAAGTGAAGCACCTGGAGAACAAACCCCCCAGGGACAAGAATGATCCACCCATCCTGTCACCTCCACTTGCCCCATAATCCAGCCAGGGGCGGTGGGGATCGGACGGGAGGAGGGGGCGCCACAGAGGAAGGTTGCTCAGGTGACCCCAGAGTCTGTGAGCTCCTCCTCATCGAAAAAGAGGAGGAATCTCTCTAGGGAGGAGCGGAAGGGGGATGAACGGGAATCCTTCAGGGGGGAGGGGAGTACTACGGAGGAGGAAGAATCCCGCCCTCTGGTTCGGGCCCTGGTCCCATGTTCTGGAGGGCGGAAGAGACCTGAGCCAGATGCTTGCCCCTTACCGGGGTTGTTTAGTAGTTATTAGAATATTTGTAAAATAGTTGTTTGATGATTTTGTAACATAGTAGCAGGTATGTCACCACAGTTTTGGGGTTTTTTGCTTTTTGTATCGTGTTGAAATTAAATAAATTATTTTTTGATACCAAAAAAAAAGCTGGTTGCCAAGCTCATAGAAATGGATCTCTGCGCATCCCTCTGCAACTGGATCCTCGACTTCCTCATCAACAGACCACAATCTGTTCAAATTGGCAGCAAATTGGCTTTTTTGATAGCCACCAGTAAAAGAGCACCTCAAGGCTGCATGCTCTATTCACTATATACTCATAACTGTGCAGACGGGCAGTGCAAACACCATCTTCAAGTTTGCCGTTTACAGTTGATGAGTCAGAGTATAGAAGGGAGATTGATCAACATACCAAATGGTGCCAGCACAACAATCTTGCTCTTAATGTGCAGATGCTGGTTTACATGGAAGATAGACACAAAGTGCTGGAGTAACTTAGCGGGATGGGCAGCATCTTTGAAGAGAAGAAATGGGTGACGTTTTGGGTAGAGACCCTTCTTCAATTCTGAAAATGGATCTCGACCTGAAAGGCCACTCATTCCTTCCCTCCAGAGAAGCTGCCTGTCCCGTTGAGTTAATCCAGCATTTCCTGTCTATCAACCTTGCTCTTAATGTCGATAAGACCAAGAAACTGATTGTGGAGTTAAGAAGAGGAAGAATAAAACCCACAAACCTGTCTGTATCGACGGGGTGATGGGGGAGAGAATCAAAAGCTTTCAATTCCTGCCTGTGCACATCTCTGAAGATCTTTCCTGGACCCAACACACAGATACAATTATAAAAAAAGTCCGTCAACACCTCTACTTCCTGAGAAGTGTGCGGACATTCGGTATGTCATAGTATTTGAACTTCCACATTTGTACAGTAGAGGGCAAATTGACTGGTTGCATCACAGCCTGGGCCGGCAACGAGCACCCCAGAATAAGACTGCATGAAGCGGTGAATACTGTCCTGGTACTGACCTACCCACCATCAAAGGAGTCACAGCCCCAAAAAGGGCAGCCAATATCATCAGAAACTCACACCACCCCGACCACACACTCATATCACTCCTGCCAACGGGAAGAAGATATAGGAGCCAGAAAACGGTAACATCCAGGTTCAGCTTCTTCCCTACAGCCATCGGGCTATTAAAAATTAGAAACTCCAAATAAGCTCTGAACCACATAGACTTGGGGGAATTGGTTTTGACTTTTTGCACTATTATTGTTCTTTGTGTATGTTATGCTGCTGTGAATGCCCCATTAGTATTTGACATCCCAAGATACACTACCCCACTTCTGTCTGGGCCAAACTCCATCTGCCACCATTCCCCACAACCTTCCAACTTATGTCCTTCTGTCTCTCCCCACAATCCTGTTCACAATCCGCCACACCACCAACATTTGTGTTGTCTGCAAAATTACCAATCGGCCCACCCACACTTTCATTTGAGTTAATTATATACATGGCAAACAACAGTGGTCCCAGCACCAATTGGCCACAAACCGCACAGCACTGGCCACAAACCTCCAGTCAGAAAAACACCCCTCAACTACCACCAAGTCAACTCTGTTTCCAATCTGCCAATGAAACTTGGACCCCATATGCCTCAGTCCTCCAGAGAAACCCAGCATGTGGGACCCAGTCCTAAGCTCAACCAACGTCCACGTAAATGACATCCACCTCAATGACGTCACAAATTCACTCCATCGCCTTCTCAAAAAACTCAACCGGGCCTGCAAGAAAGGATCTCTGCAGAACAAATTGTGGAATCAGAGATCCACAATGGAATATCAAAATAATCACCTATTCAGCAACAACAGCTGTTGCTATAGGCAGAAGTTAAGGATATAAGGTAATGCCACATTCAAGAGCATTGCAAACTAAAACATTGTCTTAAGTCTGATACCATGGCATCTATCATCGATTATTCAGTTAGGAATTGGGTATTCTGATAATGAGATTGTCACCATTTCACACATTGGCAATCTTCTAAACACTGGTTGAATAATCGATGTTTGATACCATAGCAACAGTCCACTTCACTGACTGAACTTGACCTTTTGCTGCCTGGCTGCTGATCCTTGTTGCAATGGGCTGGCTGAAATATTGCATGGGGAGGGTTACTTAGTTTACTTCATATTTTGCTTCAGTACGGAGGTTTAAAATATTAATCAGCTCAGATAGGTTTATACAAACTACCAGATGTTTACGCACTCATGCTGTCTATTTGTCTCAAGCCATAAGGTTTAATTATCAGCATACTGTAGCACCGTGGTAGAATTGTGTGCATGACAATGGAAAATTATAGTACAGCTCAATCCTCCATATACTGTATTTTTCAACAGTATCAGGTCAGATAAGCCTCCTTAGGTTTCTCTAGCAACAACCACCACCCCATCTCCAGTAAATTTTTATTCAATGTTCAGGAAGGAATGACAGGTTTGGGCATAGGTTATATGCAATGTAATGCTCCCTTCATACCCCATTCCATCAATTGTCTTAACCTTTCCTCGACAGAGAGCCCACTGTTGCACTAGCTTGACATTTCCAGTTTGCTGTGCCAACCTTGTTACTTCGGAGTAAAGTTGTGCATTGGTGTTGAATTGGGGGAATTTTTTTTTCTATTTACTACAGATTCACACTCTTTAGGAAATGGATCTTGCTTGCCTGAGTTAAATTCACTTAGTAGTTTTACTGGCAGCAAAGGAGATATTTTTACGACTATTTGTATGAATTAGTTCTGGAACTAAATACACAGAAGTGAGAGGGCCGTGTTATTAACCCTGACCTCTGTCCTTTGGTTGGAGATTTAATTCTTAAAGAAGCATGTAAAACAATGAACATGACATATAAACAGCAAGGACTGAGTTTGCATGCCTTCAATGCATAAAATTCCAAGCCATTTTGTGGAAGCAGACTCCAATGATAACTGTTCATGGGAACTGAAGATCGCTATAGCAGATACCTCGAGGAAAGACCAGCAATTCTCCCATTATTTGAACCACTTACGGTTTGCCCTTCTCTTTATCTGCTCACTTTGGCAGTATGTTCCTCTATCATCCACAAAATATTATCCTTTTCCAAGAGAAGTTTATATTCAGTCTGTTTTTGTCCAAGCTAGCAGAACCTGGCCAGCAGTGTTCCTACACAAGGGACTTGATTCGAATATTTTATTCAGAAAATCGAATGTGATAGTGATCTTGCAAATTACATCTTGAACTTTAACTGCATCCCTTTTTACTTTTCATACTTTAAATTTTATCCTGATTTTAAATGTTTTTCCTTTAAAAAAAAATGTAATATCATAGATTAGTTTATCAAGTGCAAGTGATGCATCTTCATTTTTATATAAATACATATTTTTGAAACCAAGATATAGTAATAAAGTGACAGATAATAAACTGCTAGATTGTACAATGGCGAGAAATGGTAGGCACAAAATCTAACTTAGAGTCATAGAGTGATACAGCGTGGAAACAGCTTGGGTTACGAAAAGACAAAAGTCATTACTGATGCTGTATTTCCTGGTTGGAGGAACATGCATTCAATTGAGCATGCAGTCTTTTTGCTTAAAGCTTAAGGACATGAAGTGCTCCTGTTCATTACTAGTATGAAGAGATGGATGTTGGCATTAATTTCTACATTTTTTTACAACATGGGAGACTATTTGTTCCATCGCATCCAAGCCCACTCACAGATAAATTCCATTCCCAAACTAATTTTTCCTGGGACCTATTCTGCTATTATTTTCATCTATCCTCACCAGATTCTATCATTCACCTACAGACTAGGGGATATTCAGATTATCCGATTAACCTATCAACATGGAGATATCATAGGGAATCCACATAGCAAAAGCAAGAATGTGTAAATTCCACACAGACTGCACCCAAGGTCAGGATTGAGCACAAATCGCTGAAGCTGTAAGGCAACAACACTACTAATTGTGGCATTCTGTCCTGGTTGAAGAAGGGTCTTGACCCGAAACTTCGCCCATTCCTTCTCTCCAGAGATGCTGCCTCACCCGCTGAATTACTCCAGCATTTTGTGTCTACCTTCGACTTAAGCCAACATCTGCAGTTCTTTCTTACACTGGTTGATGCATAGCTGGATAACACAGCTCTCTGTGCTAAGGGCTGTTCCCGGGAATGCTTACAGGGTCTGGCATCAGTTTCCTTTTAATTTTAAAGATAAAGCAGACCCTTCGGCCCACTGACACATAGAAACATAGAAACATCGAAAATAGGTGCAGGAGTAGGCCATTCGGCCCTTCGAGCCTGCACCGCCATTCAATATGATCATGGCTGATCATCCAACTCAGTATCCTGTACCTGCCTTCTCTCCATACCCCCTGAGCCTGTCCAACCCCTTAAGAATTTTGTAAGTTTCTATAAGATCCCCCTCAATCTTCTAAATTCTAGCGAGTACAAGCCGAGCGCAACATTGACTGTCAATAACCCATTCACACTAGCTATATATTACCCTAACTTCTCATCCATTTCCTACAGACCAGGGGAAATTCTACAGAAGCCAATTAATCTACAAACCCACATGTCTTTGGGAGTAGGAGAAAATTGGAGCACCCAGAGGAAACCCCAGTGGTCAAAGGGAGAATGTTAACACTCCACGCAGACAGCAACCGAGACCATGATCGAACCCGGATATCTGGTGCTGGGAGGCAACAGCACTATTAGCTACGACACTGTGCTGCCTAAATGATATTTGTGATCCACCTAATATCTGGTGGTCTCTCAGCAGAAGGAACCACTCATAAATGATGTTTGCTAACATGCACATCACAAGGTCCAGAAGCTCCTATTGTAGTCACACAAGCAATATCTATTGTCGGTTATGGGGGCAGGCTACTGTGTAATGTCAGCACGCACCACAGCTTCTTTGTACACGTTGTAATGGAAGACATGGTTATATGGTGCTTGCAAAAGAATATCCTTTAATGTACAAATGTTTTGACTGCAAGTACGTCTGTGTATGTGATGATGAAGTGCATATTTCTGAGCAGGTTGTGGGGAGAGAGAATCTCCTAATATTTCAGATATATCTAGAGCACGTCAATCACCAAAGCAGAGAAGGCTATGGAGCGAGTCTTGGAAAATGGGATTAATATCAATGGATACTTGAAGGCTGGTCAGCCATAAGGTCTGTTTGATTCTGTTTTAAATTGAAATGATTTGGACTGTTTTCTTAAATTAATACTTTTGAGTCTAGAAGGATGAGGCATCAGACTTTGAGCTTCAGCAGAAAGGTCAGAGGTGTAGAAAATTCAAACACTGCAGTCAAAAAGAAAGTTTTTTAAAAATCATAATGAGTTTGTCAAAAGAATGTATTCACCTACAGCACATGAGCAGTAACCTTTGCAAATAAAAATAAAACTAGACATGCTTCAATTGGGTAATATTTAAATCAGTTTGAGTCTAGTCTGAATGCAGTTCCAAGATATTTAACAAACTGTAGATCCTTACAATGTGTTATCTATGCCTATAATAGAAATCTTTGAACATTTCAAACTAGCCTGAAGACTGCATTAACATCTGCTTTTGTGTAAAATGTCTTCAGATTAACTAACGTTTAACACTGAAGGAAAATGGCTTGTTAGAGGATTGTTTTCAAACATTGCAGCACTCTTACAAGATTAATCTCCCCCAACAAAGTCACAATGTTTAAAATACCACTCAGGAATGCCTATTGTGTTTAGTAGGCTTTGCTTTGAACCACAAAAATGATGACATTCATTTCAGTAATCAAATGAAAGCAGGGTGTCGACCAACCATGTAGTTTAATAGAGCTTGTAGTAGGAAAGACTCTGTTGCAGAGGTTTAGTCTCACAAGATATTTTTGCAGGATGTAGATCCAGGAATTATAGTCTGAAGAAGGGTTTCGGCCCAAAACGTCGCCTATTTCCTTCGCTCCATAGATGCTGCTGCACCCGCTGAGTTTCCCCAGCAATTTTGTGTACCTTCCAGGAATTATAGCATTGGTTTATTTCTTGTCAAGGCAATGCTTGGGGACTTGTAGTCACAATCAACCTTCAGTAAAAGGTTATGAAGACTATAGTCGTTAGAACAGAATGGAATGAATAGGTGTTCTGGAGTACTACAAACCTTTAGAGAAACTTTATACTCAGTTATTCATGACAAACATTCTTATTTTATAATAAAATAAAAGCAAATAGTGCTGAAAATCCTAAACAGGCCAGGCCCCATCTCCCACACATGCAGACTGACCAACTGAGTATTTGTCCAATTTTATGCTGTTATTTTAATTTCTGGCATCTGCAATTTTTTATTCATATTTTATAAATGACCACCATAATGAAGACGATATATCTGGGTCAATTTAGGTACGTGCTCATTTTCAGTTGGCCCTACTTGTACCTTTATGTCAAAGTGTCAAATGCTGAAATCCGAGAGTAGTCTGGTAGGCAAGCTTCACCCATCCATCATTTCTTGCACTGTCCCCACTTTCCAGTTCTTCATACAATAATATTCAGAGTCGATGGCATCCATGGAGAAGGAAGCTGCTAATGTTTCAAGTCAATGACATGACATGAGAACAGGTAAATTAGACACATGAAAGATGAGTCTGAAGATGGGACTCGCCCCGAAATGTCACCCATTCTTTCTCTCCAGAGATGGTGCCTGTCCCGCTGAGTTACTCCAGCTTTTTGTGTCTATCTTCGGTTTAAACCAGTATCTGCAGTTCCTTCCCACACATGAAAGATGTTTGATCTGTTACATTCCTTGTTTCTTGCTTCACAGATGCTGCCTCACTTTATTTCCAGCATTTTTATTTTTCCTTTGCTTTCAGCTAACATATTGACAATAAATGTTAGTAGCCCCTTCCTGTCCTAAGTTTAAATTACCATTGTTCACTACAAGAGGGGTTTTCATAGGTTTTACTGAGAAACACAATATCATAATCAGGTCCAACAGTTGAAGGGAAAAGAGGAGGATGTGTATTCATATGATAGCTCCAGTCCAAAAGCACTTCAACTAATGATCTGTAGACCTGGTGTCAAGAAGGCAATGTACCAACTAAATTAAAGACAAAATTCCCATAAAAAGCAATGAAATGGATGATCAGATCATCTGGTGTTGGATAACAAACAAATAATATTTATACCACAAAGTCAAGAAAACCTATGGGAACTCCTGTTCTTTTTCAAATGAGGTCATGTTTTCTTACACACCAGCCTGATTATTACCTTATCGGAAATACAATACCTCTGACTGTGCTGTAGTCCTGTTTCAATATGTATAAGATCAACCCAGATTCGGTGCTCGTCTCTGGAGTGGTATTTAGAAACACAACGTTCTGCCTGGAAAGCAACTAAGCTATTTAATGTGTACATTTACCACTGGTTGACCTTCAGCACGTATTTCCAAGCAGTGGGTCACTGGATGGAAATCAATCTAACATGCAAGTCTGTTATAGCATCAATTATCAAGAGAGTTAAAATCAGTCAGCTTAGCAAAGAGCCAGGATCAAATCTACAAACTAATTGGTCTGTACACAAAGCAAGGAGAGAATGTCCTTACCCAGGGGACCATTGAGTGAGCACATAATATTTGTCTTAAGTGAAAGCTGAATCTGTTAAACTGAGTTGAAATAGGGAGACTTTGAATGTGGGGGTATGATACAAAAAAGAAAACCATGGTGTGAAATAGGAGAAATGACACAACAAAAAAGCTAAACAAAAACACACTGTCCAACTGTGCTGAACACGCGACTGGTTAGAAAATGGTCTTGCTGACGGTATCAATGATTTTAATGCATGCAAAATTGAGGACAAAGATGGTTCAAATTTTGTGGCACCAATCCTCAACTTCACGTGAAATGTAAATTATGCGCCAAATTGCAATGATCACAGGCATGTAATTACATGGGGGAAGCTCGGAAGTTGCTAGCTAATGTCTTCTTCTCTGGGTGCTCTCCATTAAGAAAACAAAAAACTGTTAAGCATTAATGTGAAATCCACTAAACAAAATGCTTGCCCATTCAAGTATAAGAAAGTTTTAACGATTTAACAAATCTTAATAACTGTAAAATAAACTGATATTAAAAATTTACACCTGAACTCATTCCTTCAGATTTTAATTAAAGTTGGGGGCATTTAGCTAATTTTTCTTGCAATGCTTTATTTTCCTCTCTGTTTTCGTTTCTGTATTTAGTTTAACGTTGAATTGAATATTCCAACTTATATTTTCTGATTTTCTACATCCTTCAACTGGTTAAAGAGGAACACTGTAACTTGGTTTGCTCGGGTGACCTAAATTCCTTGCATTAGATCCTTCCAATAAAATTAATTTCAAATTGGGTAACAGATGTTAGATAATAAATTGGCGGCCCACATAACTGATGTGCTGCAATGCTCACTGGAAAAGGAATGAGATGTTGATAAAGCAGACGACAATTCCAACTAAAGAAACAGAGAACTACAAAGAAAGACACAAAGTGCTGGAGTCATACAGCATCTCTGGAGAACATGAATACGGTTCAAATACCATAGGCTGCTGTGGCGAAAGCTGCAAATTCCAAGCATGTTTTTCAAACCATATGCAAAATATAACATAGCTGTCTAATTCAAACAATTTGTAAAATAAACTGTTTTTATTTTTGTCAATGAAATCTCACTCTCCCATGTTTTTTTTTTCTTGAGATGGTGCAGTATCAATATAGACCTCTGCATCCGATGAAGCATCCACATAAGCTTCCAATGATAAACTGATAGGAAGCTGGTCAAAAACAAAGCCCAAGAGGAAATTGTGTAGCATTAGAAAATGTATACATTTTGAATTATCAAAGATAAATATTTACAAAAACCTCTTACAAAATATCCCAAGTTCACATTTTTTTCCTGAAGAATTCTTTTCATATCACATATGAAAATATAATATTCTGCAATTATTCTACAAGGAATTAACAATTTGATATAAAATATTCATCTTGTGGTTTGTCATCCCATCTTCATGGTAAGCTAAAATTACATTCAATATTATTTCCTAAATGTCAAATTTCTGATAAGAAAACATAATTCCAAAACAAGGTTTACAAAAAACATAAATAGGCTATGTTTGAGCAAAGGAGACATAATTGTGCTTAGGCTGGTACAAGCTAAGTTGTATGCTCACTGAAGATGGACAATGTTCACTGTTTTTGCAAGATATGTTGGGGGAGGAAGATATTAAAAAAGCTGTACCATCAAGCAATTTAACTTAATTCACCACTTTCAAGAGAGTGTACCTAACTGTGGGAATGTTTTGGAGAGTGAATTGTTTATTTCCAGGTACATCACATGATTGAAAAATATGGTATAGCAGAGAAAGCTGAATTGGATTTATGCCTCTTGACACGGATCCTTAAAACTGCAGCACAATTCGCTTTCATTCCATCAGCATCTTTTGAGGGAGAAACCAAGCTCATGATTCAGATCAATGAAGATCAATGTTTCTCACTTCACAGATGCTACCTGATCCATTGTGTATTTCCAGCCCTGTTTTTAATTCAGATCTCCATCTGCAGCATTTTCTTTTTGTGCAACTTTCATTCATGTTGGTTTTGGAACCAAACCATGAGGGACAACTGGTCACCGATGCCAATGTTCAGTAAGGTTTAAAGGTGACTACCCATGTTTAATTGGTTACTTAATCTAACCCTCACTGAAATATCTGCTGAGCATTGACCGAGATGGTAATTATTAAGAAGAGCCTCGGAACTCGAGTTCAAGGCACATCTAAATAATTTTAATTAGACAGTCAAAGAACAATAAAGATGGACAAAGGGAGAAAAGTGTAAGTGAAGTTTCAAACTTGCATCAAAACTTACGACTAGAAAATCATTGCACCATTTAGGTCCCTTGATTACTTCTCTGGTATTGATGCTTAGATCTAAAATGACATTCTTTCAAATTGTAACTGACAATGACGGCCTGGACACAGTATTAAATATTCTGAATCAATAACTGCTTATTTACAATCCTTCACGATTAGATTGGGCAAACGCCAGTCCAACATGTGAGAGATACAGTAGATATTGCTTTCTACATTATTTACAGATCTGTCGGCTCTGTTTTAACCATTACAGGAGTGGATATGGCACTTAGACAAGAAGTCACATTACTAGGGTAGTAAAGCAAGCTTTCTGCATGTGCAAATGTCTGGGAATGATCCAGTTTTAGAAATGGCATGGTATCGTGGAGATCCGTATCCAGGAGAGTGTTATCTTGATCATGTTTGTGGTCTGGGTGCAGGGTTGATACTGAGCACTCTTCATTGGCTTCCAGTTTCACCACAGGAGTGAGAGCACAATTCAGGCTCTGTGACAATGAACTGTTGAGGTTCTCAGAGCCTTGAACCATAGTTTCAAAGTGTCTGTCCATTCCTTCCATCTTTATGACAGACGTCGCGATACCATTGGGATTGCTCAGCAGCACAGTGTTGAGATGCTGATAGTTGGGCTCGTCGTCCACTAGGGGACCAGGCTCCACCACCATTCTGACTCTGGGAATGGGGTCATGTGCACTCGAGACCACGCCTTGAAATTCAGAAGTGTCCAGAATATGTTCGGGTGGTTTAAGCACCGTGGCAATTACACTCCCCGGACGGTGTGCAACCACAGGCTGACCAACGCTGTTGAGGGTCACCAGTTGTGTGATGCCATCAAGGGAAGGTTGTACACAATTATTTATGACTGTCTGAAATCCACTATCAGATAATGAAAGACTGGAGGCAATGAGCTGGGCCTGCTGGGCCTCAGTGAAGCCAAATCCATTTATTGTGGGAGACAAAGTGGCCTGGATTGTGACAGTTTCCTTAGATCCTTCTGAACAAGGAATGGCACGTAAAATAATTTTGGAAGGACAGCGGTCTGTTCCAGACAGCATGGAAGTAAGTGGTATAGTCTGCAACATCAAAGTTCCAACAGCATGTGCACCAGAAGTCATCATCATAGGAACGTGGCTTGGGACGCTTATTGTCCTGTTTGAGGTAAGAAGAAGAAAACATTCATTAAGCATCTTGTTATCGCCAGCACAACCAGTCAGCAGGATTCTAAGAGGCAGATCAATGGCAGGATGGAATTAGGTGCCCTTCAAGGTTTTAACTACTCTCTGTACTTGCGAATGATTTAGACGAGGGACTGGTAAGTCATGCATTCATGTTTGGTAAAGGGATGTGCAGACAGCAGCTCTGAATTAAAAATATATTAATTAATCCAAATTTGAGTGCAATAAAAGATAACATTCCCTTTGACCTAAATGCTCGCTGCAGCTCCATATTAAATATCACGAAATGCACCAAAATGAGTAAACATCACATTTGTCCACATTGCATTCTTTCTGCCATGTTCTCATACACTTACTTAGCTTGTCTTCTTGAAGTCTAATTTAATTTTGTTCTGGCAACAAATCGCATCCCTTGCCAAATTGTTTACATAGGAGGTGAACAGCAAGAGCCAAGCACCTGACATTGTACTGTCCCAATTCAGTTCATTAATTCCAATTTTATGTGTTCCAATCTTATTAACAGACCTCTAGTGGCGAACCTCATCGAAACCTTTCCAAAAAAATCAATGCACCCCTTCCACTGGTTCTCCCTTATCTGTTCCACTAGACACATTCTCAAGGAATTCCAACAGGTTAGTGAAACATGAATTCCCTTTCTAATATCCATGCTGACTTTGCTAAATCCAATTACTATTTTCCAGGTCCATTTTAGACCAGTGATGCTGATTAAATCGGTCTATAGTTCTCTAGTTTTTTTCTTTTTCTGTTTTTAGTAATTGTGGTCGCATCTGCAGGAATAATTCCAAATCTATAAAATGTTGAAAAATGATATTCAATGTATTCACTATCTCTAGTGTTCCATCCTCTAGGATGTAGTTCATCGGGTTCTTTTTATACAACTCCAGTATTTGATTTCTCTGTCATTTAATTACTCCCCAATGTAAAGTCTCCCCTCAATGCCTGTAAGAAATCCCCATTTACCATCACTGGTCATTTCCTTTTTACATAAAAATAAACCATCTTACAGTCAGTTTTTTTATACTTTATGTCACTCAGCAGTTTTCTCTCAAATTATATTTTACTGCATCAATTTCTTGATTCTTCCTGGGTAAGTTCTAAAATAGTCACAACCCTCACAATTAATGTTATTTCCAAAAACTTTAAGTCTCTTTTTTTGGATATAATACTATCTTTAATTTCTCCTCTTGACCAAGAATGGACCAATTTTCCTGTTTGATTATTGAGCCTTAAAGGAGTTTTTCATTTGCAAATCATGTTTTTTAAATTATTATACGAACCACTTTCTGTTTACTGTCATATCCTTTATTGCAATCTTTCAAGCAATCCACAATTCTCATCCTCCATAGTATTGTTTGTTTAGATTGAAAACCCGAGTTTAACTGGTTACATCATGGTCTGGTACAGCTTTTCCAACGCACAGAAACAAGGGAAGCTGCAGGATGTGGTGGATTCAGATCACGGGCACAGTTCTCCCCACCATCAAAAGCAACTAAATGAGGCGCTATCTCCAGCCAGTGACATCTATAATCAAGAATCTCCACCATCTGCGCCATGCCCTCTACTCGCTGCCATCATTGAGCAGGAGGTATACGAGCCAGAAGTCACACACCAGTAGGTTCAGGAACAACTACTCTCCGACAACTATCAGATTCTTCAACCGATCCGCACACCCTTAATCCCAACGGAATTCTACAGACCGCTTCTTGCACTACCATGAACGTGTTCTAATTGTGTATTTTCACACTAATGTCTTGTTTTTATTTGCAGACTTTTTCTTTTCATTGGTTTGTAGAATTTATGTGTATTTTATATTTCTCTGTGTTTGTCATAGTCTACGTGCCACTGCAGCAAAATGTTTAATTATGCCTGTACATCATTGCACTTGTGCATATGACAATAAACTCGACTGGGCTTGACATGAATACATTATGTTCAAACTCAATGTAAAATTTAATTGCGGTCACACTTCCATAAAATTCCCTTGACCACAAGATTATTAATTACTTCTTTTTTATTGCACAATACATGATCCAAATTAGTTAGTTAGTTAGTCCCTCGAGTACATGTTTTAGAAACCCATCTGGCTTATATTCAATGAATTCCTCCTTCACCATATTATGTTAATTTGATGTGTCTGTATGTAGAGTGTTGGTCTGGGGAGTTTAGAGGTTTCAGAAAGATATCCAGAGTTCGCTTGTTAAATTATAAGAGAATGTAAATTGTGGACAAATTAAGTCAATATATTGAACATGTTTATGGAAACCAAATAAAGTTATATAGAGCACCACCACCCAAAGTTCACTTCTTGTAATGATTTTGGAAGAAAAGGTTAATAAACTTTGAGGGCGGTGTAATATTACATTTAGCATCAATGCAAAGAGCTTCCTAAATTACAAATAATAACTGTTACAAAAAAACTCATTGTTACCTGATCGTCTGTGCAGCTGAAGACATAGTTACAGAAGCTCTGGTCACATCTGGCAGTCCTTGCTGAAGGACTTGATTGCTCTGTGGCCCCTGCATGGTTGTTAAGATGTGGCCCTGTTGCTCTCCTCTTTTCTGAGTGGGCTGAGTCAGCGACTCTGTGTGCTCTTGCTTAATGTGCTGCACCAGCACTGACTGTGGCACAGTTGCCACCTTGCCTACATTCTGCAACTGGAGGATTCCATGGGTGGCATTTTTCCTCTTCGTCGGCAATGAATAATCTGATGAGGTCATCATGTTAGGTGTGACATACTCAGTCGAGTCATCGTCAATGACCACCAGATCCTTGGGCATCTCTTTGAACTGATACACCAGCCGTTGACCTTCCACTTTGGCCAAGATCCCTCTCTGGTAGTAATATCTAAAAGGAACAATGGCCATTCAGAATTTAACTCATCACCTTATATTATAAGATAAAGGAAACAGGCCAGAAACGTTAATTAGGACCTGGTCAGAATAATGCTTAAACAAATACTAGGACGGACAATGCAATTATTCAACTATTACAGAGTGATCTAACCAGACAAATTTGGCCATTTTGTAAGGTGCAGTCTTACTCACCTCAGGGCTCTGCCCATTGTTTCATAATTCATATCTGGTTTATTTTTGTGCTTTCCCCATAATTTTGACACTGCCTTCGAGTCCACAAGCTTAAAAATACCCTTTTCTCTCTGCGTCCACTTGATATACTTTGGACAAGTGTTTTTATCTTGCAAGAGAGCCAGCAGGAACTCCCAGAGATAAATCGTGTTCCCTGGAAAAGGAAAAAGGTGAGAGAAATGGATGAGCATCGCCATTTGATTACCACACACAACAAACTGTGCAATACAAAGGCAATGGTCAAGGCATACAGTGCATTGAGAAAGTATTCAGATCCCTTCACTTTTTCCACATTTTGTTACGTTACAGCCTAGTTCTGAAATGGAGTAAATTCATTATTTTATCATCAATCTACACGCAATACCCCATAATAAAAAAGAGAAAACAGGTGTGTAGAAATTTTTACAAAGTAATTAAAAAGAAATAACTGAAATATCACATTTACATAAGTATTCAGACCCTTTACTCAGTACTTTGTTGAGGCACCTTTGGCAGCGATTACAGCCTCAAGTCTGCTGGAGAAACTCAGCGGGTGAGGCAGTTTCTACGGAGCGAAGGAAATAGGCAAAGTTTCAGGTCGAAACCCTTCTTCGACCCGAAATGTTGCCTATTTCCTTGGCTCCATAGATGCTGCCTCACCCGCTGAGTTTCTCCAGCATTTTTGTCTACCTTCGATTTTCCAGCATTTGCAGTTCCTTCTTAAACAGCCTCAAGTCTTCTTGGGAATGACGCTACAAGCTTGGCACACCTGTATTTGGGTAATTTCTCTCATTCTTCTATGCAGATCCTCTCAAGCTCTGTCAGGTTGGATGGGGAGCGTCGATGTACAGCTATTTTCAGGTCCCTCCAGAGATGTTCGATCGGGTTCAAGTCCGGGCTCGGACTGGGCCACTCAAGGACATTCACAGACTTGTCACAAAGCCACTCCTGTGTTGTCTTGGCTGTGTGCTTAGGGTCATTGTCCTGTTGGAAGGTGAACCTCCGCCCCAGTCTGAGGTCCAGAACGCTCTGGAGCAGGTTTTCATCAAGGATCTCTCTGTACTTTGCTCTGTTCATCTTTCCCTCGATCCTGACTAGTCTCCCATCCCTGCCGCTGAAAAACTTCCCCACAGCATGATGTTGCTGTCACCACGCTTCACTGTAGGTATGGTATTGGCCAGGTGATGAGCGGTGCCTGGTTTCCTCCAGACGTGATGCTTGGCATTCAGGCCAAAGAGTTCAATTTTGATTTAATCAGACCAGAGAATCTTGTTTCTCATGTCTTTTGGAAAAATCCAAATGGGCTGTCATGTGCCTTTTACTGAATAGTGGCTTCCGTCTGGCCACTCTACCATAAAGGTCTGATTGGTGGAGTGCTGCAGATATAGTTGTCCTTCTGGAAAGTTCACCCATCTCCACAGAGGAACTCTGGAGCTCTGTCAGAGTGACCATCAGGTTCAAGGTCACCTCCCTGACCAAGGCCCTTCTCCGCCGTTTGCTCAGTTTGGCACGGTGGCCAGCTCTATGAAGAGTCCTGGTGATTCCAAAGATCTTCCATTTAAGAATGACGGAGGCCTCTTCGGGACGAGCAATGCTGCAGAAATTGGTTTAAATCCTTCCCCAGATCTGTGTCTCGCCACAATCCTGTCTCGGCGGTCTACGGACAATTCCTTCGTCTTCATGGCTTGGTTTTTGCTCTGACATGCACTGTCAACTATGGGACAGGTTACCTTTCCAAATCATGTCCAATCAATTTAATTTACCACTGGTTGACTCCAATCAAGTTGTGGAAACATCTCAAGGATAATCAATGGAAACAGGATGAACCTAAGCTCAATTTTGAGTGTTTTAGCAAAGGGTCTGAATACTTATGTAAATGTATATTTCAGTTATTTCTTTTTAATTATTTTGCAAAAATTTCTAAACACCTGTTTTCGCTTTTTTATTAGGGGGTATTGTGTAGATTCATGATTTTAAAAAATGAATTTAATCAATTTTAGAATAAGGCTGTAATGTAACAAAATTTGGAAAAAGTGTAGGGGTCTGAATACTTTCTGAATGCACTGTACACTTTTTAAGTGCAGCATAGTTTTTGACAAAGATTTATCAAAAATAAGTCAGGATTGGCCCTTTCAACGTTTCTCAATTATATCTTATCGCTTGGTTAACCTGTTCCCATTTTCTGTATTTGTAAGGAAGCTGAAGCTGACATTCACCTCCTGACTAATTAGCACTACCTCGAATCCCTGGACTTTTGCGAAAGAGTTATTTTATTTGCAATAAAATATCCATTGATTTTTTGTTACAGAAATCTCACACCTTGAAATCATTTTATTATCCAATTTATTATCCAATAATTTATTGGCTCCTTGGATGAAATATTAAGTAAATAGTGTGCCACTGCTTCGATTAAAACTAAGCAGTGGCACACTTTTGGTGGCACAGTGGCACCAAAATTTGGTTTACTGATTTTGGCAAGAAAAGGTCCTGAATATTTTATATAAGAAATAGAAGACAGGTTGCTGACTGTGTTACCTTGTTGCTGGCAATATAACAATGACTAATGGAATTCTTAGTAGTAATGATCGAAAACAGAGATTCAGCAGGGTGGCACAGTCACGCAGTGGTAGAGTTGCTGAGTTACAGTGCCAGTGACCCGGGTTTGATCCTGACTACGGGTGCTATCTATACAGAGTTCGCACATTCTCTCTGGGACCGCGTGGGTTTTCTCTGCATGCTCCAGTTTCTTCCCACTTTCCTGCACACTGGGGACAACTTACAGAAGCCAAATAACCTACAAACCATTATTATTACAGTAAAACTCATTGTTACTGATTGTCTGCGCAGATGAAGACATAGTTACAGAAGCTCTGGACACATCTGGCAGTCCTTGCTGAAGGACTTGATTGCTCTGTAGCCCCTGTATGGTTAGTAAAATGGGGCTCAGCTGCCCTCCTGTTTTCTGAGCGGGTCGAGCCTAAATAACCTAAATTGTCCCTTGTGTGTAGGATATAACTAGTGTATGGCTGATCTTTGGTCAGTATGCACTCGGTGGGCCAAAGGGTTAAGGCCGAAGGGTTGCCCCTAAATTTACGTCTACTTGACTTAAATCGGATCAAGGCTAATTTTGATGGCATTAGAAATCTATATTACTAAAAGTCTATTCTTGACTGGTTTTGGCGATCTGTGCTGCGATTTCCGAGAGAACGCAGCCACCTACGGCCGTCATTTTTGGCCACCTCGCTCAGAGCCCACCTCCGCCGCATGTGTGCCGAGGATTTTTCCAGTCGATGAAAAATGACAGATATATTAATGATTTTACAAAATTCCCCATTTTCTCTGCTGCCCCCGCTGGCGGCAGGGGGGATGGACTATAAAACCAGGAAGTGGTGTGCCTCAATTAGTCTGCAAGCTGGAGGAAGGCAGAGGGTCACGTTTCTCTGAGCTGTGAATAAAACTGAACACATGTCCACACAACTGTGAGTAAGTACCCTTAATGTGGTTTGAAAATGAAAATATGGTTAAAGTAAAAAAGCACTGCCTGCAAATGATTGTTTGGGGGGTTTGGGTTGAAATAAAAAGGCACTCTCCCCACCCCTCTCCTCTCCCCCCCTCTCCTCCCCCCCCCCCCCTCTCCTCTCCCCCCCTTTCCTCTCCCCCCCCTCCTCTCCACACCCCCCCCTCTCTCTCTCCCCTCTTTTTCTCCCCCTCCTCCCCTCCATCCCCTCCCCCACCATCCCTCTCCTAAACTCCCCTCCCCTCCACACCCCTACCCCCTTCCCTACAACCCCCCTCCCCCTCCCTGCTCCCCACCTCTCCCACTCCACTCCTCTCCCCCCCCTCCCCCTCTCCTCCCCCTCTCCTCTCCCCCCTTCTCCTCTCCTCTCCTCTCCCCCCCTCTCTCTCTCCCCCTCCTCCCCTCCATCCCCTCCCCCACCGTCCCTCCCCTAAACCCCCCTCCCCTCCACACACCCCTACCCCCTTCCCTCCACCCTCCCTGCTCCCCACCTCCCCTCACCTCTCCCCCTCCCCTCACCTCTCCCCCCCTCCCCTCACCTCTCTCCCCCTCACTCTCACCCTCTCCCTCTCCTCCCCCATCCCCACTTTTCCCCTCTCACCCACCCTCCCTCTTCTCCTCCTCGCCACCCCCTCTCCCTCTTGCCCCTCTCTCTGTGTCTCTGCCCCTTCTCTCTCTGCCATCACTCTCTACCCCACCCCCCCCTCCCTCCCTCTCTAGATGTGACTGCAAGTTGGGGGCTATGCGTCAGTAGATAGGGTGGTTATGGGGTAAAAGGAGCAAACTAATAATATTAATATAATATCAAGGGGTGTAATTAACGTGAGTGCGGGGGGGGGGGTGGGGGGGATAGTTAGTGTGTGTGACGCTGCATGCCGCCTCCCCCCCCACAACCGCATGTTGGGGGAACAGACCCAACGGGTCTGCACTTGGTCTAGTAACTTATAAAAGTTGATTTGGAGAGGCTGTTTGTAGGTAAAAGGATGCCTGGAAAATGGGAGGCTTTAATAAGTAAAATGGAGAGTTCAGAGTCCAGCTTGTTCCTGTTAGAGTGAAGACCTGAGTTTGCAGGGTTAGAGAACCCTTGTTAAGGCTCTGGTCTGGAATAAAGAGGCATATGTCAGATGTAGGAAACTAGGATCAAGCGATTGCCTTGAGGTTTACAGAGAGCGTAGTATATTTAAGAAGGAAATCAGGATGACAAAATAAAGACATGATACATCTGCAGCAGATGAGTTAAAGAAGCATCCCAAGAAATTCTATGTACATTAAAAGCAAAACAGGAATGAGGGGGAGAGAATAGCAGCCCTTTAGGATCAATGTTTTATCTACGTGGGAGCTACATGAGATTAATGAGGTCTTCAATTAATGTCTTGTCTCTTTTTACCATAGAGAAGGTTGTGGAAGCTAGAGAATTCATGGAAGACAATAGCGATGACCTGTAACATATCCATATTAAAAAAGAGGTTTTGGTGATCTTAAAAATGCATGGATAAATCCCCTGGCCTGACCAAATGTACCGAAGAACATTGTGGGAAAGTAAAGGAAGAAATTATTTGAGCTCTAGGAGTGATACTTGCATCACCTCAGCCATGGGTGCGGTACTAAAAGACTCGTGTGGCTAATGCTGTGCCTTTATTTAAAAAAGGTTGCAAGATAAAGCCAGGGAAAGGCAAGCTTAACATCAGCGGTGGGATAGCTACAGGAGGGAATTCTGAGAGACAGGATCTACATGGATTTGGAAAGACATGGCCGGCTTTATGTGTGTGAAAGAAACGATTTAGTTTTTTGAAGAAATGATCAAAGGACTGTAAAGTGCAGGGCTGTAGATGTTGTTTACATGGAGTTCAACAAGACCTTTGACAAGTAGGCTGGCCCAGAAGGTTAGAACACCTGAACTAGTTGGGCTAGCCAATTCAATACAATTGGTTTGATGGTTGGAGTCAGAGGCCGGATAATAGAGGGTTGTTTTTTCAGATTGGAGGCTTGTGACCAGCGGAACGCTTTGGAGCACCTGGGTTTGGTTGTATTCACTGTTGTTTGTCATCTATATTAACGATTTGGATGAAAAATGTAAGTTGCACAGTTGGTAAGTTTGTGGATGACATTAATATTTGTCAAGGAATATGTAGGAAGGAACTGCAGATGCACACTGAAGATAGACACAAAATGCTAGGGTAACTCAGTGGGACAGGCAGCATCTCTGGATAGAAGGAATGTGCTATAGTAGGGAGTGAAGAAGGTTACTAAGATTACAACTGGGACTGGCACACAATGCATTCATAAAGTAACTTGAACTTATCATTTCTCTTTCACGTGCCAGCATTTCTCTTTCACGTGCCTGTTTATTCCCCAATTCTCCTACCACTACCTACACTTGACGTAATTTACAAAAGCCAATTAACCACAAAATGGGATGTTGGAGACAACTGGAGCACCAAGGGGAACCGCTCAGGGAGCATGTGCGGAATCCACAAAGGCAGCACTGAAGGGTCACTGGGATTGTGAGGTTAGCAGCTTTGACTATCACGGTTTTTGACTATGACTTAGAACGGAGACGAGGAAAAAAATTTTCTTACAGAGAGTGGTGAGTCTGTGGAATTCTCTGCCTCAGAGGGTGGTGGAGGCAGGTTCTCTGGCTGCTTTAAAGAGAAATCTAGATAGGGGTCTTAAAAATAGCGGTCAGGGGATATGGGGAGAAGGCAGGAACGGGGTACTGACTGGGGATGATCAGCCATGATCACATTGAATGCCGGTGCTGGCTCGAAGGGCCGAATGGTCTAATCCTGCACCTATTGTCTATTGTCTATTGCCATGTTAGAATAAGGCCAGGCCTGTAAGAAATTTTAAGTTACAGCTGATTCTGCTACAACATGTATTTCTATGACACAATTTGGATTGAATCCAAGTGATGAATTAAGGAACATGATTTGCATGACATGACCTGAATTAACAGACAACACTGTCTCTTAAGAACACAATCTCTCAGTTTCACCATTGGAATTGACAAGAATCGCTTCTATTAACACTTGTACAATGACACACAATGTAAGATGCAGCCTTTAGTATTTTTAACCTAAAGTAACAAAAATAAACTTATTGTGATTTAAAATCTTTATTTTTGAAAATCATGTGGGAAAATAAATTGTTCTTGTAAGTCTGATACTCTCTAGCCAATAACCCTCTTTACAAAAGGTCATAAGGAGTGATAGGGGCGGAATTAGGCCATTAAGCCCATGAGGTCTGCTCCACCATTCAATCATGCCTGATCTATCGTTCTCTCTCCTAATCCCATTCTCCTGCCTTCTTCCCATAACCCCTGACACCCTTTGACACAATTGCTTTTATAATGTGAGTTTCAACAAGCAAAGTTTTTTTAGGAGCTTAACTATCGCATTATAGTAGATCTACCTGTAGTTTCACATATAACTAAAACCTCTGCTAAACATTAGAATGCTTGACCATTCATCATTTCTTTCTATTCTGCAGCAAATGCATTTTGTTGTGGGTTCTCAAGTTTAAAACCAATAAAGCTGAAATCTGGGGGGGAAGAGAGAGTGATGGAAGGAGGGAGGGAGATGAACAAATGACAGAACAGCAACAAATTACCAAATAAAAACATTTTTCTTGCTTTATCAGCAGATCCATCACTCAGTGTTAACACAACATCATTTTGCTGATGAGACAAAAAGCTACCGAAAAATAAATCACGATGTTTGTGCAACTGTTGAGCTGTCACACCAATGATGCTTTACCTTTTCCATCCTTATTTTTCTTTTTAATTGGAAGGTGTGGAGCTGTGACAGGCGAAGATGGGCGAGAAGGTTTTATCTTCCGACCTGGAAAATCAAATCACGTCACTCTATGCATACACTCGGCATCCTCTGTTTAACACTGCTATTTACACTACAGCTGCTCCAACACATGACAGCCACTCAGCACCCGAGTGCATCACTAACAGTTGCAAATGCAATTTGGGAGAAAAAAATCCACATGATTAGAATTCCACCACGGGCAGAACAAGCATCACTAAAGGGCTCCTGATTTATTTCATGAGGCACATATAATCTGGGAATTTTTATTCCACTACTGAAAATCTTTTGCATGGAATGAATGGCAAGTGTCATGCTACATGAGCGTACAATGTACAAGAGGTTCCATACTGTTGTTGCAGTTAAAACTTAGTGTTGCAATTCTGTTTGAAAGCGAGTGCAAAACTAATGTTACAACAATCAAGTACATTCAGGACAGAAAGGCAAGACAACACTCTTACTGATTGAAGTCTGGCGCCAGTGATGCGGCCTCGCCAACAGTCTGTCTGTCCCTTCTTTCTTTGTGTTTTAATAGTATGTGTTAAATGTTTTTTTTTTAATGTTCTTTAGCTTGTTTTACGGGGGTAGTTGGGGGGGGGGGGGGTTGAAGGAAACTTTTTCTAAACTCTTACCTCGATGGAGATACGATTTTTTTCCGTATCGTATCTCCGTCCGCACTGCGGCCTAACATCGAGGAGTTGGCGGCCTTTGCTGGAGACCGACCTATGAGCCCACAATCCCTTTGTTAGGGATCCACCTCGGAGCACCAAACATGGGTTAACATCACGGAGCCCGCGGTCTCAGGTCAGATACCAACTTTGGGAACTTGAAGACGCAGGAGCTTCGACCACCCCGACAGATGGTTCGATTCCCTTTGACCGCGGGAGAATAAAGAGACAGATGCCTTCCATCACAGTGAGGAATGTGGGGAATCCGTTGTGGTGGATGTTTATGTTAACTTTTATGTAGTTGTGTGTCTTGTGCTTTTTTTCATATGGATGTATGGTAATTCGCATATCACTGTACCTGAATTGGTACATGTGGCAATAAAGGACCTTTGAAACCTAACTTCACATTAAAGCCATATGGAACAACACCCAAATATCCATGAGACCAACTTGCACAAACACAATTGTGTGTTGGTCACACAGCCTATATGCGCTTTCTTTGATCTTAACACGGGTCAGGAGTGAGTCAACACTGTTCAATTTTAACTAGAGACAAAGTGCCCTTTTTACTGAAAAATATGTCTATTAATCCAGAGAAAATAATATCACTTCTATGACGTTGGCACCAAGCAAAATTCAGATATACTTTTAAGTGCTTGTCATAAAATGTCATAAAACTAGGTTGGATTTTGAGTTGTGAGGAAGATGCATGGAGGCTTCAAAGCATTTGTGCTCTTTCAGTGAATTGACAATTGACAGTTTTGATTTCCTAATCAAAAAAAAAATACACTGACCACAAAGGTGTGCAGTGAAGGGTTCACCAGAATACTGCCATGGTAGGACTGTCATATATAAGGAGAGATTGAGTTGACTAGGCCTGTATACAAGAGAGTTTAGAAGGATAAGAGGGGATCTTACTGCAATATACAAAGCCCAGTGTGGCTAGTAAGATATCTAATTAAGATATGAATTAGTCACATGTCATATTAAATGATGGGGCAGGCTTGATGGGCCAAATAGCCAATTATAGCTCCTGTATTCTATGTTTCGATAAACAAAGAAGTTGTGAGGTAATATAAATCAGGATGGTGTAATTACCCACGATATCCACTTGAGGACCTCTGGTTGTTTCTATTTCCCCATAAACACAACACACATATCAAAAACCTACCTTTCTTTTTCCTTTGTTTAAGTGCGTTTTTTCGAGGAGACTCATATGCAGAGTCATCTTCATCAGCTGCCATCTGAGATGAATATCTTTTGATGACACCAGGGATTTTATCCAATGAGACAGTGCCTTGCTGAACGGATTCTGTGATTACTTCATCCAAAGAGTGTGTATATCCATGAACTAAACAGGGAGGAGGAAGGAGAAAGAAGAAAGTGTGGTGAGAAGGGATAAAATTAAGTTTTATTGGTTAAGACATTGGTTTGGGGATTTATTTTTCATGAGTAAAACATGCCATGTTTGGCACTGATATTACATTGTCAGATGAACAAATATGATGGCGCAGTGTCACAGCGGTAGAGTTGTTGCCTTGCAGCTCCAGAGACCCGGGTTTGATCCTGACTACGGGTGTTGTCTGTGCAAAGTTTGTATGTTCTTCCCGTGACATGCGTGGGTTTCCCCGGGTGCTGCGGGTTCCTCCCACACTCCAAAGACGTACAGGTTTGTAGGCTAATTGGCTTGGTAAAATTGAAAACTGTCCTTAGTGTGTGTAGGATAGCGTTAGTGTGCGGGCATCACTGGTCGGCGCGGACTCAGTATCTCTAAACTGAATTAAAATCTGTGCAATTTATAATTTGTATTAAAAAATGGAGATTCAAGCAAGAAATCTTCCCACAAGATATCTTGTTTTGTAAAGTTGGTATTAGGACACACAATTACTCCAGGCAGAACAAGAAAGGCAAAAAAACGGTATCCAGAACTAAAACTTACACATTCGCTTTTCATCCAAAATGGCATTTGGGGATTCCATGTTAAGAAGAGCTTCAGCAGCCTCGATGGTCTCCATTGTTTCATCTTCATTCTGGCAGGAAGTTACCACTGTGGGTCAGAGATTCATCAAAAGAGGTTAGCAGAGTGGAAGAATGTTCACAACTTCAGACAAAATGTGCAAGGAAAGGCTATCCATGAAGATCCAGTATTTAGTTGGAAGGTTGTGTATTTCCAGCGCATATTCAGGTGGTACTAAAATGTACTTTAGTGGACTGAGTAGAAGTTCGGTCATTTCAGAGCCAACACTATTTCCCTCCCACTCATCGTCCTGGATGGACAGATAGATTCTCAAATGACCTACAATCATTACATGTTAGGACTCTGTTATAGGTATGTACAGTAGGTCTTTCATATCCACCCCATTGTGCCAGCCTTGTGAACAGAAGAGAAATCCTGGGCTCAACGATTTTAGACTAGGCAGTTGCATTTTCCATCACAATTATTTTCTTGCTGTAAAGAGGCGACCAACAATCTTGCTGCAAAACTAATGTTTTATATAATTAAAGGACAACTTCCTTGCTCTTAGATGCCACACCTTAACCACTGAAGGGAACTTCCAGTTGCCTCTTTGTTCATCATTTAGCTTTACGGCAAATCTCAGGTACCCTGTTCCTCTATATTTCCAAATATCCTGCTAAACATGGGGCAATCCATCGCTGCATTTGGCCATCTCAGACTTCACCAGATTGGATTCTGTTTGCTACTGACATACCCACAAAAATGTTACCATTGTTGGGTAACTTGGTATGTTATGCAACCTTCCAAATTCTGCTCCCAACATTTGTGTGAAGCATGTGTTACAAAAACAAAAGGGTCCAATTAAACACATTACCTCAAACTTTTGTAACTCTGTCAGGCACAACAAATCCCTTGCTGACAACTTTTGATTAACAACTTTCTAAATGACAAAAATTATTGCTCCAGATGTTTCCCATTAATTTGCCCGTGACCAACATTCTGCAGACTTGCCAATAATTATTTAGTATACCACCTGTTTCCTTTTTCAATAATCCTTCACCGAACAACTGTGGCTGAAAGAAATGGAAAATTATAGTCTCCATTATTTATTTTATTGCACCTCTTAACAGCCTGGATTTGTTTTTACTAGGTGGTGGTGATTTACCTTCTTTCAATTAAATTGAAACAATTTCTCCCCTGCCTCCTCCAAATGGAATTATTCATCCCAAATTTCACACTCTTCCTCCCCGTCTTTTATGAAGCCAAAGGCAATGTTATTTCCACCTCTACTGCACTGCTGTGCAATGGGCCTTCTCTCACTTTGGTTAGCCTCTAGTTCCCTTACAGAATCATGGAGTCAGGCAGAACTGCAACAATGAAGCCCCACTTTGTCCATACTGAATATTGTACCCATCTACACTAATCCCATTTGCCTATATTAAGCCTATTCGATCTCTCTCCATAACTAAATTGTTCCAAGCCAACAGCAGACATAGTAACCAAAACTTGCATTTTCATATCCATGTCACTTACATCATAAACGAGCAACAGTCCCAGAAACAATCCCTGCAGAACATCACGAATTACAGAGTTCCCATCAGAAAAACAACCTTCCACCATCATCCACCATCTCCAAGCCGATTTTGGAAACAATAAACTAGCTCCCTTCAGATCCCATGTGCCTTAATATTCTGGGCCAACTAACCACCAGGGAACTTGACAACATAGACAACATCCACCATCCTTCCATCATCAATCTCCTTTGCTAGCTCTGAAAAATACTCAATCAAATTAGTGAGACAAGATTTCCCCAACACAAAGCCATGTTGATTGTCCTTGATTGCTTTCTGGCTTTCCAAATGTACACAAATCCTGCCCCTTATAATTTTCTCCAATAATTTCCTTACTACAAACACAAGGATCACCTTTAACATTAGTTATTAGTCCAGATTTCTAGTATGTGGCTTGTGGCTAATGAAGTAATCTACTACTTTGCTTCTCATAGCATTCTGGGATAGACTACACCTGGCCTTGGGGATTTATCCACCCTTATGCATTCCAAGATATCTAACACATCCACCCTCTTAATACTGACATCCTCCAGAAAATCAACATGTCCTACTCTGAACTATGTCCTTCTACTTGCTCAATACAGATGAAAAGTGTTAATTAATTACCTTGCCCACCTCCCCTGACTCCATATCTAAGGAGACCCATTCATTTACTAGTTACTCTCTTGGACCGAATGACTTGGGATTCCACTATTCTTAACTAATTTCTTTCTCAAGTACTCTCCTACTCTCCCCACACACTTGCTCGATTGTAGTTGCCTATACCTGTCATGTACTCCCTCTTTTTTTCCTGATAAAGCATTTAATAGGTTTTATCATCCAAGGTTTCCTAATTTTGCCATCTTTTTCTTTCACCCTTACTTTATTTCCTCTGCTTTCCAAAACCAGCTTAACAATTTTAAATCAGTCTGAAGAAGGGTCTCACCTATTCCTTCGCTCCATAGATGCTGCCTCACCCGCTGAGTTTCTCCAGCATTTTTGTCTACCTACCAATTTTAAACTCTGATTTTCCTAGTTAGTTTCCGAGTTTCCATCCAACAAGCTATGTTTAATTCTTTCCATCACCACATGCACATAATGTATAGTCAAGTCCGACCACCTCCAGAACCAGATTCACTGCCCAGGAACCTTGCTCCCTGTCTATAGTATCTCATTTTCTGAACTCACCGGCTTGTGGCATCGGGAGTAATCTAGCGGTCACTACATTTGAAGTCTGGCATTAATTTTCCTGAACACCCAAAACCCAAAAGGGGGTTCTCATCCCCAAATTCATCTATGTCATCAATAAAAATATAGACCACAACCTATGGCTCTTCACTACTTCCCTTTGAAATGCACCTCTGCCGATTAGAGATTCTTAATAATCTAAAAGAAAATGCAGATGCTGGAAATCTGAACAAACAAAACAGAAAATACTGGAAACATTCAGCAGGTGAGGAATCTGTGGAAAGAGAAACAGGTTGAAGACCCTTCATCAGAGACCTCCTTGACCCTGGTTGAAATGCTGAACAAGTCATGAGCAGACGTCATGGTGAAATGAAGACAGCCACCTACCAAAATAGACCACACAATTCCAACAACAAATGAGGATAGATAAATGGCTACAGAAGGTTTTTTTTAAGAAACCTTTGTCAATATAATTGGCAGGTTAAAATGAAAATCATCTGACATGCTTGCTGCAAATCCATAACCTGGTGAATGCTTTGCACAAGCAATGAGAGCAATCAAACCATTAACTCACAAGCACTCCAGGGTTTGATGGAGATGACAACTAATCGCTACGTTTCATGTTTTGGTAGCAACACTGACTTATCCGCTAGAGATAGAGCCTGACAGCAATCTGCAAAGCTTACAAAGAACCACACAAACAAAAGTAATGACTCAACCAGTGCTGAGTTGCTCAAACATTAACAGACTCCTGTCTACACTGTACCAGTCAAGCCAACTTCAGAGCAAGACGGCAAGCCCATTAGCCACAGGTTGCCTGGCAACAGTTTACAGGCAAATGCCAAATATGAACATTTCTTTGTCAGAGTCTGATGCGATTCAGTATCACACCCAGAGTTTCACAAGGAGTAGGTATTTTGATCGACTTCATTTGATCAGATTGTCTCAGATGGCAGCTGTGAAATGTTTTGGTAGCCATGCCCTCCAACGGTGTATCACATTGGTAGCAGCTCACCCACTACAAGTTAACCAAACCTACAGCCGCTGTAGTCAGTGGTGATGTAGGGAAATGGAACAGGACTGGAGGATTTTATACAGTAAACAAGATGGCAGCACACATCATTGGTGAAACCACATGCAGCCACAAAACCCACAAATTGTGGACTAATGGTAACTTCTCATAATTTTGCAATAACAACATATTTTGTGAACCTCTGAAAGATGCATTATGTATCTCACAGACCTGCAGCTGTAAATCCAGCGGTCAAGTGGATGTAAACTGATCAGCTTCAGAAAAGTTTAAACCTGTACTTTCATACTCCAGATCAAGAGATTTAAAAGCCAATGATTATGCCCTCTTCTAATTCTGACTGCTACAAAATGGACACAGTTTAGTTTACTTTAATTTCGAGATACCACATGGAAACAGTCCCTTCGGCCCACCAAGTCCATGCTGACCATCAATCAACCGTTCGTACTAGTTCAGCATTAGCCCACTTTCTCATCCAGTCCCTGCACATCAGGGGATAATTTTACACAAGCCAACTAAGCTACAGATTCAGATATCTTTGGGATGTGGGAGGAAACTGGAACACATGGAGGGAACCCATGTGGTCACAGGGAGAATGTGCAAACTCCACACAGACTGCACCCAAGGACAGGATTGAACCCAGGTCTCTGGCAGTGGCTCTACCACTGTGCTGCCAAAAGGGACAATTATACTGCAGGAGCTAGATCTATCTGGCAAGTCACGGGATTTGACAGGAAACATAAGAGACTGCAAATGTTGGAATCTGAAACTGAAAATGGAAGCCCAGATGAAGGGTCACAACCCATAATGTCAACTGTCCATTTCCCACTACAGATACAGCCTGAATCACCAAGTTCCTCCAGTGCTTGATTTTTGAAACAGAATGATGCATCTTAGCAGGATTAAAACTTAAATGTGAAGTGTTCTTTAATTGTTTGTGCATATCCCTTTAAAGGTTAAAATTAGCAAATGTTCCACATTTTCCAAATCAATGCTGAGGGCAGCTACTGGACAGCCCATCAATCAGGAACCTGGTTGTGTGTGTGGGAATGTCAGTATGAAGACGCATACATTCTGGCAATAGCGTTAAACACAATAAAGGCATTCAAAGAGTCAGTGATATGTCTGGAGTGCTGATGTACAGTTTTAATACATTTCTGACCTTTTCCATCAACTAAACAGCCAGAAATATTTACTTGGCTTGAAGCTTCAACGTATCAATGTTAAATAAAGACATGGACTCTTCTATAGTTTAGAGCATTTAGATGTGTCAAGCAAACACATGTTATTTCCTTACGTATTCATAAACAACTTCCGTTATAACTAAACGACAAGTCTTCACAATTTGTCCTAAAGTATTTCTAAACTAAACTAAACTAAAAAAAACTAAACTAAACTAAGGGCTTCAGGGCAATAGGTGTGAGGGTTTAAAGATAAATATCTCTGTGGTGGCGATAATTAAATGACTCAGATATACTCTGAAATCGAGCACGCTGTACATCTCAGTCAATATAGGGTGATTTCACGAAAGGTCACTGGAGCGTAGATCCGCATCCACGTGACCGAAAATTTTAACTGGGAGACAAGCGACACTTCCGGTACATGTTAGTGAATGGGAAAACACGCACTTTCACACCCGTTAAAAACATCGAAAACGGCCAGGTTTTGAGCTGCAATTTACTGAGCCAGTCGGGGTGACCGTGAGGAGCAGCTACCTAAATTTACAGTAAAAAAAAAAGATAGAAACTAAGGTAAATACAAGGGGCAAAATAAGCGGAAGTTGATAGCGGACATTTTTCGTGGAGATTTAAAGATCCAAAATATCGGGAATTATCGCATTTGCTCGCTGCATTTCATCAAAAGTAAGACATTATTGACTTTGTTATCTTTATTAATATGTTAGATGAAAAGTATTAAAAGTTAGAATCCTTCAGTAAAATTGCAAAATCGCCCATGGTTCTCGGGTGGGTTTTAACATGCAAAATGAAAACGCTTCTGAAGCTCCATTTACCATTTAAATTATCTGTGCCTCTGCCCCCCCATGCTGCAGATAAAATGAGATAGCACCACATGGTGTAATACCTATCAAGAATTTGATGGTGTTATGGTGCTTATAGTTAGACCAAGTCTGTGCGCGCGCCTCTAAACTCGTAGGTCTATCACAAAATAATTCAAAGCAATCTATGATCACTGCCACACGCTTTCCAAATGTCCGCCGAAATTGCATGGGCATGGTTTTCCACAGATCATCTCTTTCAGGCCAAATAATTAACTTGGATATGCCGTAAAGGGCATCAATCCCACTAGTGAATACACGCGATACTGTGGCATTACTAACGAGGAACCGATATGCAAGATCTTCATGAGGCACTGCAAGTCGCAGCTTCATCAAGACGATCAGCAACTGCTGAAAATGTGTTAGTGATTGTCTTTTGGTGAGCTTGTCCTTAACATAATAGAAGACCAGCATCAAAACTGCAAATGTTGGTAAACCTGTGTAGAACCTAACCTTTTTGTCATCCTTGGAAAGGCTTTCTTGTGTTAACTTAATTTGGGCTGCTTCTTGTCTAGCTTTAGTGAGCTCTTTATTTTTATTGTCTAGTTGTGCTTCCAGGACATTTTTTGGCTAATAATAAAATGTCCTGATTTTGTCAAATGAACAGCTGACAATTATACCATTCCTTAGCTTGCATCTGAGTAAAATTTATTTCAAGACGCATTTATGATTCACGGATATTTAAATGGTAAATGGAGCTTCAGAAGCGTGTTCATTTTGCATGTTAAAACCCACCCGAGAACCATGGGCGATTTTGCAATTTTACTGAAGGATTTCTAACTTTTAATACTTTTCATCTAACAAATGAATAAAGATAACAAAGTCAATAATGCCTTACTTTTGATGAAATGCAGCGAGCAAATGCGATAATTCCCGATATTTTGGATCTTTAAATCTCCACGAAAAATGTCCGCTATCAACTTCCGCTTATTTTGCCCCTTCAGCTCCCTCTTGTATTTACCTTAGTTTCTATCTTTTTTTTTTTACTGTAAATTTAGGTAGCTGTGCCTCACGGTCACCCCGACTGGCACAGTTAATTGCAGCTCAAAACCTGGCCGTTTTCGATGTTTTTAACGGGTGTGAAAGTGCGTGTTTTCCCATTCACTAACATGTACCGGAAGTGACGCTTGTCCCCCAGTTAAAATTTTCGGACACGTGGGTGCGGATCTACGCTCCAGTGACCTTTCGTGAAATCACCCTATATTAAGGGCCATTCTCCTAAGTTTGAAGTTAAACCCTTTAAATAACCATTCCAAGAATTAAAAAGATCCAGGCAGGTTGCATTTAATTTTAATATTGTGAAATATATTTTTGATTATTTATGTTTGCATTTCAGCAGTATTATCATGAGGAAGAAATGAAAGACCAAATTCTATTATTCTTTAGAATCTGACTGCTGGTGGAGCATTCACAGACTAATATATTGCAGCAGAAGTGCAGGCGACCCGGCATTATAGAGAGTTTCAATTCTTAGTAAACTGTCTCTATTGCAATTTACTGAAACATAAAACCCCATTTTCCCACCCAGTCCCCTGTTCTTATTGGAGATGATTTTACATGGGATGTTTTCCTCTCAGATTAAGCCCTTTTGTCACTGATGACAGTGACCCGCTGTTTTTAATGCAATAAATGAAGGCAACATTAAACTCGGGGGATGGATGACTTGTTCGAAGTAAATAACATATTTTAGTCACTCAATACCATGGGAACAATATGATTTGGATACGAGTCACAACTGAATCCTTTACTACATACACCCATACATATACAGACCTCTGAGTGCAGTACTGACATTCTCTTCATCTGTGGGGCATTTTTTTCCGATTCACAGGTTTGTAATTTAGGAAAGGGTTTAAGAAGTGGAGATTTCAGAGAAATTTATGAGATTTGAGAATCAAAATTAAAGGAAGAAAAGTGGTGTTGATGGAGTTCAGGGGGTAATGGGTTAAAGCATGGTGACAGTGGAAGTGGAGTACAGGCCGAGGGATTTCTGTAAGGAGTTGGTCAAGATTACAGTAGCCCCCCCCCCCCCCCCCCCCCCCCTCCACAATGTAGCACAGGAAGTTATCTGGCTCAGATGCAGAAGGCACATCTTTCTGGCCATTAGTGTGCTGCACACCAGTGGCATGGCCTGGGCAGCAACAAGGCCTCCACTGGTACACAGTAGAAGGCCCGTCCTGAGACAGCCCTGTACACGTCAAGAGAAGGCAAAGCCTTGGCCTAAGCTTTGTAAACAGCAAATACTGCACTGGATTTTGTAACGGCTTTTAGGTGCCTGATACATGGAAAATAGACCAAATAATTGAAGCCCTAAAAAGTGAAAATTAATCAGCTAAAACACTTTAAATTATTTATTTAAGTAATGAAGCAAGCCCAGGAAAACAAATCTTGCCTTCCCTTTGCTTCAGATCAGCCATTCTACTATCCCTACAGAAATCAATGAGGTCTCAGACCCTGTAACATCCTGAATCTGTATCTAGATCCACGACTTCCTGACTTTGAAGTACGAAGCTCACTTCTCCCGCAACAGTTTGGGACGACTGTCATTAAAAGGCCTGTGGCGACCTTATTGACGAGTTTAGGAGAGTCTGGTACACATGGTCTCTGGTAAGTCTCCTTCATGGTCGAGAGGAGTTCCCGCATAGTGGTTACTACTCGCGGCCTCAGTTTGGTCGAGGAACATTTTTCAACAAGCTGAGAAATGTTCTGCGAGTAAAAATTGATCAGCATGGAGAAAATCGATACTTTTGAACTCATAGGGCAGTGGTAGTGGGTTTGCCATGCCGTTGTAGGTAGTCGAGGTAGCCGTAGGTAATCTCTTTTGCTGACCGGGCATTTTAATTGGCCCATTGGGGGGAAATAAACATAAACACGAGTTTTCAGAACCAAGGAATACCGACCGGTAATGTTAAATGCCCACTAAACTTCACAGCTGTGTATCTCTGGCTTATTAAATGTTGTTTAGCTTCTTAAAAGTGTCTCCACTCCTTCTCCCCCCCCCTTCTCTCCCTTCCTCGCTCTTTTAAAGGACTTACCGTACTCTGTGCCATCCGTCTTTAACATTCCTGCTCATCGCAGGTATGACCTTGGCTTTGCACCGCGTGAATTTCAGACAACGCTTCCCCACTTTCCCTGGCCCCCGCCTTTGCAATGTGTTTGTGTGTGTGTGTGTGTGTGTATTCAGCGCTGACGGTCGATCCAGCTCACGGTTTTTCAGGCTAATGCCCCCGAGCCTGAAGGTCGCAGACAGTTTGCTGAAAAGTTGCATAAGTAGTAGCAAGTAGTAGCAAGAGCAGGCCCAGTGAATTTTCAATAACCAAAATTCAAAAAACTGCAGCTCTGGAAATCTAAAACCACAGGTACGGCCTGACCTTCTGAGTATTTCCTGCATTTTCTGCATAACCTTCGACAAATAATTAAAATAAATATTTAATATACACATGCATTGAACCAATTTCTTCCATGCATTCTTGAGAACAATATTTAAATGCCACACAGCTTTAGATAGCATCAAATAAATCTAATTTACAGAGATATTACTGAGAAAAACTAAAGAATAATTGCTCTGGTAGTTTGGATACCAAAGTTCATAAGAGATCTTAATCTGTCTTGCAATGCATGCAAACGCTTATCTCCTCTTCCTTTACTGAACCTCAGTTGCTGCCCTTTCATACTCCCTTCACCCAGTAGCTACATCACCCGTGCCCAAATGGTTACATTTCCACAATCAAAAAATAAATTAACATTCTCTATATGCAAGTACAACCCCAAATGAAAAATCAAAATGGCTCTGGATGCACAACACACCATCTCAAATCTTACAAAGTCAATATATTATGGAATTAGCATCAAAAGGCATGAAACAATATTATGAAACAATGAAACAACAGTCCAGGTTATTAATGAAAACTAGGAAAGTTAGACATTTAGAATGTACAGAACGTGTTTCAATGGATGTCGCTTTTGATTATTTTTCCCCATCTCCAATGGAGAATCAATCTCAATCTTGTAGCCCGCAGTTATTATCAGCCTTCCAGCTTCTGTGCCACATCTACCTTGATCAGGAAATCCTTCGGCTATCTCACAAAGTTTGCACATCTCTTTAATATTTTTGGCATTATCTTTGTGTCTCGTGTTTAAGGAGGGAGTGGTGTTGAAGAAACACTATAACCCTGTGAGGCACACTACAGCAGAGTGGGTCCGGTATTCCCTGTAAACGTGGGATATGCTGGGTGGCATTAAAATGGATACCAGGCATGGAAAAGAAATGAGGAAGGAATTAAAGGAAGTTCCTCAGTTCTCTTTGGTTCAAAATGTGGTGCTGGAAGATTCGAAAATAGTGAATATAGCACCATTGTTTAAAGTGGGAGAATGTCTTGCCTCGGAAAAACAAAATACACTGATGAACAGTATTAATTTGAGTTTACCCATGACAAACGTTAATCAAAGGATGTCCAGTCTTAAGAGTTTCTTCTCCACTGCCATCAGACTTCTGAGTCAGTTGTCTCTTTCACAACTAATTCCTGGAGGTGGTGTTATGTACAGTTACTCTTACCTCTATCTGTTTCATTTAGATAGACACAAAATACTGGAGTAACTCAGCGGGATAGGCACCATTCCCGGAGAGAAGGAATGGGTTGAGGCCCTTCTTCAGACTGATTATTCTGTTATTGCACTTTACTATTTTTTGCACTACTTCAGATTGCACTACAATTTTTCCACCACTCAGCTGTTTCGCACTTGCCATTGTATTCGTAATTACTATGTATCCTGTTTACTCTCTGCGTTTCATGCAGACAATGAAATTTCATTGCATCTTGGTGTATATGACAATATACAAATCTGAATCTGACAGTCAACATATGCTTACAAAGACAATTAATTATATGACTAACTTGATTAAGATGGTTGCGGTAAGATCGATAAGGATAACATACTTGAATTGTAGCATGACATTTGACCAAGTTCCTTGTGGAAAACTATTAAAAAATAAATAAAACCCCATGGGACTCATTGAAAAAAACAAGTTAGATCCAGTATTTGCACAGTGGCAAAAATGAAACTATAAAGGTTCACAGTATTTTTGGTAAATGAAAGGTCTTCCTAATGGCGTTCATCAGAACTCGCTGATAACCTCGAGCTTTTTGTGGTACATATCCTTGAATTGAGTCAGGATTAAAATGTTTGCAGATGGTACAAAATTTGACCATGCGACTGATGGTGAGGGTGCAAGTTGTCGGCTGCAGGAAGACATCATTGAACTGGACAAACAGCAAAATCAAACAGAGTTAAATCCAGAGATGGCAACATGATGCATCTGCAGAGGGAAACCACTTTTATGGTTCCCGTTCAGTCCTTTAGGGTCAAGGATGAATTGATGGTATATTAAGAGCTGTAGACGAGTAAAGGACTATTCGACGAATATCCCACGGCTCCCTGAAGGAAGCAGGACAGCAAAATAATAAGCACACAAGTGCAAGCAGCCACTTGCCTAGTTGAGCATAGAATACGAGCAGGAATATAGTTAGAATGATATAAAATATTAATTAGGTCAAAGACTGGCTCCTATTTACGGTTCCAGTTAGAAAAGTCTATCTATGGATGTGTGGAAGAGATTTAAAAGATGATGCCAGAGCTGAAACTATTTTGAAGAAAATCAGATATCTGCAAATGCTAGAAATCTGAAATAAAAAGAGAAAATGCTGGAAACACTCAGCAGGTCAGGCACCATTTGTGAAGAGAGAAGAAGAGTTAATATTTGAAGTCAAAGGTCCCCCATCAGAACTGGGAGAAAGAGAGCATTTTAATAATGAATGCTTTGGGTTGTTTTCTTGGATCAACATAAATAGAGTTAAAGCATGCAGAACTAAGGAAGGACACATTTCCCCAGCAAAGTGGTTAATATTTAGTGAGGGAGACACAAAGTGCTGGAGTAACTCAGCGGGTCAGATAGCATCTCTGGAGAACATGCAGATGTGATGTTTTGGGTTGGGGCCCTTCTTCAGAGTGATTGTAAGGGGGGAAATGAAAGCTACAAGAGAGGAAGGACAAAGCCGGGCAGTTATTAGGCCAACACAGGAGTGTGAGGAGTGTTTTTTGATAGGCAGATGGGCAGACGAAGTTTGTGTGTGGCCTCCCTCTAGCAATGGAGGCCCAGGACAGGAAGGTCAGTGTGGGTATAGGAAGAGGAGTTAAAATGATCAGCAACTAGGAGATCCTGAAGATCTCGACAGACCAAGCGGGTGTTTGCCGAAACGGCCATAAAGTCTATGCTTGGTCTCACCGTTGTACAGGAGGCCACACCGGAAACACCAAATGCAATACCTGTGTCAGCCTACTATTTGCCAGGCTTTGTCCTTCCCTTCTGCTCTTCCAGTTTTCTTCCCCACCCCCACTCCACAATCAGTCTGAAGATGGGCCCCGACCCAAAACGTCTCCTAGCCATGTTCTCCAGAGATGCCGCCTGACCTGTTGAGTTACTTCAGCATTTTGTGTCTTCTTTTATCAACCACCATCTGCAGTTGCTTATTTCTAAGAATTATTGAGCTCTGATTAATGCAATAATTGGCTGAGATCAAAATTGAGAAACTTGCTTTCACTTAAAGAGTGAAGAAAGTTTGTGAAGTGATGACCTAAAGGAATGGACGCATAAAAGGTAGCTGGAGGAGCAGTTGAACCGTGAACTACAGAACAATGGCCTCAGGACACAGGACAGAAGCCGGCTCTGTCTAAATAATCGTTTGGACAGCACGGGCACGAAGGTGCAAATGATCTCCTTATTGTGCCAGAAAAATCCATGAGTCTGTGACCAACTTAGGTAACTTTCATTTGGCAAGTATCCAAAAGTAATTTCAGACTCCATCGGCTCCCAATCTGCATGCCACGTGCAATCTTCTGAGCATATACAAACCTGAAGGCCAATGTTAACCAGCTCTGTTTGCAAACATTCCCAAAGATCAGTGGACCTCATGAAGGAAACTCAAAGCAAATTACACTAGCTTGTAAAAAAACACAAAGGAGCAGGAGTAATTTTTCAGGAACCATTTTACCCAGAGATCATGCTCCCTCGATTTTAAAGTGCAGTAGGCAAACGTACATACATCGCTTCCCTGATATCCAAACAACAATAACTTACAGTTACACAGCACAGATCAGGTTAAAACAATGAATCATAACTAAACTGAATATGAGCCTGAGGAGATGTTAGATAAGGTGGCTGAAAAAGAAGGGGAAATGTTATAGAATTTAAGGAGGATCTTTAAAAAGCATTGAGTACTGGATAGATTTAGAGAAGTAATTTAAAAGTTTATGCCCTAGGCAACTAGAAGGAAGACTGCCAATTACGAGGCGGTGAGTGAGGCAAAGGATCGAGCTGGTGACGCTCAGAGTGCTGGTTAAATTCTACAGCTGAAAAGGTTACACAGATAGTCAGACAGGACTGTGGAGAGATTTGAAAATCAGCATGAAAATTTTTAAATTTCACCCATTAACAAATTTGTTGAATTTAATTTCATAACTTGTCAGTGGTGGCTTTTGATGCATGGTAATAACCAAAAACAGATATCAAATATTCCGATAAAAGCTTCTTAAATCTATATCTGTCAAGTAGACATGCCATGATGCTGACAGAATAGCAGCTCACAGTATTATTGCTCGGTTTATTTTTACCTACAAGCATCAATATCACGGAGAATCTGTATGAGCCAAAAGCCTTTACGGTCAGTCTAATACAATTTATTGCTAATGCTCTAAAATAATCACCTCAAATTGTTCTTACCACCAAGAGTAGACCAGTAATTACCATTTTCTCTATTATGTTACAAAACTCAGATTACCTCTATTATAGCATCCAAGTTTAGAGTAATCAAATCTATAAGAATATTAGATACTATCACTGCTCTGATATGGCAAGTATTCCTGATGTATTTTAGTGAACACTGAGAGTTAGGACTAGGAGATTATTCAATTTCTGATGAAGGAAGTGGAATGGGTTCCAAATTAAAACAAATATCCCTATTTAAGATTTTCCTGCAAATAGTTTCAAAGAAAAGTAACTACTACTTTTTTTAAATTTTTGTTTAGAGATACTGCGCAAAAACAGGCCCTTCGGCCCACCGAGTCCGCACCTACCAGCGATCCCCGCACATTAACATTGTCCTATTACAAGGGACAATTTACACATACGCCAAGCCAATTAACCTACATACCTGTACGCCTTTGGAGTGTGGGAGGAAACTGAAGATCTCTGAGAAAACCCACGCGGTCATGGGGAGAACGTACAAACTCCGTACAGACAGCACCCGTAGTCGGGATCAAACCCGGGTCTCAGGCGCTGCAAGCTGTAAAGCAGCAACTCTCCCGCTGCGTCACTGTGCAGTATAAGTAAGAACATTTTGCAAATAGTAATGGAAGCCAGATGCGCAAGCTTGAGAGATGGGAATTAATACCTGAATGTCTTTGACACTGTTCATATCTACTTTAAACAATGAGAACTTATGATTGTGTAAATCATTATGTAAGCCAAACTATTTTATTCACATTGGCTATAGAAACAATAAAACTTCCACTCACTGCACATTTGGACGATAACTTTGGTTTATCAAGGAAAGAGAAGATCATTCAACTTTGGTTTAATCGTCACACACAAGCAACGAGTGAGGGGCACTCCTCAAAAAAAAAGATGTTTTTTGTGAGAAACAGAATTAACATTGGCCACTGTGTTTCATACTTTAGTTGTTACAACTGAAGGGCTTGTACAACAGCAATAAAATGGTCCAAGCATTAATCTTTCAATTCATTATCTGAATTACTAAATTTAATTTGTGCCCTGTAATTATTCTCGCATATTCAATTCTCACCAAATTCATAACGTCGCAGTTTAATCATGAAAACCAGAATGTGCATTCATTTCCTCTCTGATTTTTGGAAAGGGCAGCTCCTATTGAAGAATGACACCACAGATGGCAAATTCCTTCTGGTGCTTTGTCAAAGTGCCAATTCTTCACTGGCAGCTCGATGACCTTATACAGGGCATTTCAAAAGCCATAGCTGCCATCTTCACTGTCCCAACAGCACCTTCCAGATAGTAGACAATGAATCCAATCCTATTTCTCCAAATTTGATGCCAACTTGTGAACCTTTACGCATGACATGTGGAAACAGAGCTGGGTGAAGATAAGGGCGGATTACAGATTTCAATCATTGTATCTTCAAGTTTGTTTCATTGGAGTCTTAACATTGATTAATACGTCTTAATGAAAACACAAGCGATGCATTAAACTATCAACAATTCAATCTCTGACTGCATTTTCCCCATCCTTGTCCTTTTCCTCGAGGTTAAGAACATATACTTCGACAACTAATTAATTGTTCTAAATGGGGATTGCACGTTTCATTATTCATCTTGTACTGCAGTATTACTGGTGTTAGTCAAGTAAACCACAGATGGTACAATGAAAATCCTGTTACAATACCATCAAGTTGAATCCTGCGTTCCTGCCCAGTCAGCAGGTCTGCTGAACGAGACAAGCTGCCTTTCGGAGATTATCCAGCACCATCAGCTCCATATACAGCCCTTTGTGCATATCAATAAATGGATACTTCAAATCATGTCACGTTTACAGTTACCTTCTCTGCCACAGTGGTGAAGAGTAATAGAGGCTCATCTGTAGCATGTTCACTTCAGTTCAATGGTACTGGGAATGCATTGTTGTCAGAATTTCAATGGTCTACCCTACTTCAAATTCTCAACCTCTAAAGGGAAATGTAATCCTCTCTAACTCCTCTCTCTCTCTCTCTCTCGAGAGAGAGAGAGAGAGAGAGAGAGACACACACACACACACACACACACACACACACACACACACACACACACACACACACACACACACACACACACACACACACACACACACACACACACACACACACACACACACACACACACACACACACACACACACTTGCTAAACTGGGCATTCAATCACAAATAAATAATATTTTCAAAGAATCTGATTAATTTTCTACACAAATTTCCCACAAGGGGTGAATGGATAAATGTACGACCAAACTATAAAAATCCAAAGCTCCTTCTACTTCATCTGACCCATAATAGCTAATTTCAGCTCATCTTACTGCAGGAGAGGCAGTAAGAACTGACCTACACATATGTGCCTTAGCTCAATGGCAGTATGCTGTCTTATTATTCATGAGGCAGGGGTACAGATTTCCAGCAGAAAAAAAATAGATACTACGAAGGCTGACTGAATGTCTTCCAATGGCCGACCCCTCCACAGATCCACTGACGTTTTGAATTTCAAAATAAACTGCAACATACAAGCTCACCACACGCAGGTCCCTTCAAAGTCAAAGTCAGTTAAAGTCAATTTATTCATCACATACACCTGAAGGTGTAGTTAAATGAATTTGCCAGCAGCGATACACTTAAAAAGAACACACAATACACAATAAAAATTTAACACAAACATCCACCACAGCATTCTTCACTGTAGTGGAAGGCACAAAGTTCTGCCAGTCCTCCTTCCTTGTTCACCCGTGGTCGGGGCCATGAACGGTCGACACATTCCGCGGCTTGGAGTGCCCGAATCGGCACTTTCCTACAGGAGTCCGCGGCTTCAGGATGTTATCTGCCGCAGGCCGGTGGTCGGAGCTCTTCTCCGGCGAGGGATCCCAGGCTCCAGATAGTAAGTCCACTCCCCGCCCGCGGCTAGAAGCTCCGCGCCATCAGGATGTTATAGGCCGCAGGCCTATCCATACACCTGGACCACACTCTGGATCAGTCTCAACTGCAGTAGCACGCACGGCTTTCATTCTGGACCTCACACTCCACCCCCAGCCACACACTCTTGACCCCCAACACCATGAGCACACTAGGAGCACACCTGGCTTGTACTCTGGATCCTAACTCCAGGAGCACACCCAACCCACGTTCCTAGTCTCGATGCCAGGAACACACCCAGCCCACGCTCCTAGTCCCAATGCCAGGAACACATCCAGACCTCGCTCCCATCCCGACTCCAGGATCACACACAGCCCACGCTCCTAGTCCCTACTCCAGGATCACATCCACATCGCGTTCCTTGTCCCAAAACCAGGAGCGCACCCAGACCACCCTCCTAGTCCCAACGTCAGGAGTATACCCAGATGACGCTCCAGAACCCAACTCCAGTGGAACATTGGAGCACAAGTATATAATTCCCTGAATATGGCATCACAGGTGTACAGGGTGGTGAGAAATGTTTTGGCACACTGGCTTTCATCAGTCAGGGTGTTGAGTTTAGAAGTTGGGATGTTATGTTATAGTTGTACTAGACGATAGTGAGGCTTGGAGTTTTCTGTTCCGTTTTGGTCATCCTGCTGAAGGAAATGTGCCTTAAAGCTGGAAAGAGTGTACAGAAGGTTTAGAAGAATGTTGCCAGAACCTGAGAGCCTGGGCTCTGGGGAGGAGGCTGCTGAGGGTGATTTTATAGAGGTGTATAAAATCATGAGAAGCATAGTCATGTCATAAGGTCATAAGTGATAGGAGTAGAATTAGGCCATTCAGCCCATCAAGTCTGCCATTCAATCTGGCTGATCTATCTTTCCCTCCTAACCCCATTCTCCTGCCTTCTCCCCCATAACCTCTGACACCTGTACTAATCAAGAATCTATCTATCTCTGCCTTAAAAGTATCCACTGACTTGGCCTCCACAGCCTTCTGTGGCAAATAATTCCACAGATTCACCACCACCACTAAATAAATGTTTCCTCATCTCCTTCCTAAATGAACATCCTTTAATTCTGTGGCTATGACCTCTTGTCCAAGACTTTCCCACTGGAGTGGAGACATCCTCTCCACATCCACTCTATCCAAACCTTTCACTATTCTGTATGTTTCAATGAGGTCCCATCTCATTCTTCTATACTTCAGTGAGTACGGGCCCAGTGCCGACAACGCTCATCATAGGTTAACCTTCTAATTCCTGGGATCCATCTTGTATATTGTAGGGGTGAAAGCACAACGTGTGTTTTTACACAGAGTAGAGGAACAAAGGACATACGGTGGGTGAGAGAGGAAAGATTTAGTAGGAACCTGAAGGGCAACTTTTTCACAGAGTTTTGTAGATATATACAACAAGCTGCCAGAGGAGGTAGTTGAGAGGTACTATAAAAAACATTTTTAAAAAGGATAAGTATATGGATTAGTTTAGAGATAAAAAAAGGTTAAAAGGAATATGGGTCAAACCCAGCAAATGGAACTAGAGTTGAAGGGGCATCTTGGTCGGCATAAATGTTTAGAGAGACAGAGTGCAAACAGGCCCACCAAGTCCGCACCAACCAGCAATCACCCGTACATGCTAGTTCTAATCGTACTCGGGACAATTTGCAGAAGTCAATTAACCTACAAACCTGCATGTCTTTGCAATGTGGGAGAAATCCGCAGAGTACCTCCAGCACATTTGTTTTGCTCAAGAAACCAGCCTCTGCACCTCCTTACGACTGCTCTCTCTATATCTGCTGCCTAACAAGCTTTGAGTATTTTCAATTTTTTTCTTTAAACAGATTAAGGGCAAGTTTTGTCATGGAGAAATCTATTCCATTGCTATAGTAACATTCATCAGGCAAGTTGCTTCTCAGAAAGGTATCAAAAATAATCTATTAGTGGAATGATCAATACTGCTAATAAATTTGCGCCATCACACATGATCAATTTTCATCTTTTTACAATTGGTACCGAAGGATACCAAAACGATCAATGTTAGTCCACTGAAAGGTGAGATAGGCACTCGATGTGCTGTGTTCCCCTACTGTGGACATTACAAACGGGACAGAGAGCTCCCGGCCACCGATCAACGAACAGCTTGCACTATTGCTGAATGTGGATACAAAGCGCTGGAGTAACTCAGCGAGTCAGGCACCATCTCTGGAGATAAGGAATAAGTGACGTTTCGGGTCGAGACCCTTCTTCATGGCGTAGCCATGGGCACTCGCATGGGCCCCAGCTATGCCTGCCTCTTTGTAAGGTACGGTAAACATCAGTGTTCCAGGCGTACACTGGCTGTATCCCCCAACTCTATCTCAGCTACATTGATGACTGCATCAGGGCTACCTCCTGCGCCTATGCAGAACTCATGGACCATTAACTTCACTACCAATTTCCATCCTGCACTCAAATTCACTTGGACCATCTCCAACACTTCACTTCCCTTTCTCCAGAGATGCTGCCTGACCTGCTGAGCTGCTTAGGCTTTTTTGTGACAACCTTTCAGTTTAAGCTCGCATCTGCAGTTCCTTCCGACACATTTTGCATTATTGCTGACCGTCAACGCCGGCGCCTACACTGCTTCTGTAATTAGTTTCCTTCCCCAACCTGAGGAGTCGGTCCCCACCCTGGACAAGTCGCACCTCCACCTCCCTCCCCAGTCACGGTGCAACCTACCATACACCAAATTTGAGCATTTCATAGACATGTGCCAGAAAATCCAGGAATGCCATGCAAATAAAGGCAGCCTGAGATTGCTGGGCAAAATCCACACCAGCAGGAGAGCAGAAACTTTACAGAACTCTCCAATATCTACAACAGGCAAGGGATGTGCCTGTACAGTACATCCTGCAACAGGGAAGGGAAGGGAAGGCAGCAAGGTATTGATATTGGTTCATTATTACCATGTATACCGGGAAGCAGTGAAACACTTTGGTTTGGGTGCTATTGAAGAGCGTACAATACGGGAGTACAACAGATAGTAATAAAGATGAAATAAACAGAGATTACCCGTACACTAGTTCTATGTTCTCTCACATTCGCACCCTGCACACTAGGGGCAATTGACAGAAGCCAATTAACCTACAAACCAGCACGTCTTTAGTATGTGGGAAGAAACCGGAGCACCCGGGGAAATCCCACGTGGTCAAGGGGAGAACGTACAAACTCTGTACAGACAGCACCCATAGTCAGGATCGAACCCGGGTCTCTGGCGCTGTAAGGCAACAGTTCTCTCACTGCACCACCGTGCTGCCCTATTCTTCCAACATTTTGTTATCTGCTCAAGATTCCAACATCTGCTATTTTTGCGTCTAAAAAAATTGCTTCTTGCTTCTTGCTATTGCTTCTTGTTAGGTTAAATACATTGAGATCAAAAAACTACACTATACATCATTTTTGACAGAAGAATAGAGCCGTGACCATTGTCTAACACAATAAATTTTAGATGATATATCTCTAATGAAAAAACAACTACAGGCAGTTACTTGGTGAAGTGTCTTGTTTGAATAACATGCTGTGCATTCTTACGAGATGTACCGTATAATGAAACGGGAAAGAATTAGCTGACCTAGAGATTCGCTGTGGGTTTTCATGCAACTTAAACTTCCCTCCTTACAATTATTTACAACACCACGAATAAAGATAGTGTAGGTCCTCTTCAAATAATGACATAAATTAATGACATGCACCTGAACAATGTCAGAGCACTAATAAACCATCCAATGTGTTGTTAAACAATCAAATGCAGAGAAAGGGGGAAAACCTGAAAGTAGGATTTTGGCAGAAGGTTACAATTAGTGTCTATGGTTGGATGCATGTCGACCTGCGATCTCATTGTCTCTACTGAAGACTGTAAATTGTGACAGATTTCTCAAAGTTACCTGCAACACTCATTGACAACTTCACCAATCACTATTTTCCAATCATAAATATGCAGTCAGTTTCACCCAATAACCAAATGGTAGTTTTCTGTAAGTTCTCAAAGTTTAATATCCAGATCTCTATGTAGAAGAACCGATTTCCAGGAAAAAAACTCAGTTCTTAGATAGCCCACCCGTAATTATACAATTTGCATTTTTTTTAAATTGGACTTTATGGATGCAGAGCTATTTTACTGGCACAATTACTCACTCTACAGGAAATATTTGTCCAAAGACAGAACATGAAATAACCATTTATATGTAATTACTTTACACAGAGGGAGGTGAATGTGCAAAATAGGCTGCAATTGCTGGGAAAGACTTATGGTAACACCAAAAGAAAGTCAGAGGGAGAAAAAAATCTAAGTTCAAATCTAGTGAGATAAAAGATACAGTATGGAAATTTGCAATCTTAAAGCTCCTTTCCTGTCCTCAAGAAATCCCAAAACAATAAACATATAGGATTTTCTGCCAATGCTCTTATTCACTTTGCAGTAAAATGTTGTAGCCAATCTACATACAGCACGTACTCCAAATAGCACGGAGAGGGGTCAATTAGTGAATGTGTTTTGTCAATGTCAGCGATGTGACACGTGTAAGCTGGGAGAACACCCTGCATGTCTTCAAGAAATACCAAAGGGCACTTTATTCCATTCCAAGAAGCAGATGAGGTGTGGGTTTAATTTCTCCCTTTAAAAAAAATGACACCTCCAACAAGACTATTCTTTGTGTAGGAAGGAACTACAGATGTTGGTTTACACCGAAGATAGACAGAAAATGCTGAAATAACCCAGCAGGGCAGGCAGCATCTCTGGAGAGAAGGCATGGGTGATGTTTACTGTCAAGAGCCTTTTTTTGGTGAACGACACTGAAGTATCAGCCCACATTGTGGTCTAAATCTTAAAGGGGTTTGAGTTCGACGCCAGATGTGCAGGAAATTAATCACAGGAAATATTGTTCTGCAATAGAGCAAGCTAGCTGCTCTACAATTGTCTTTCCTGTCTTGTACAATCCTATATTATCACATAAATATATGAGTAACACTATTTGCTCAGGTACAAATTATTGAGAAAATATTTTATCCAGAAAATGTGCCTCAAAAATTCATATATTAGAGGATTCATGCCTATAATTGTCCTACTTCCAGTACTGGGCACACAGATATATTCATCCATTCTATACCTCAAGCTAGAGTTTGACAGAGGGCATCAGAAGTACATTATGTCTCAGTTATCAGTTATACTATTGGTGAGATACAACAATGCACAATCATAACCTGTTACTCAAAACTACCCCCACAGCCTAAATTGTACTCAACCTAGACAACCGTATCCAAAATTTAGACAACCTAGACAACCTTATCCAAAAATATCCCTTATTTAGAAGGGAAAATAGGTTTTAGATAGCCACCTGCCTAATTTCCTATAAAATATATACAACCTGTAGAAATTAAAGAGACCAAAGAAAGTAAATCAAGCGCATTTATACCAGATCTTCATTAACTCAGGATATCATAAATATATTATAGTTAAGTACTTCTGAAGTGCAGTATTTCTTGTGAGGTGTGGAAATTCACGAGCCTATTATTGCACAGTAAGCATTTATAATTAGTAATGAGATGTAAACATATCATTTACATTAATGGTGCTGACTGAAGGGTAATGACGAACAGTACCAGGAGAGCTTATTTTACTTGCAATATTACCATTGGATCTTTCACACCTTTAACTTAGTGACTCTTGTGAAAGATGGCATGTGTGACAGGGGAGCACTCCCCAAGTCTTTGGCTCGAGAGTCCTTGGTGAGTCAAGTGTGAGTCTTTGGCTCATGAGTCTTCGGCGAGGAGTCTGAGGCAAGGAGGAGACACTTGATTCGAAATTTGTGATTTTTTTGTCCACTGAAGAAATGGCAGGCAAGTTGGTACAGTGTGCTTCTGACAACTACACCTGCAGAAATTGTCTCCAGGTGCAGCTCCTGAATAAACAGTTGGTGAACTGGAGCAGCAGCTGGATGACCTCAGGGATATCCGGGAAAACGAGGGTTTCCTGGACAGGACCTACAGTGAGGTTGTCACACTGAGGATACCGGAAGAGCGAACGTGGGTGACAATGAGAAAGAGGAGTAACCGTGGAGTGCAGGAGACCCCGGTGGCTGTACCAAATGAAAACAGGTACACCCTCTTGGGAGCTGTCGTGGTAGACAACGCTTCCAGTCCGAGTGATGGAGAGGTCGGTGGTTCCCATCCAAGCGAAGAGACTCGACCGGCGAGACCGACGTCGGGCAGAGCCATAGTGGTGGGTGACTCCATTGTCCATTGTCAGACAGGAGATTCTGTGGCGGCAGGCGAGACTCGAGGATGGTCTGTTGCCTCCCTGGTGCCAGAGTTCAAGATGTCTCGGAACGACTTCAGAACATCCTTAAGAGGGAGGGTGAGCAGCCGGAAGAGGTGGTGCATGTGGGCACAAATGACGCGGGAAGAAGAAGAAGTTCTGCAACGTGAGTTTAGAGTTAGGAAGATGGCTGAAAAGCAGGACTTCAAGGGTGGTTATCTCTGGATTGCTTCCAGTACCTCATGCTGGAGAGGGCAGAAACAGGGAGATAGGGGATCTGAATGTGTGGCAGAGGAGCAGGGATTTAGATTTATAGACCACTGGGACCTATTCTGGGGTAGGGGTGACCTTACACCTTAACTGGAGGGCAGGCAGGTTTGGCAGGCAACATTCTGGCAGGCAGGTTTGCTAGTGCTACACGGGTGGATTTAAACAAAATAGCGGGGGGGGGGGGGGGGGAGGGGTTGACAAATTGGGAGTATAAGGATGGAGTTAAAGGGGAAGAGAGTATAGGAAAAGTTACGAAAGACACCCAAATTAATGGGACGGAAAGTTCAAGAAGGGATAAGAGATTAAGGTCAGGTGAAATAGGAACCGGTGTGGGAGGGTAGGTGAATACCGAATTAAAAGTGCTTTACATGAATGCGCGAAGTATAAGAAATAAAGTGGATGAGGTTGAGGCTCAGTTCGAAATTGGTAAGTATGATGTTGTGGGAATTACAGAGACACGGGTGCAAGAGGTTCGGAGCTGGGAACTGAATATTCAGGGGTATATGTCCTATCGAAAAGGCAGACAGGTGGGCAGAGGGGGTGGGGTGGCACTGTTGGTAAGGAATGAAATTCAATCCCTTGCGAGGGATGACAGAATCAGAAGATGTAGAGTCATTGTGGATAGAACTGAGAAATTGTAAGGGTAAGATTACCCTAATGGAAGTTATCCACAGGCCCACAAACAGTAGCCTGGAGATAGGGTGCAAGTTGCATTACGAGTTGAAATTAGCATGTAACAAAGGTAATGCTATGGTGGTTATGGGAGATTTCAACATGCAGGTAGACTGGGAAAATAAGGTTGGTACTGGACCCCAAGAAAGGGAGTTTATGGAGTGCCTCCATGATGGATTCTTAGAGCAGCTTGTGCTGGAGCCTACCAGGGAGAAGGCAATTCTGGATTTAGTGTTGTGTAATGAACCGGATTCGATAAGGGAACTCAAAGTAAAGGAACCATTAGGAGGTAGTGACCATAATATGATAATTTTTAGTCTGCAATTTGAGAGGGAAAAGGTAAAATCGGAAGTGTCAGTATTGCAGTTGAACAAAGTGGACTATGTTGACATGAGGGAGGAGCTGGCCAAAGTTGACTGGAAAGGGACCCTAGCAGGGATGACGGTAGAACAGCAATGGCAGGTGTTTCTGGGAATAATCCTGAAGATGCAGGATCATTTCATTCCAAAGAGGAATAAAGGTTCTAAGGGGAGTAAGTGGTGATCGTGACTGACAAGGGAAGTCAAGGACAATATAAAAATAAAAGAGAAGACATTTAACATAGCCAAGATGAGCGAGAAGCCAGAGGATTGGGCAACTTCTAAAGATGAAAAGAAGATAACTAAAAAGGCAATACGGGGAAGAAAGACGAAGTATGAACTTAGAAGGATGAGAGGGCATCTTATAGAAAAATAAGATTATTAAGGGATTGGTCATGCTAAATGCAGGAAACATGTTCCCGATGTTGGGGGAGTCCAGAACCAGGGGCCACAGTTTAAGAATAAGGGGTAGGCCATTTAGAACTGATATGAGGAAAAACTTTTTCACACAGAGAGTTGTGAATTTGTTGAAATCTCTGCCTCAGAAGGCAGTGGAGGCCGATTCACTGGATGCATTCAGAAGATAGTTAGATTGAGCTCTTAGGGCTAGTGGAATCAAGAGGTGTGGGGAGAAGGCAGAAGCGGGTACTGATTGTGGATGATTAGCCATGATCACATTGAATGGCAGTGCTGGCCCGAAGGGCCGAATGGCCTACTCCTGCACCTATTATCTATGTCCCTATTATTAGGCCTGGGCAAGTTGTAGGATTCACAATCCCAATTATTGAGCAGTAATTTTCACTGGGAACTGCTTGGAAGTCTTTGTTTGGAGAGACAAAGTGGATTAAACCAGAATTTGAAAAATTACTTAAGATAGGCACCAAAAGCTGGAGAGGAGGAATGGGGTCGTTTCGGCTCGAGACCCTTCAAGGTTCTGACCTGAAACATCACCAATTCCTTCTCCCCAGATATGCTGCCTGTCCCACTGAGTTACTTCAGCTTTTTGTGTCTATCTTCAATTTAAACCAGCATCTGCAGTTCCTTCCCACACACTTGAAATTTTACTTTCCAGGCATGCACTCTGCTCTCAGGCAAAGATGACACGTCAGTTCGCCATGAAAGTATAACAATGGAAAAGATAAGTACAAGGTGGGGGATGGGTTGGGGGGGGGGGGGGGGTGGGGGTGGGGGGTGAGAAATTACGCAGTTAGCAAGGCAACATTTTATTGCCAGTAATTGCAGTATTTATGCAGCACAATTGAACATTTTAAACCGGTTAGTGCTGACACTTTACAGTCCTTCTCATTCTTCACTTGCTCTTGAAAACATGGGTTCTCTCAATAAGCTGCACTTTGTCTTCATCAATCTGTGCAGTCAGCTGTGGTAAAACAACAGCAACCAAAATACTTGTCCTGATTGATTATATGTCAGAGCCCTAAAGCTGATCTTAGTATGATCTGATGTGAACCAATAGTGGAATCGAAAGTATTTAACATTCTGTCATAATTTTGCAGCTTTGTTCATCTCGGGCTTCAACCATCCCACGTACTAGATATGCATTCACTGACTAGACACACGCAAAATAACAACTTTTTTAACAAAAGTCTTAAAAGTTTATTCTGACGACAACACCAGCAATACAGTCCCTCTCGTCTTCTTTCACACCATGCAGAAATCGCCAGATCCCCAATCAAGTCCGATCAGGTCCCTTCATCTCCTCGCTCACCTCCATCCAAGCACCCCAGCAGCCTTTCCAAGTGAGACTGTGGTTCACACGCACCTCTTCTAACCTCATTTACTGCATTCAGTGCTCCTAACTTGGCCTCCTTTACATCAGCGACACCAAAGTCGAGGTCATGTTGCAGTTGTATAAGACGTTGGTGAGACTGCATTTAGAGTATTGTGTTCAGTTCTGGGCACCATGTTATCAGAAAGATGTTGTCAAGCTGGAAAGGGTACAGAGAATATTTATGGGAATGTTGCCAGGAAAAGAAGGTCTGAGCTGTAGGATGAGGTTGAGTAGGCTAGGACTCTATTCCTTGGTGCGCAGGAGGACGAGGGGTGTATGGAACAAGCTGGCAGACAAGGTAGTTGAGGCTGGGACTATCCCAATTTTAAAGAAACAGTTAGATAAGTACTGCTGAAGGAGGTGTTTCCACACTGCATCACTCTATGACTATGACTAAACATAGACTAGGTGACCATTTCGCCAAACACCTGCGCTTGGTCCACTGTGGCCAGCGGAATTTCCCGGCTGCTAACCATTGCAACTTCCCTTCCCATTCCCATACTGACCTTTTGTCTTAAGCTTCCTCCATTACCAGAATGAGACCACACGAAAATAGAGGAACCGCACCTCATATGGTGTAGCTTAAAACCCAATGTTAGGAACATTGATTTCTCCAAATTTAAGTAACACCCACCCTTTCCCCACTCTTTTCTGTGCTCCACCCCCCGTGCAAATGTATTTCTTCCACCATCCCACTCCTCCCCCCCCCCCCCTCCAACACCATTCCTTTCCACCTATATCCCTTCTCTGGCTTTACAGTACATTTTAACTCTTCTGATACCCCATCTCCTTTTCATCTCTAATCTTTGTCCACCCATTAGCTAATCAAAGCTCGCTTCACCTATGTCCATCTTACAATTCCCAGGCTTTGTCCCACCCACACCTCTTTTCCAGCTTTCTCCCCTCTACTACAATCAGTCTGAAGAAGGAGAATCATCCTTCCACAGATGCTGCTTGACCCGCTGAGTTACTCTTGCACTTTGTATTTCACTCAAGATTCCATCTGCAGTTGACTGTGTCTCACACCTGATGTCTGATCAAGACTGAGAATTTGCTGCATAAACGATCAACTTCAGGCCAGATTCAGATTAGTTTACTGCTACATAATCTAGGGTGCAACCAAATTCATTGTTCAAATGAAGCTGCCAAAGTAAACAGTACACAGAGAGTAATGATAAATACAAAAATAAATATAACATTGGGAGTAAACAGCAGGATGGTGCAGAGTCCAGTCATAATTATCCTCTGTTCCTGGGACTAACAAGCACAGAGAAATAATGGGACAAGTTGCAGAGGTTACACCAGTGACCTGACTCAATGCACAACACGAAAGTGATTTATTTTTATGACTTTTCTTTTGACAGAAGCAGCCATGTGACAAGACTCTTTTAACAGTAATCCGGTAGCCCTGTTATTACTTGGTTTACCTACTTTCAGAACCCAGTGCAGCTCACTGTTAGCTTGATCACTAAGATTTTTTAACAGGATTGTGAGAGCATCTTCACTATAAGGATAGCAACACAACAGGTCTGCTACTTCACCACCACTTGTTCAAGTAAAACTTAGGGACCTGCAATGATCTGCAATTTCCAACAACACCCATATTTCAGGAATGAAAGTCCCAGAGGAGGCAAGAACAAATGACTTCCACATGTCTTTTCTGATGGGTCCTGACCCGAAACATCACCTTTCCCGATTATCCAGAGATGATGCCTGACCCGCTGAGTTATTCCAGCACTTTGTGTCTCTTTTTGTAAAACAGCATCTGCAGTCCCTTGTGTTCTCAATAAAAACTGTTTATTTTTTAAATTACCTCCTCAAGATTGACTCTGTTTTTGAAATGCAGATCCTCCTCATATAGCAGTGGTTGGGTAACTCACAAAGTTGTTAGTTATTAGTCAGAATTAGATTCTATTTTTTTTTAAATTATGAGAAAGATTTCATTTGCAACATTACATCACCATTCACTGCAGCAATGCACATCCTAAACACACTGGCCAAAGAAGTGTCTTGACCCGAAACGTCACCCATTCCTTCTCTTCAGAGATGCTGCCTGTCCCGCTGAGTTACTCCAGCATTTTGTGTCTCTGACCAAGTTTAAGACTGGTAGATAATGTCAGATGACCAATCCAAAAAAAACACACCCAGAAAAACCAGGGAGGATGGAACCGACAATGATGACAGACGCGATGAATAAGGAGCGAGACCAGTAGGAGAGGAGAGGGAACCGTGGTCTGGCCTACCATGCCCTCAAGGTCAGCTGTGGGAGGCTCCTCCGGGGAATATAGGTGGACGAGCGTTGAAAGGAACGACGGTTCGCAGGCTGACCCGCACGATCAAGGGATAGTAATGGCTGAAGGCCCGTAGCAGCCTGGGGCTTGCCTGGATCGGGCACCACTCATAATACCTAGAGCGTGGACTGGACTTTGAAAATGGTGCATGCAGTATTAGTAGAATATTTCTGTACAGTTTGCTGATCAGAGAATATGCGTAGGTATAGCAATACACTACTGGACTCCTTGTAAGAAAAATAATTTCACTTTGCGTTTGCACTTAGCACATGTGACAATAAAACCTCCATTGTACCATTAAATTAAATTTAAAATGGGCCATCTCAAATTTTAATGGACCATTTCTATTTCCAAAGGATTGGCTCCATGCAGCAATGCAGATTTGCACAGAATTTGGCCCTGTGTTAAAAGGTTGCTGCTTCTAGTTTTATCAAGGACAGAAAGACAATTATGAAAAAATGGGCTAATGAAGTAAAAGTGCTGCATTTTCATAAGTGAAGTCGTTCAATTGGGATTTTAATTTGCTGCCCAGATAGATGTTAAAAGACCAAGGCAAAGAGCTCTCCCTCTGATGTCTTGAATCAAATTGATCCCTAAAATCATCAAAATAAAAATAAACTGTGAGAGGAACTCGATGTGTCCAGTAGCATCTGTGGAGGAAAATCTCCAGAGGTTTATTTTTTTGCTCAATATTCCAGCATATGCAATCCCTTATACCTTCACGAAAAATCCAGTTTGCTGGTCATTTACCTCACCACTGTTCGCAGGGTGTTGGTGTGTGGAAGCAAGCCACTGTGCTTCCCACATCATGGCAAAAACTGCCTTAAGTACCTCATCAACTGAAAAGCACTTTGAGATGTCAGGTGGTACTGAAAGGTGCCACTTAAAACAAGTACTTCTTTTCCCATTCCTTTAACAATCCGTCAAGTAATTCAACTGATTTATTAAATGACCGGCACAAAAGGCAATCCTTTACTCAGCATCATGATACTTGGCTCGCATTAGAGGAAGATGATTCCTTAAATTCTTTTTGCATTTCAAAAGGATTAATACCAGCTTTCAAAGGAACACAGAAGATGCTGTTTTCAGCAAGCAGGTAATTTATGAATCAATGAAGGAAGGTATGTACTCTAAGTCCATTAGATTTGTTACACGGCGCATTCTTTCCCTGCTCCTGTTAGAGCTTATTATTTTATTTTATTTAGTTATTAAAGAATACTAGACCAAGGGGTCCTGCCCCCTCAACGCGGGGGGGGGGGGGATGCGGCGTCACACACACACTAACCACCCCCCACACACACGGGGGGGGGGGGGAGGGGGGGAAGGGAGAGAGAGGAGGGGACAGAGAGGAGAGAGAGGAGGGGGTAGAGAGGGGAGGGGGGAGAGAGAGGGGGAGTGGGGGGAGATGGATGGGGGGGAAGGGGGAGAGAGAGGCGGGGAGAGAGGAGGAGGAGAGAGAGGAGGAGGAGAGAGGGGGTGTGGGGAGGGGGTGGCAGAGGGGGGGAGGAGGGGGGAGAGAGGCGGGGCAGTGTGGAGGAGTGGCAGAGGGGGGAGGCAGAGGGGGGAGAATAGAGGGGAGTGGAGTAGAAGGGGGGAAGGAGGAGAGTGGTGATGGTGAGGGAGAGTGGGGATGAAGGGGGAGAGAGTAGAGGGGAGAGGAGGGGGTGAGAGGAAGGGGGAGAGAGGAGTGGTGTGGAGAGGTGGGGGGAAAGGGGGTGGTAGTAGGGAGGGGGGCAGAGGGGGAGCGAGAGAGAGGAGGGTGAGAGGTGAGGGGGGAGGGGAGATGGGGGGAGAGAGGAGGGAGTAGAAAGGAGGGAGGAGAGAGGGGGAAGGAGGGGAGGGGAGAGGTGGGGGGTGAGAAGAGGAGGGGGGTGAGAAGAGGAGGGGGAGAGGAGGAGGGGAGCTGGGCGAGCGAGCGGACTGCGAAAAGTGGAACGTTGCATTTGCGGTGAATTTGAACTCCATATCGGCAGGAAAAACACTGCTGTTTCGTATGGGGCCCATTGGGCCCTGTACTCTCGGGGAGAACCCGGGGAGAGAGGGAGAGAGAGGGAGAGAGAGAGAGTACAGGGCCCAATGGGCCCCATACGAAATGGCAGTGTTTTTCCTGCCGATATGGAGTTCAAATTCACCGCAAATGCAACGTTCCAATCGATCGAGTTCCAGAAGCAAGATTATTAAAATGCCCATTTTTTTTGGACAATCATGTCATAAGCTGTCTAAATTGTCTATATTTCATGTTATTCTCTCTCCATGATCATTATTTTTAAACTAAATATTCACAACAGTTTGTCACGTATTGTGCAAAAAACAATAATTTTGATTATATTGAGTGGATGTTTCTGGGTTAATTTATGGGAATTAAACATTAAATTCCTTCCACTGGCATATAAATTCATGACAGTGAGATTTAAAAATCATGTTATATTGTGAATTTTTGTGTGAATGGGATTAGTTTGTTATTTGAATACTTAGGCTATTTAAAAAAATTATCCTTTTCTTAAGAAATTGAATCTACATGACATTCTTAATAGGAAAGTAGTGGGCAGAAAGGCATGTCATGTGTGGTTTGAAGAGCAAAAACTTGTAGTTTACAATGCCAAAATTGAAAATTTGAGGAAAAACAAGGTGTACAGAGTTGCTTATTGGTTACAATCTGAGGAGTATGATAATGCTACTGATTATGATATGCCAATGTACCAGCTAGCAACTGATCTTCTCCATAAAGACTTGGTCTCTTGCTAGAAATTTTAATTTATTTACCTATCTGTTACTGACTAACAGCATATAATACAATAATATTAAAGTTCTGATCTTGAGAATATCACATTTTTTAATTTTCAAGGCAGTCTGGGTGTTTATTACTATTTCCGTCACAACGGTCAATTTTGTAATTAACTACAATTAGGTAATTAACTAATTAAATGCTTTAATTTCGGGTCATCCAAGTAAGATGTTTTATATCTGTTTCAGAATGCTTCAATCTATAATAACTGAACATTTCATTCAGTTCTCTTAATTTTTAAGAAAGTTATGGGCTTTTGACTCCTCGATCACAGCTTTTGTGTTAAGTCAATGGAAAAGCAATAGGGAACAAGATGCTAATTTCTGAGTATGAAAATGTCCATACATTTTTTAATACTGAAGATATGAAAATGAATTAGGTGTCAAATTAAACTTCATGTTATGGTTTATCTGATGGGATAAATTGCAGACTTGATTTTTAAAATCTCAAAATTTTGTAACATTGCTAAATATATAGATTTTGTTTTGCCTTCAATTAACACACAACTCTCTTGTCAGGATAATCATAGTTTAATTTCTCAAGTAAACATAATTGTTAGAACTATAGTATAACCTCGCATCACATCAGGGACCCAATCTCCGGAGCTGGGAAATACATGGAAAGACTATTTGAGGTGTTTGAGGGTTTTTCTCCCAAAGCAGTTATAGTGTCCTCCATAATGTTTGGGACAATTGTGGAGTACAGATAATAGAAAAATTCACATGTGGTTAAAGTGCACATTGTCAGATTTTAATAAAGGTCATTTTTATACATTTTGGTTTCACCATGTAGAAATTACAGTAGTGTTTACACATAGTCCCCTCATTGCAGTAGTCATGTTTAGTATTGTGTTGCATGTTCTTTGCATGCAATGACTGCTTGAAGTCTGCGATTCATGGACATCACCAGTTGCTGGGTGTCTTATCTGATGATGCTCTGCCAGGCCTGTATTGCAGCCATCTTGAGCTTATGCTTGATTTGGGGTCTAGTCCCCTTCAGTTTTCTCTTCAGCATATAAAAGCCATGCTCAATTGGGTTCAGAAATTGAGCAGATAGGATGTGTCTAGACACTTCAGAATTCATTATGCTATTACCGTCAACAGTTGTATCATCAATGAAGATAAGTGAGCCAGTACCTACAGCAGCCATACATGCCCAGGCTATAGCACCCCCACCACTGTGTTTCACATATGAGGTGGTCTGCTTTGGATCTTGGGCAGTTCCTTCTCTCCTCCATACTTTGCTCTTGCCATCACTCTGATATAAGTTGATCTTCGTCTCATCTGTCCACAAGACCTTTTTCCCAGAACTGTGGTTGCTCTTTTAAGTACTTCTTGGCAAACTGTAATCCAGCCATCCTATTTTTGTGGTTTGCATCTTGCAGTGTAGCCTCTGTATTTCTGTTCATGAAGTCTTCTGTGGATAGTGGTCATTGACAAATCCACAACTGACTCCTGAAGAGTGTTTCTGATCTGTCGGACAGGTGTTTGTAGATTTTTCTTTATTGTAGAGATAAATCTTCTGTCATCAGCTGTGGAGGTCTTCCTTGGCCTGCCAGTCCCTTTGCGATTAGTAAGCTCACCAGTGCTCTCTTTCTTTTTAATTATGTCCCAAACAGTTGATTTTGGTAAGCCTAAGGTTTGGCTGATGTCTCTAACAGTTTTATTCTTGTTTCTCAGTCTCATAATGACTTCTTTGACTTTCATTGGCACAACTTTGGTCCTCATGTTGATTATTTCTCAATCTCTTACCGTGCCGGAGATGTGATTATTTTCCGGATCGTATCTCCGGTCGCTCTGCGACCTAACATCATGGAGCTGGCGGCCTTGCTCGAGACTGAATTTGAGCCTAACTGCGAGGCCGTGGACTTACCATGGGAGCCTGTGATATCTTACCTGGGATCGGCACTCCAACCGCAGTCTGCGGATTTCAACATCGAGGAGCTCGCAGTCTCGGGGAGAGACTGATGTCGGGAAAGCCCCAACCGTCTGATCTCTAGGTGCGGGGAAGCTGAGATCCCCCTGATGCGGGAGCTCGATCGACCTGACGCGGAGGTCCCAATTGCCGGCTACGGGAGCCAAGATCGTCCCATCAATGGAAAGCTCGAGGCCCCCGACCGTGGGAGAACAAAGAAGGGAAGACATTTAACTTTTTTTTTGGAGGTGTCACTATGGTGGATGTTTATGTTAAAATGTATTTGTGTGTTTTGTAGCTTTTTATTGGTATGGCTATGGAAAATCAAATTTTTCGTATGTTACAAAACATACATGGCTAATAAAGTATGATTATGATGATTCTACACTTGGAAATCCAGGCTCAGCCTGAACATTAGTGACCATGCCCAGTGAAATAATCTGCTAAAGAATGGCTTTGGAGTTTTACTAATCCTGCATAAAACATGAGCTCAGGTGTCAGCCCAGCTGACATATTTTGCTAAACTCAAGGTGCCACACATTCAGAAGGATGGGAAGGGTTTGGAAAGAGCACAGGATGATTTACTGGAATAGTTCCAGCAATGAGAGATTACAAAGGCTGGGGTCATTCTTCATCGAGTGGATACTGCTGCGAAGAAATTTGTTATGTGTTCAGAATCGGGAAAAGGTGGGATTAAGTTGATAGAGAGAAGATTTCCAAAGATTGACAACCAGGAGGAATGTATCTCTGATTAGCAGATACTGGCAGTAACACATTGTAAACATAATGAACTGTTAGAATTTGAATAAGTAAATGGAGTCAAAATTACAGAAATATTGGGGAAAGATCAAAAGACACCTCCTGTTGTAGTGCTATTGTAGTTTTCCAAAATACTAACGTATCATTTAACACATGGAGTTAATGCTGACTGCGAGACAAGTATGATATGAAAACACTGATCATAGTTTAACGCAATAACCTTGGTGTGGTTATCTTTTTATTATGAATGATAGATATTCAACATCCACACAGACAACCAACTTGTGTCAGAAAGAAGTGCAGATGCTGAAAAGGAATAGGTGATGTTTCTATTTCACCACAAAGGCACCTATTACTTTTCTGCAGAGATGCTGCCTGACCCGCTGAGTTACTCCAGAATTTTGTTTCGATCTTCAGACAACCAACTTGTTCTATTTCATCAGAAGACTTAGCCAAGAATGACCTGTGCATGTGATCATGATCTGCTTCTATCCAGAGCACTGCACATCGTCAACTTATAATTTGTATCATGCACTAAATTTGAAGCTCTGTTAGGAATTATTGAATTGGCTACCGTAAGGAAATATAAAGCCTGTTGTTGTTATTGCATCCTATGCCAAATTCTAAATCAAAATTCGAATCGTATCAGAACATAAATTTAAATTCTGGTCAGAAACTTAAATCAAACATTCTTTCTTTGGTACAGTTTTTGACAACAAAGCCAAATGAAATAAAATGGGATAAAATAACCATTTGGGATACAGCTCACTCGCGACCACGGGTAGCTCAATTATACATCACTTGGCAGGATAAATTAACTCAAGTGGTCCTCTGGCAACAATTAAATGCACAGAAGCCACTGATGCAATACAATTAAATAACTCACAGAATGGCTTCAAACCTAGTCACAAAGTACAACACCAATTGTAAGAATTATATGTAAGAAGAAACTGCAGATGCTGGTTTAAAACAAAGATAGACACAAAAAGCTGGAGTCATTCAGCAGGACAGGTAGCATCTCTGGAAAGAAGGAATGGGTGACGTTTCAGGTTGAGACCCTTCTTCAGACTGGTTAGAGATAAGGGATATGAGAGATATAGACAGTGATGTGGAGAGATAAAGAACAATGAATGCAAGATATGCAAAAAGTAATGATGACAAAGTACACAGGCGATTGTTCACCTGTTTGTAGGGTGAAAATGAGAAGCTAGTGTGACTTGGGAGGGGGAGGATAGAGAGAGAGAGAGAGAGAGAGAGAGAGGGAATGTCGGGGCTACCTGAAGTGAGAAAAATCAATATTCATACCGCTAGGGTGCAAGCTGCCCAAGCCAAATATGAGATGCTGTTTCTCCAATTTGCGTTTTAGCCTCACTCTGACAATGGAGGAGACCGAGGACAGGAAGGTCTGTGTAGGAATGGGAAGGAAAATTAAAGTGCCCGGCAACCAGGATATCAGGTTGGTTCATGCGGGCTGAGCGAAGGTGTCCCGCGAAACGATCGCCCAGTCTGCGTTTGGTCTCGCCGATGAATAAGAGTCCACATCTTGAACAACGGATACAGTAGATGAGGTTGGAGGAGGTGCAAGTGAACCTCTGCCCAACCTGAAAGGATTGTTGGGGTCCGTGGACAGAGTCGAGGGAGGAGGTATAGCGACAGGTGTTGCATCTTCTGCAGTTGCAGGGGAAGGTACCTGGGGAGGGGGTGGTTTGGGTGGGAAGGGATGAGTTAACCAGGGAGTGATGGAGGGAAAGGTCTCTGTGGAAGGCGGAAAGGGGTGGAGATGGGAAAATGTGGCTGGTTGTAGGATCCATTGGAGGTGGCGGAAATTTCGGAGAATTATGTGTTGCATGCGACGGCTGATGGGGTGGAAGGTAAGAACTAGGGGGACTCTGTCTCTGTGGCGAATAGGGGGAGGGGAGCAAGGGCAAAGCTGCGAGGTACCGAGGTGACACGAGTGAGGGCATCTATGATGGTAGAGGGGAACCCCGGTTCCCTAAAGAATTAGGTAATCTCGGATATTCTAGTATGGAACACCTTATCTTGGGAGCAAATGCTGCGTAGACGGAGGAATTGGGAGTAGGGGATAGAGTCTTTGCAGGAAGCAGGGTGGGAAGAAATGTAGTCAGGAGAGTTGTGGGAGTCAGTGGGTTTGTAATAGAATATATTTGATATGTAATCAATAACAAATTGCTGATTGTAATACAAAAGTAGATGTGTATTTCAAATAGTATATCATGTTTTGCTCTGTTAGATACACATTTCTCCATCACAAGTACACAAGGAAGTTTCTCTGAGCTCATTCTCAAAATAAATACCTCTGTACTGCACAATTTCAGATTGTGGAGTACAGATAATAGAACAATTCACACGTGGGTAAAGTGCACATTGTCAGATTCTAATAAAGGTCATTTTTATAGATTTTGGTTTCACCATGTAGAAATTACAGCAATGTTTACACATAGTCCCACGATTTCAGGGCAATTTAATGTAAATTAAAGTAGTAATGTTTAGTATTTTGTTGCATATTCTTTGCATGTAATGACTGCTTGAAGTCTGCGATTCATGGACATCACCAGTTGCTGGGGTGTCTTCTCTGGTGATGTTCTGCCAGGCCTGTAGTGCAGCCATCTTTAGCTTATGCTTGTTATGGGGGCTAGTCCCCTTTAGTTTTCTCTTCAGCATATAAAAGGCATGATGGGTCTTGGTCCCAAACATTATGGAGGGCACTGTATGCAAGGTTCAAAATCCAAATTATCCAGAGTCTCTAACCACTTATAATGGTTGTATTTATATTAAGGCAATGCTGCAGAGATTGAGCAGAAAAAACAGGCCCTGCACCCCATGAACCATTAATTGTAGATTAATACAATTTTTAAAAATTCTTTTCATTCCCATCAGCTCCCCACAGATGTAACAATTAAAGTGTAAATCAGGAATAATTTACAGTGGCAAATTAATCTAAATGTCTTTAGTATGTGACAGGAAACTGGGGCATTTTGAGGAAGCTCACATGGTCACAGAGCGAACATGCAAACTCCATACAGACAGTGACGGAGAACGGTATTGGATCTTGGACTCTGGAACTGTGAGAAGCAACTTCACTGGCTCTACCACTGTGTCTGCAGCTGGCAGTGGACAAGTAGCAGAAACAAAGAGGCACATCCCTGACTAACTTTATAGATTTTAGATTCCGCAACTGTACAATTTCCTTCCTGATATCAAGACCCTTAAAAACCTACTTGAAGCGAGCTACACATAATACTAACTGCCAGAAAGCGATCTTCTGAAAAGGAAAACAAAATCCGGCCCAAAATAGCCACCACCTTTGATATAATTTATAACCAATTTCCAGGCAAAGGGCAGTCAGTCAGCACCATTTGAACAATATCGGCAGGTATTATGATGTGCATGACAGTGCAAGGGTGAGGACTGTTCATCAAATGTCTGACACTAGATGTCTCCTTTCCATACTGATCAAGTGTTTCCCTCAAGTCAAGTGCCCAGGTTTATGGTGCAATTTCAGCTTCTTGACACACTGCTGTTGTGCTATCTCCTGCAGGCTGAATCATTTTATAAATACTTCAGGCTGTAATGTACCCTGAAATTTAGTTGCCCTGCTGTACATACTCCCTTTCAAGGCAGACTATATATTTTTTCATTATGAAAACTTCAAGTGCAACTTAATCAGAAAAAAACCCCACTTCGTTTCGGAAGAACATAGAATAGTACAGCAGAGGAAGAAACCCTTCAGTCACAATGTCTGTGTCGAACATAATGCTAAATTAAACTAAACCTTTCTGCCTGCACATGATCCAGATCCCTCCAAACCTAAATAACCATGTGCCTATTTAAAGGCCTCTTAAATGCCATTATCGTATCTGCTTCCACTACCACCACTGGCAGCATGTTCCAGTCACTCACTACTCTCTGTGTAAAATAACTTGCCCCACACATTTACTTTAAACGTTTGCCCTCTCATCTTATAGCTATGCCCTCTAGAATTTGACATTTGCACCCTGGAAAAAAGGTTCTGACTGTCTATCGTATCTATTCCCCTCATAATTGTATTCATTTATGTCAGGTCTCTCCTCAACCTCCAATGGTCCAGAGAAAATAATCCTCCAATGTCCATCCACTCCTTATAAATAATCCCCTCTAATCTAGGCAACATCCTGGAAAAAGTATTTTGCGCTGGCTCCAAAGCCTCCACATCCTTCCTGTAGTGGGGTGATTAGAACTACACAGAATACTCCAAATGTAGCCTAGCCAATGTTTTATAAAGCTGCAGTAGGACTTCCTGGCTCTTATATTCAATGCCAATGACCAATGAAGGCAAGCATACCGAATCCTTCTTTAATATTCTATTTACTTGTGGTTCCCCTTTGTGTTCTTGAACCCACAAATCTTTAACATAAATGTAAAATGCTATCACCGAGCTGGTTCAAAGTTAACAAAATGGTGTCAAATTAAGTTGTTCTTTCTATAACAGGCCATGAGTCTGCATTGGCATCATCCAGATGCCACACTGTAACTCATTTAATATAAACTGCCAAATTGGCCTAAGTGGGTAGCACTCTCTCACCTCTAGGTCAGAAGGAGAAGGGTCTCGACCCGAAACATCAAACATTCCTTCTCTCCAGAAATGCTGCTTGTCTCACTGAGTTACTCAAGCATTTTGTGTCTATCTTCGGTTTAGGCCAAATATTGTTATTGCTGTATTATTGCTCTGTAAACCAAAATGCACTGAAAATTTTCATTTGGCGTGCTCTCTAGGCAAATAACCCATACACGGGTATAATAATCCTATACATGAGTATAACGTAGTTCAAAATGATAAAGGAAACAGAGTGCAGAATATAGTGTGTAGGAAGGAACTGCAGATGCTGCTTTATACCTCTCTTCAATCAATCAATCAACCTTTATTGTCATCTTGCAAGCAACAGTTGTATGCAGAATGATAAAGGAAACAGAGTGCAGAATATAGTGTGGAGGAAGGAACTGCAGATGCATTCTTCATGCAGAATATAATGTTAGCTACAAACATTTTGCAGATAAAAAAATGTGCAAAGGCCTCTATGAGGTAGATTGGGAATAAATCCTGAGTACATGAGCCAAGAGGCATCTGTCTACTCCCCCAACCTGTCCAAGTCACCCTGCATTCTCATAGCATCCTCCTCACAGTTCACACTGCTACCCAGCTTTGTGTCATCTGCAAATTTGCTAATGTTACTTTGAATACCTTCATCCAAATCATTGATGTATATGACTGAGTACATAATCTGATAACAGTGAGGAAGAGCTTTTCTTGAATGGTGGAGTGTGCTTTCAAGCTTTCGTATGTTTCATAGCTTCATAGCAAAAGGATTTGAGTATAAGAGCAGGGAGGTTCAACTGCCATTGTACAGGGTCTTGGTGAGACCACACCTGGAGTATTGCGTGCAGTTTTGGTCTCCTAATCTGAGGAAAGACATTCTTGCCATAGAGGGAGTACAGAGAAGGTTCACCAGACTGATTCCTGGGATGGCAGGACTTTCATATGAAGAAAGACTGGATAGACTCGGCTTGTACACGCTAGAATTCAGAAGATTGAGGGGGGAATCTTATAGAAACTTACAAAATTCTTAAGGGGTTGGACAGGCTAGATGCAGGAAGATTTTTCCCGATGTTGGGGAAGTCCAGAACTAGGGGGTCACAGTTTAAGGATAAGAGGGAAGTCTTTTAGGACCGAGATGAGAAAATCATTTTTTACACAGAGAGTGGTGAATCTGTGGAATTCTCTGCCACAGAAGGTAGTCGAGGCCAGTTCATTGGCTATATTTAAGAGGGAGTTAGATGTGGCCCTTGTGGCTAAAGGGATCAGGGGGTATGGAGAGAAGGCAGGGATGGGATACTGAGTTGGATGATCAGCCATGATCATATTGAATGGCGGTGCAGGCTCGAAGGGCCGAATGGCCTACTCCTGCACCTGTTTTCTATGTTTCTATGTTCTGCCCGACAAGAGAGGGGAGAAAAGGAGAACGACTGGGATGTGAGTGGTTGGCCGCTTGGTCTCCCACCACCAGGTCCAAGCACAAGATTCACGACTGACATTCAACACTGCAATAATGAGGGATTGCTACCGTCTCAAAAGGCTACATTTGAGACATTATCCTAAGACTGTGGCTGCTCACTCAAGGTGGTGTAAAAGATTCCTGTTATTTTGCAGAAGAGCAGGGCAGTTATTCCCTGTGCTGTAGCCAATGTTTATCCCTCGATCAGTTTGGTCACTATCACACCACTCTTTATGACAGCACTCTCTGAGCACATTGGCTGCTGTCTTTCCTGCATGACAACAGTGACCTCATTCATTGGAAATAAAGTGCTTACGGACCACGATCAGAAAAATTGCTTCATCGATTCAAGTACATCTTTTAAAAGCAAAAAGCAAACTACTATTATTAATCTATCCTTACAAGTACTAACCAGAAAGGCCAATGTTATCCTCTATTATTTGTTCCTCTACAACATCTAGAGAGGTGTCGTCCATCATTCCAGTAGAAACATCATCACAATCCAGGCTTGAATAGAACAAGTCTGTGTTTGGCACTTGTTCCACTATAACGGCAGGAAATGGCAGAGGATCTTCAAGCTAGGAACAAAAAAAAAACATTCAATGTGGTTAAAGTGAAAGAGACAGAGAACATAGTGAAGAAGCAGCTGTTGCTCTAAACAAAAATAAATGCAGCATGTTCCAACTTCAGCAATGTACTTAAGTATCAACAGTTTGTTCTCAAAGCTGAATTAAGATTACAGTATGTATCCTGGACTTTGTTCCAACCATCTACTTATCGAAATCCCCCTCGCCTGTATCCACCTCTAACCTGCAATACTTTGTCCTGTCTCTCCCCTTTTGCAGCTGTCTTCTGCCCCCCTACAATCAGTCTGAAGAAGGGGCCTGACCTGAAAAGTCACCTATCCATGTTCTCCAGAGTTGCTGCCTGACCTGCTGAGTTACTCCAGCACTTTATATCCTTTTGTGTATCAACCAGCATCTGCAGTTCTTTGTTTCTCCAAAGGAACTCAACCTGAAGTGGCAGTGTTGACTGGACTTCACTCTGCAAGACCTCAATGTGGCAAAGTGCTCATCGCTATTAAAAACAACTGTTTTATTGTGAACTGCAATTTCAAAGCAGATTTCAATGCAATTTTTTCACCCATGGAGAAGTGAGGAGCAGAAATCGACATGACAGCAGCACATCTTCACCATTGCAGTGCAACTCAAGATTTCAAAATAAAGATAATTTAAATTCTAGCTACAGTGATCTTGCTTTATTTGACATTTCCCAGTTGCCCTAAAGTGTAACTTTAAGGTTAAACATTAAACAGTACAAGCCAACTCATTCAATGTGCCCTCAATTGCTGAAAGCCTGAGCTCTTGATCCAGAATATATCATCCGATTATCTTGTCCTTTAATATCATTCCTAAGCCATCTTTTTGATTTTGATCCCTTTGGAACACTCATAGTTGACCTCCCTGTATTGACATGATCCTGTCTTTTAAGTCATCAGAAACTTATCATGACCAATGGATATTAATATATATTTGTCTAGTGAATTAATATCTGTTTTTTTATGTACAGAAGAAGAAGAAGTTGCATTTATATATGATACTCAGGACTTCAAGATGTCCAAAAGCACTTTACAACGCTATTAAGGTTTTTTTTGTGTGTGTGTAGTCATTGTTACGGGATGCACAGCATCCAGTTTCCATACAACAGGTTCCAACAAACAGCAAAGTGAAAACGACCAGACAATCTGTTTCCAGGTCTTAACTGAGTGATAAATATTGATTGGAGCACTGAGAGAATTCCCCAACTTTTCTCATTAAAGTAGTCTCACAGGATCCTGGTATAATGTGGGTAATCTCAATTAGCTTTATTCTACTCAAAACTGACTGATTGCTTGACTCCCTTGAAATATCAGGAAGACCAAGGAACATGGATATCAAGTTCAAGTTCAAGTGAGTTTATTGTCATGTGTCCCTGTATAGGACAATGAAATTCTTGCTTTGCTTAAGCACACAGAAAATAGTAGGCATTTACTACAAAACAGATAAATGTGTCCATATACCATGATATAAATATATACACACATGAATAAATAAACTGGTAGTGCAAATAACAGAAAGTGGTTGCTAATAATCAGAGTTTTGTCCGAGCCAGGTTTAATAGCCTGATGGCTGAGGGGAAGTAGCTATTCCTGAACCTGGTTGTTGCAGTCTTCAGGCTCCTGTACCTTCTACCTGAAGGTAGCAGGGATATGTTGCACTGTCTGCCAAAAATCCTACTAATTGCTCTTCCATTTCCCAAAGGAATTGTAACATTGCTTTACACTTCTTGACGACAACATTCATTGTCTTTCTCTGTTTCCATCAGCCCTTGATCCTTCTAATTTGTTTGACATGCTGCTCTTCCTCATGCATGCTGCAATTAAGGTTGCTCTCTTACAGTGGATTCATATTTTGGATCGAGACCCTTCATCAATGTCCTTGGTCTTCCATATATTACTTGGGATTCAAGCCTCTTAAAATTACTAATTCTTTCCCCAGCATCTCAAAACTAGGAAGCTTTTCCCCATTTGAAACTCAAGCTTGGTGTTCCTTGAGTTAACTCAACATCATAAGAACACAAGAAAAATAGGACCAAAAACAAACTGATAAGAGAAACTAAGCGGGTCCGGCAGTATCTGTTAAGGGAAATGGGCAGTCAATGTATCGGATGTCCCTTTACCTGGCCTGAACTAGAGGAACGAACCTCAGATTCCATCTCAGTAGAATTTACAATCCGATGGCACAAACATTGTATTCTTTGATTAAAGGTAAACTGTTCCCCCTCAGTCCATTTCTCCCTACTTCTTGTCTACCCAGATAATTTCCACAAATACCACACCCCCTCTCACCCAGATTCTGCCCACTCCACCTGCTCATTATCCACACACTCCTCCCATCAAGTCCCCACCACCCCACTTTTCCCATCTGCTCTCCCCACCTCCCTTAGTTGGACCCATAATCCATCTTTATTTCCCATTCATATCAACTGCAGTCTCTTGTTATCTTCACCAATCACACCCGAGTGTTTGCCACTACCTCCACTCCTCTCTTCCCCACCAGACCCCATCCACCGCTTCTCACCCGGTCTGCCGATCATTCGCCAGCTTCCACTCCCCTACCCAGCTTCATCTCTTTTGTACTTGCTATCTCTCCTCTAATCCTACAGTCCAGACGATGGGTGTCGATTGGAAAGACTGAGCGTTCATTCGATTAACTGTCCATTTCCTTCCACAGATATTGCCTGACCTGCTGAGTTCTTCATGCAGTTTGTTTCAACAGTTAGACTAATAGAAGTACATAGCATTATGAGAGGCACATATAATGTAGACAGTTGGCACCATTTTTACAGGGTGGAAATGTTAAAGACAAGGCGGCATAGATTTAAGGCCAGAGGGGGAAGGTTTAATGGGGAAATGTGGAGTGTTTTTTTTACACATTGAGTGGTGGATGTCTTTAACAGGCTGCAAGCATGAAGGCAGATACAATTGTAATGTTTGAGGCTTTTAGATGAATATTCAATACATGAATATATTTATATATATATATATATATATATATAAATATCATAAAGAATCAGTATCTGCGTCGACCATCGCCCCTGGATTCCTGTCACCCCTGCATTCCATGCACCCACCACTCTGTGTGAATATGTGCCCCGAATATCTCATATAAACGATTCCCCCTTCTCATCTTAAAGCGATGTCCTTTATTATTTGACATTTCGAGCCTTGAAAAAAGGTTCTGACTCTCCTCTCAAAAAACTTCCATCAGCTCCGACACTCCAGAGAAAATAATCCAAAATTTCTCCAAACTGTGCATCCAGCTGATGCCATTTAATCCAGACAGCATCTTGCTCAACCTCTGCACCCTCCCCAAATCCTCCACATCCTTGTATGCATCAACATTCCATACACATTTTCACTTTGTAGAAATTCAAGACAAATGCAATTTTAAGTCACATTGTGATTTTTTTTTGGAGATATTTTCTTGCCTATATAATGTAGCTCCATATAAATTAATGATAAGAGAACAATGAGATGGCATCCAAGCTCCTCAAGGTTCAGCATCAAGTTCAGCTCAAGGGTCTTCTTTTGGATGTCAGTAACAGTTTGTGAAATAGATTTCTCGATATTCAAAGCATAGAAATGTTCTTAAGTTGATGCCATTTTTTTGTTTGGTTTAATGGGGGCCAGCTGGTATTGTGCATCTTGACAAGGTGGGGATACACTACCTTCCTGATCCGCTGCAATCACTGTGGTTGAAGGTAGACCCACAGTACTGTTGAGAAGGTAATGGCTCTATTTTTCATTATTCTGCCTGCATCCCACCAACCCCCCTCCTGCCACCAACCCCTCCTGATCAACACAGAAAAGGGGTAGAGAGAGAGCATTGAATGAAAATCTAACATGGCATTATGGAACAAATGACTCATCTTTTTCCAAATTGTCATTAATGAACAGCTTGTGATCATGTTTGTATTGAATGGAACTGGAGTGTCTTACATTTGAAGGTTTGGAAAGAAAGCTTGTGGCAACAAAGAACTCAAGATTGCATATATGATAGGGAAAATGGTTAAGTAATAGATATACGTTTTCAATGCTAAGACGACGTGTTGATGCTTTCGTAGTTCTGACTGTGCTTAATGCTGCTATATCTTTTATCAAAGTAAGATTGACAACACAGTGTGAAGGATCTCGACCTGAAACGTCACCTATTCCTTTTCTCCAGAGATGCTGTCTGACCCGCTGAGTTACTCCAGCCCTTCGTGTCTATCATAGTATGAGGTCTGCATGTTAATACCAATCATTCGGGTGCCAAATTACACATGTTCAACAAATGAAAGACGTCGTTAAAAGGATAGTGGAGTGTGTTTGTCCAAGATAGTTATGATCGAAAAGGTGTTTAGCAGGAGAGACAACAGAATGCCCAGAAGGGGGCAGCAGATATCAGTTCAACAGACCCAGACTAACTGTAAATGCCAGTCAATTTTATTGTCATGTCAAATTGCACTGTTTTACACCGACTCATTCCTCTCTCACCCTCACGCACAGTTGAGCTTCCAGTAAAGTAACCACTTTTGGAATATTCCCTACTTTTGCCCTTACAAAGGGACAATAAACAAATGTTTGTTCTGGAAAAAAGATTATGGTAAAAAAATCTTATTTAAATCTCTGGCATTAGCAAAGGGATATAAAGAGGTTTTAATAAGCAAATGTTTACATTGTATTTCATTATTTTGGAACAGGCTACACGAAGCAGCGATAGCCAGTGCAGTCAGTGGTCACTGTAGGTCAAACACTGACGTACGTATAAATAGATGTTATCCTACCTATTTGTGTGCCGCATGTGTAATACAGCAGCTCAGAATTCTGCTGCAGTGCTACAGTGCCTCACTCTGGCACATCATAGCAAAGGATTTATTCTCACATTTATTTCCAAACTGAAGACATTTAAAAGTAATTATTTTTACTGTTGTTTAAGAGCTGGATCAAAGTAATGAAGGGTTTATCTGGCAATATCAACCATACAAGTTGTCATTCTTTATTTCTATCTAGTCCAAGCATTGATGCACTTAAAAATATGGAAGATTTTCCAGAAGGTTGCAAAAAGGTCTGCCTGCAGACTGCCTGCAGATGTAAGTACATTTATAATGCAATTTTCAATTAAATCTTAAGAAGGTATGAAACATAAGGAAATATTTGGGGGGGAAGAAAATAACGGAGCAATTATAGCAGCCAGCAAAGGCTCAATGGACTAAATTATACCTTCTAAGCTGTTACTGTTCTATGATTTAGTAAGCGGTGGAATGATCATTGTTGGTTAGGAAACTAAAAAGATATGATAAGCATTGGTTAACATTTAAAGAATTAATACAGTGTACAACCCTTTAAGGCCAAATAAACATTTGTCCTATCTTTCCTTGGTTGGAAATAAATGAGCCAACTGTGGCTAATAATTTTTAAATAGTTTTAAATCGAAGTATATAGCGTATAAAACTGTAAAAGAGCATGGGTCCTCAGGATTGCACAGATGTAAACTCATGAACTGGCTGTAAATACTTCTATAGATATTTTTAAATAGGAAAGATTAACACAAATGTTTTAGGAAATATGTTGTAAAGTTGGAAAGGCTACAGAGAAGATTTACAAGGATGAACCAAGATGGCGCGATCCTGTCCAATCGTCGTCGTGGCAGCTCGGCGGAAACTGTGCGTATTTTTAACTTTCATGTTCTTTTATAACTTATTTCTAAGTTCCAACTCCCTAGTACTAACAAAGTATGACAGGGAAACTCTCTCAAACCTAAACATTAGCGAAAACAGGAGGAGGTGGCTGATCTGGCACTCTGGTATCAGGACAACAGCCTTCTCTTGAATGTCAAAAAAACAAAGGAGTTGATCGTGGACTTTAGGAGGGCACATCATCCGAGGACGGACACACCATTGAAGATAAATGGGGATACTGTGGATAGGGTGAGTTGCTTTAAATACCTGGGAGTCCACATCTCAGAGGATCTGACATGGACATCACACGCTGCAGCACTGGTGAGTAAGGCAAGGCAGCGCCTTTACCACCTCAGGCAATTGAGGAAATTCAGAGTGTCTCTGAGGATCCTCCAGTGCTTCTACTCAGCGGCTGTGGAAAGCATCTTGTTCGGAAACATCACGATTTGGTTTGGGAACTGCTCTGCCCAGGACAAGAGGCTCTGCAGAGAGTAGTGCGTTCGGCCGAACGCACTATAGGAACTACACTCGCCCCCCCCTGCAGGAACTATACATCAGAAGGTGCAACTCCACATCCAACAAGATCATGGGAGACCGCTTCCACCCCAACAACGGACTGTTCCAGCTGCTACGGTCAGCCAAACGCCTCCGTTGCCATGATGTGAAAACGGAGAGGATGAGAAGGAGCTTCTTCCCAGAGGCCATTAGGACTGTAAACTCCTATCTCACCAGGGACTAACTTAACTGTACCAATTTACTGTGTGTGGTGTCTTTTTAAAATTGCTGTTTTTTTCTTTTTTTCCCTCCCACAAATATGTAATATGTGAATATGTGATTCTGTTCTATTCTGTTTTGTAGTTTTTTTGCACAATCCGCAAGCATTGCCGCTTTTCATTTCACTGCACATCTCGTATGTGTATGTAATGAATAAAATTGACAACTTGACTGTTCCTTGGAGCGCAGGAAATTGAGAGGTGATCTTATAGAGGTGTACAAAATCATGAGAGAAATAGATTAGGTAGACGCACATTCTCTTGCCCAGAGTAGGGGAATCGAGGACCATAGGACATAGGTTTAAGGTGAAGGGGAAAAAATATAATAGGAATCTGAGGGGTAACTTTTTCACAAAGGGTGGTGGGTGTCTGCAACGTGCTGCCAGAGGAGGTAGTTGGGGCAGGGACTATTGCAATGTTTACAAACAGGTACATGGATAGGCCAGGTTTAGAGGGATATGGGCCAAACTCAGGCAGGTATAGTTGGGACATGTTGGTCAGTGTGGGCAAGTTGGACTGAAGGGTCAATTTCCACGCTGTAGGACTCTATGACAAATTAATGTGGATTATTTATCGACTGAGATACAAAAACATACTGGGGAATTAGGATATGGCAGAGGAATTAAGCAAATCTTTTGTGCGCCTTTACAGAAAGGCCAGAAAAGCTGAACACAAATCAGCGTGAGCCAAATCAAAATTGAAGAAATAAATCCGTGGGACCGAGAGCTGGTAAATGGCCAGGACCTGGAGACTACATCCTGAGTTTGAAGAAATGTGAGCTGGATGCAATGGTCGCATTCGGAGGAGAGGTGGGAGGGGGGTTGGGGAGAAGGGGAAGGGAAGCAGGTTTGTTCAGGTTGCTTCATCTGAATAAGAAGTGGGCAACTTTCTAAAAGGAGCAATTCTCATGGCATCAGGGAAAGAAAAGAACTGCAGGATTAATTGGACAGGACTTATGCCAAGCTAGGCAAGATGGGGCAAATAGTCTCCCCCTGTGTCATTTAATTTTCTGATTCATTGAAACACAAAATAAAAGTATTATGGGCACATTGAAAACCTATGATCAGGCCAGCACAAAGATTCCACAGTGTTGTCTTGAGCCCTTTTAAAAATAATGGATAGATCATCATTAAAATTAAGAGAGAGGGGGATTTCTACTGGGCATCATGTTTATACTGTTATTGCAGTGTGTGTAATTTATAAGAACCTAGAGCAACTAACCACATCCATGGGGAGAATTGTAAAAATGCATTTGCAGACAACAGTTCATTTGCTATGTTGTTGAACCACTCATGGATACAATTTCCCAGTGAAGATTGAAGCTGAAAAGTAGCAAACAATTTTCACCAGGTCAGTATGAGGCAGTCTAATCACCTCCCCTAGATATTCAACCCTATTATTGGACCAGCCACAGAATGAACATGGCCACAGGAACAACTCAGAGAGTTGAGTCATGCAGGCTGACTTATCAGAGCCTTCCCACCCTATAAAAGACATGCCCAAGAGTGATGTAACTTAAAAGTCATTTTAATTTTTTTCCAGTTCTGAGAATGAATCTTCAACCAGAAATGTTAAGGCTGTTTCTCTTTCTACAGTTGCTGTCTATTCTGTTGTGTGCTTCCATCATTTGCATTTTTTTTCTGATTTTTAGCACTTACAGTAATTATTATTATACTAACGACCACTTTTCCCCCTATTTTATGAATTCACTAAAACACGATTAAATCAACAGATCAGCAGAATAGAGTTGCTGTCTTGCAGAGCCAGAGCCCGGGATTTGAACCTGACTAAGAGTGCTGTCTGTACGGAGTTTGTATGTTCTTCTCTAGGATTTTCTCTAGGTAGTTCAATTTCTGCCTACATTCAACATGCTGGTTTGTAGGTTAATTGGCTTCAGTGGTGGTGTTTCCAGTGTGTAGAATAGAACTAGTGTATGGATGACCGCTGGTTGGCTTGGACTCGGTGTGTTGAAGGGCCATATTCCACACAGTATCTCAAAACAAAACTAAACTAAACACAGGATCTGAGAAACAATTAGACAGCATTCTCTGGAAGAGCCCCACCCCAGTGTATGGCAGTAGCATGGTAATATGTAGAACCTCCCCTGAATCTGTGAACAAGCCCCAGACTCTGAGAGCATATACAGGAGTTAATCAGTCTGAATGCTAATGATCCAAAACAGCCTGTACAATTTCAATACTTTTATATTTCTTCATGATATAGAAAGAGGCCAATCCTCTCTGTGAGTCTATGTTGGCCCTCAGAACAATCTAATTTCTCTTCTAATTTTCCTGATAACTGATTTTCCATACATTCCCATCTATTTTCCCACCACCTACACCAGAGGCCAATTTATCCATCAACCTATGCATCTTTGGGATGAGATAGAAAATAGGAGCACTTGGAGGACACCCATTCGATCACAGGGAGAGTGTGCAAACCCAACACAGACTTCACTTTTGTAGGACTGAACCAGAGAAACTGGAGCTGAGAGACATCAGCTCTACCTGCTGTGCCAGTGAGCTGCCTCAGTTATTTCAATTTGTCGCAATACTCAGACATGCATGCATGCATGCAGTATGAATGTTAATATTAGGTCTCTCTGTAGATGATTCTCCTTCAAATTGAAAGGAATGTATGTGAGTATCTGTTGATTGGTATTCATTTTTTTACTGAACGATTATCAATTTTTGGTTGATGGAATATGATTTCAACTGGGGCATGAAAGTACATGGAAGGCTGACGTAGCTGAAGTGGTGACACCAGGGCAACACCCAAGACTACTGTGTATTTAGATGGTTCTGGTTTAGTTTGGTCTCTTGGTTCTATTGCAAGGGGAACAAATATCCCAGTCAGCATTCATCTCTTAACTATCACCGCCACATCTGACAAAATTCAGAATTATTCTGTTTCATCTGTAGCCAAGAGATGAGAAAAACAGCACTCAAAACGTGGATTATGTGCCCTTAATCTTTTTTGTAGTTAATTTACTGTGAAAGGTGCATGGAAAATGGACTACCTAGAACAGGGAAATAAATTATCTGATGCACTTACCGAAGTAATCTAGTCTACTCGATGTTGTCATGGTAGGGAGGTAGGTGAGGTAAACATCAAAATAAATGTAGCAACTCACTCAGTTCGGTGGTGAAGATGATGAATCAGTGTACAAGCTTACGTCTAACTAAAAATTGGTGGATGAGGATAACATTTGGCAGCAGATGGAGTCAAAACATTGGTGAAACTGTATCATGGATTTTAACTATGTCTCATCAATAAGTCAAATATGAAACTTTCAATCCTTCCAGCATTTTTTACCAAATAAATTGATATTGACTGTTAAGTTTCCCATTGTATTAGAATGTATTTAGCTTGACATTGTAATGTATTTTCTTCATGGCTGGTTTGCCAGCACTCTCTTTCATTAACCAGCTGTTTCAGTGCTCAATTCCTCAACTTAATCCACCTGCTCTCCCTTTCCTAAGGTGCTTTGAACTGCTACCTAAAACAGGTGCACAAACAGCAAACAGTAGAGGAGATTTGATTTGATGTCACACCCATGGGCTTTGAAGAGTGAGCATCTATTTTGTTGATGCACGAGCTATTTAGGTTAGTAACAGTGCAGCATTATTGCATTACTGAAGGACATTACAGTAGTAATACTATAATATTTAATTGTGATGTTCAAACATTTGCTGCACATATTCCCCACACAATGAATTTAATAGTTTGGATGAACTGAGGATGGTAAGAACAGGGTGAGATAAGTATCTTCACAGGAAGGAAAAGGAAAGTAATAATCTCTAACATTAGCTATGCCAAATATCTTTTTGAACTCTTTAGAAATAGGATGAGAATTCACTGCAATTCGATTATCACCAATGGAATCAGTGATAAATTCAGTCTCATAACACGCTGACGGTAATAGCTTTGGCACATCTGGGCACATTTACTCACTCTGCAATTTTCCCCTGATATCATGTATTGTTCATTTGTAAACAGTGTTCATTGATGTAATAAGATTATTGGCAAATGCTTTGTTACTTTTTAAATGAGCCTTCTAGTTCATTGGTTTTCATCAGTTTTCAAATAAAGTATGAGACTTTCAACACCACTATGCTTAATTTTAAATGTTAAAGGCGATGAATGTTCATTTGTGATCTGGTGAAATTCAATTGTTCAATGAGTGGGCATGTTATGGCTGAGTTAGCTGCAAGCTAACTCTACAATCTGGCTGCTGGCTAACTCTACGTTGGAAGCCAGGATGGGTGGGAGTGGAGTTTGGAGGGTGCCTATTTAATGAAAATTAATTTAGAAAATGTGCCTATTTAATGAAAAGTAATTTAGAAAATGTGCAAGATAGACACAAAATGCTGAGGTAACACAGTGGGTCATGCAGAATCTCTGGAGAAAATTGATCAGTTATGTTTCGGGTCTGGTTCTTTCTTCAGACCCAAAATGTCACCTATCTACTTTCTACAGAGATGCTGCCTGACCTGCTAACTTACTCCAGTAGTTTGTGTCAATCTTTGGTATAGACCAGCACCTCCGCATCATTTTTATTACATTAGAAAATGGGAAGTTACATGAATTTGTCATGATAGCAAACAGCAAGAGATCAGAAAGAGATACTGCAACTGCTACATGGTTTACTTTAGCTCTTTTGTGGGGTATGATCAGAATCTAAATTCTCAGGGGGTTCTATCATATTCCAAAATCATATTTATTTATGCACAGTGCAAGTTATCACTGGCAAGGATATCTATTGCCAAAATCTACATAAATCTGAAACCATAGTGGAGGATTACCTCCTGTGTGAGAAGATATTCTTGTATTGCAATTAGTTAGGAAGATCCAGTAATGGTAAAGCAACGATGATATATAGCTGGGTCACGTTGATGGTGCAACATGATTGGGAACTTACAGACTAAGTGTTCCCACCCACTTCAGTTCCTCCACAGTTATTGCAAACAATTTTTTCTTAAAAGACTTGGGTTCTCGGTTCCATCATTATACCGTCACAAGTTGTACTTCATGCTTGTTAGACATACCTGCTGCATATCCTCCATTCCATTGCTTGCAAACTCAAACACAAACTCAGTGTGCTGGACTACAGCAGCCATGTTTTGCAGAGAAAGGATTCCAAGACCTCTCCTGAACCAGGCAATAAAGGCTCCCTATGAATTCGAAGGAGTGATGGCAATCCGGAGCTTCAAGAGGTAGTTAGAATGAAGAAATATATCTGTCTCGTCAGCCTTGATGAGCTTGTTGAAAAGAAGATGCGTCAAGATGATAAACTTTGAATCAAAGCTGCATGTGTGCCACACAGGGAACTTTCTTTGGTCTTGAAGGTGAACTTATAACCTTATGGAAAACGACGGTTCTTGGCACATCATGTAATGGATCTGTAAGAGCAAAACAAAAATAGATTTATCATTGAAGGAGTGGCCAAACAAAGACCTAGATGATAAATTTAACATGAGAAAATATGATGACTGTTCAAGTTCAAGTTCAAGTGAGTTTATTGTCATGTGTCCCTGTATAGGACAATGAAATTCTTGCTTTGCTTAAGCACACAGAAAATAGTAGGCATTTACTACAAAACAGATAAATATGTCCATATACCATGATATAAATATATACACACATGAATAAATAAACTGGTAGTGCAAATAACAGAAAGTGGTTGCTAATAATCAGAGTTTTGTCCGAGCCAGGTTTAATAGCCTGATGGCTGAGGGGAAGTAGCTATTCCTGAACCTGGTTGTTGCAGTCTTCAGGCTCCTGTACATTCTACCTGAAGGTAGCAGGGAGATGAGTGTATGGCCAGGATGGTGTGGGTCTTTGATGATACTGCCAGCCTTTTTGAGGCAGCGACTGCGATAAATCCCCTCGATGGAAGGAAGGTCAGAGCCGATGATGGACTGGGCAGTGTTTACTACTTTTTGTAGTCTTTTCCTCTCCAGGGCGCTCAAATTGCCGAACCAAGCCACGATGCAACCGGTCTGCATGCTCTCGACTGTGCACCTGTAGAAGTTAGAGAGAGTCTTCCTTGACAATCCGACTCTCCGTAATCTTCTCAGAAAGTAGAGGCGCTGATGAGCTTTTTTGATAATTGCGTTAGTGTTCTCGGACCAGGAAAGATCTTCAGAGATGTGCACGCCCAGGAATTTGAAGTTCTTGACCCTCTTGACGACTGGAACATTAAGATGGGCAGCCTGTGACTGATACAAGGCATGGCATATTCAGTATATTTGCATCCAATGGCTTTTACCAACATTCACCAGGTAACCTACCAAATGACATGATCCAAAGCTCAGAATGATCCCTTGTTTAAATATGTGCACATGACTGGGCATTCAACAGTTTTCCACAATTTGAAACAATTCTGCAATGTTCACATCCAATGAAATAATGCTTTGTCAAAGGAAAATGTCCCATTACCAATTGGTATTCTTTTTAAAAGATAATTTAAACTGGATCAGTGCCATATAGGAATTTGGTAGATTGCAACAGAGTGGCAAGGAGTGGCAAAATGTGAACTTGCATCAATGATTCCACATGTTGAGAGATGTCAGCCTTACCAGTTCACAGGAGGTGTAAGGGGAAATGTTTTCTCAGAGGAAATAAGGAGTCAGTGACATTCTGATACTATGCTACTTAAGCTCAATAATAAAGAGATTTAGGCTACAAAAGATACATTACCATGCAACCAGCAAAAATCCTTTTGGTTCAAATATGGTCAGAGATGATGAAGAGTAAAGGAAATAAACAATGAGTGCAAAGTTAAACATGAAGTCCGCCGTCATATCGGGTATCCATTGTCCTTTGTGTTTTAAAGTCTATATCATACCAACACCAACAACCCTTCTACGAAGCTTAAATGATTCATTTAATAAAACAAGAAGATTTCCTGCTTTTTTTTTTTCAAGAACCTTTTACAGTGCTTTCACTATATCATGGACTTTTGAAGTTACATGAAGTTTGTTAAGGGGAATTTCAGTTAATGACAAATAAAGACACAAAATAGAAAAATCATCTCAGGTGTTGTGAACGGGCTATTGAAATTAGAGGCAAATAAAACTCATAGTTGTTGACCAACTCAAACTAGCAATTGAAACTTCCAGGTTTGAATATTATTTTAACGTTTTTAATTTATTTCCTGTCCCTTAACAAGTGAAAAGTTTGTTATTAAATTGGAAAAAACATCTAATGTTTATCATTGCTTGGGAGAAATGAAGAGATCCCTCAGGGGTAGGTATGATGAGCTCATTAATGACCTGATATAAGGAAAAATTCCAATAATTTTAATTCAATATTCTAGTGAAAGAAAAAATGTTCTGCCAAACTAAACTCATTTAATAACATAAACAGAGTATTAAATGTTACCTATTTCAAAAATGTTGTACTGCCAAATACTCATGTAACTGATCTCAAATAATACATCCATCCAAAACTCTACTCTGAAATTTCTCTGTGTATTTAAAGTGGTTAAATCCACTCCCTTAAAATAACATTGACCATCCAGATAAGCAGTACTGACCCAGCTTTTTAGTTACCCCAGCAATCATTATCAGCTTTGGTAAACAGTTGAAAGAGAAAAAACTATTGGATGAAAAATTCATTCCGACTCCTCTCCCACAAGAAAAAATCAATTCCTCATGGATTTTTGAGAAGATTAATTTCACCTTGGTATTTTCTGTCCTACTCAAGCTCAATAATAAAAGGACACAGGATAAAAAAAGATACAAAAAGTTTTTTGATAGAACACAAAAAAAAACTTTCAATATTTTTGACATGTGCAATATGGGAGAAAACTAACATCTGTAGCCCAAACAGAAATTAAATGATTGTGAATTACAAAATAAATAATAAAATATGTCTAGACTTTGAAAATTGGAACTTCTATAATGATCAGAATATTTGCATGCACACCAGTAAATATTTTCAGGTGCAAATATCATCAACAAATCTGATATAAATTAATAGATTATCAGTATTTGAGCACTGCTGTGGATTATAGGTGTAACCTAAAGGGCCTGTCCCACAGGCGACCTTTCAGCGGACTGCCTGCGACCTTCAAGCTCGAAGCACACGCCTGAAAAACCGCGAACTGGAACGGCGACCGTCAGAGTGGAACACATACACACACACACAAACACATCGCAAAGGCAGGGGCCAGGGAAAGTGGTGAGCGCTGTCTGAAATTCACACGGTGCAAAGCCAAGGTGATACAGACACACACCGCGATGAACAGGAAGGTTCAAGACGGCTAGCACAGTGTACGGTAAGTCCTTTAAAAAAACGGGGAGGTGGGGGAAGGAGGAGAAGGGGGAAGAAGGGGGGAGAAGGGGGGAGAAGAAGGAGTAGAGATGTTTTTAAGAAGCCAGACAACTTTTAACAAGCCAGAGACACACAACTGTGCAGTTTAGCGGGCATTTAACATTACCGGTCGGTTTTCCTTGGTTCTGAAAACTCGTGCTTACGGTTTTTTTTTTCCCCAATGAGCCAATGAAAATATCCGGTCAGCAATGGAGATTAACTAAAACTACCTACGGCTACCTCGACTACCTACAACGACATGGCGACCCACTACCACTCCACCCACTACTACAAAAGTATCGATTTTCTCCATGGCGACTAATTTTTTAATCTGTGTCCTTTTATTATTGAGCTTGAGTATGGCAGAAAAGACCAAAGTGAAATTAATCTTCTCTAAAATCCATGAGGAATTGATTTTTTCTTGTGGGAGAGGAGTCGGAATGAATTTTTCATCCAACAGTTTTTTCTCTTTCAACCGTTTACCAAAGCTGATAATGATTGCTGGGGTAACTAAAAAGCTGGGTCATGACTGCTTATCTGGATGGTCAATGTTATTTTAAGGGAGTGGATTTAACCACTTTAAATACACAGAGAAATTTCAGAGTAGAGTTTTGGATGGATGTATTATTTGAGATCAGTTACATGAGTGTTCGGCAGTACAACATTTTTGAAATAGGTAACATTTAATACTCTGTTTATGTTATTAAATGAGTTTAGTTTGGCAGAACATTTTTTCTTTCACTAGAATATTGAATTAAAATTATTGGAATGTTTCCTTATATCAGGTCATTAATGAGCTCATCATACCTACCACTGAGGGATCCCTGAGGGATCTCTTCATTTCTCCCAAGCAATGATAAACATTAGATGTTTTTTCCAATTTAATAACAAACTTTTCATTTGTTAAGGGACAGGAAATAAATTAAAAACGTTAAAATAATATTCAAACCTGGAAGTTTCAATTGCTAGTTTGAGTTTTTTCTCTTTCAACTGTTTACCAAAGCTGATAATGATTGTTGAAAAATTTGCTGCGACCATACTGAGGCTGCGACTAGTTCCCAGAATGCGGGAACTCCTCTCGGCCATGAAGGAGACTCACCAGAGACTACCAGCGAGCATGTGGCAACCATGTGGCGATCATGAGGCTAGCACAGATTCTCCTGCACTCGCCTAAAAAGTCGCCTAAGTGGGACAGGCCCTTAACAGTCCCAATATTTGCAAACTCCATAATAAGGACAGTGATGGAATGCAATGGCTAATTTTTGGAGAATATGAACCACTTTTCCTCATCCTACTTTCCCATTTTTCACAGGAGACTTTATTTCACATTTATTGCAAGAGACACGTGCACAGGGTGGCGCGGTGGCACAGCGGAGTTACTGCATTCCTCCTCGTGACCGCATGTGTTTTCTCCGAGATCTTTGGTTTCCTCCCACACTCCAAAGGCGTACAGGTTTGTAGGTGAATTGGCTTGGTATAAGAACTGAGATGAGGAAAAATGATTTCACCCAGTGAGTTATGAATTTGTGTAATTCTCTGCCTCAGAAGGCAGTGGAGGCCGATTCACTGGATGCATTCAAAAGAGAGTTAGATAGAGTTCTTGGGGCTAATGGAATCAAGGGAAATGGGGAGAAGGTAGGAACGGGTTACTGATTGTGGATGATTAGCCATGATCACATTGAATGGCGATGCTGGCTCGAAGGGCCAAAAGGCCGACTCCTGCGCCTATTTCCTATGTAAAAATTGGACCCAGTGTGTGTAGGATATTGATAATATGTAGGAATCGCTGGTTGGTGCGGACTTGGTGGGATGAAGGGCCTGTTTCCGCATTGCATCTCCAAAACTAAAACTAAACATTCTGCACACACTTTATTGTAAACCATTGTTAAGTTCCCAAAACAGTATTGAAACAGGTTTTCTTAATTGTACATTAAATAAAGAAATCCACATATAATATGCACAAGGCATGAAGAGGACCAATACAAAATGAAATTGGCATCCTTGATTGGTGATCCAAGTGTTTAGTCCCCAAGGGTAATTATACCTTTGCACATTATTGCCAATGTGAGATTGCCAAATGCCAGAACCGGGCAGCCCTGGCAGAAGAGAGAACCTCCGTTTGTTCCTCGATCGCAGAACCAGCCCATTTCCGTCTACTAATACTCTCCTCGGCATAGCAGAGCTTGTCCTTACCCTCACCAATTTCTCCTTCTACTCCTCCCACTTCCTCCAAATCCAAGGCATAGCTATGGGCACTGGCATGGGCCCCAGCTATGACTGCATCTTTGTAAGGTATGTCGAACAATCACTATTCCAGAAATGCACTGGCCCTATCCCCGAACACTACCTCCACTACATTGATGACTGCATCGATGCTACCTCCTGCACCCATGCAGAACTCACTGACATTATCAACTTTACGACCAATTTCCATCCTGCACTCAAATTCACTTGGATAATCTCCCATCTCCTTCACAGGAGATAGACTATTGACCGACATCTACCACAAACTGACGGACCCCCATAGCTATCTAGACTACACTTCTTCTCACCCTTGCTTCCTGTAAAGACTCTATCGCCTACTGCTATTCCTCCGTTTACGCCGCCCAGGATGAGGTTTTCCAGACCAGGATATCGGAGAAGTCCTCATTCTTTAGGAAAAGGGGGTTCCCCTCTTGCATTATAGATGAGGCTCTCACTCTGCCCTTGCTCCTACTCCCCCCGGAGTCCCCCTTGTTCTCACCTTCCACTCCATAAGCCGTCGCAACCAGCACATTTTTGCCATCTCCCACGGGATCCCACTACTGGCCACATCTTCCTATCTCCACCCCTTTCTGCTTTCCGCAGAGACCGTTCCCACCTCAACTCTCTGGTCAACTCATCCTTTCCCACCCAAACCATCCCCTCTCCCGGTACTTTCCCCTGCAACCGCAGGAGATGCAATACCTGTCCCTTCACATAGATACATAGACAATAGGTGCTGGAGCAGGCCATTTGGCCCTTCGAGCCAGCCTTGCCATTCAATGTGATCATGCTGATGATCCACAATCAGTACCCTGTTACCGCCTTCTCCCCATATCCCTTGATTCCACTAGCCCCAAGAGCTCTGACTCTCTTTTGAATGCATCCAGTGAATCGGCCTCCACTGCCATCTGAGGCAGCGAATTCCACAAATTCACAACTCTCTGTGTGTAAAAGTTTTTCCTCATCTCAGTTCTAAATGGCCTACCCCTTATTCTTAAACTGTGGCCCCTAGTTCTGGACTCCCCCAACATCGTGAACATGTTTCCTGCATCTAGTGTGTCCAATCCCTTAATAATTTTTTTACGTTTCTATAAGACCTTGTCTCATCCTTCTAAATTCCAGTGTATGCAAGCTCAGTCATTCCATTCTTTCATCAGTCCCACCATCCTGGGAATTAACCCCGTGAACCTACGCTGCACTCCCTCAAAAGCAGGAATGTCTTTCCTCAAATTATGTGACCAAAACTGCACACAGTATTCCAGGTGTGGTATCACCAGTGTCCTGTACAACTGCAAAAGGACCTATTTGCTCCTATACCCTCAATCCACAGGAACTGATCATGAATCTATAGAACATTGGAAAATGATCACCAATACGTCCACAATCTCTAGAGCCACCTTCTTGAGTACTCTGGGATGCAGACCATCAGGCCCTGGAGATGTATCAGCTTTCAGTCCCATCAGTCTACCCAACACCATTTCCTGACTAATGTGAATTTCCTTCAGTTCCTCCATCACCCAAGGTCCTCTGTCCCCTAGTACATCTGGGAGATTGTTTGTGTCTTCCTTAGTGAAGACAGAACCAAAGTACCTGTTCAACTCGTCTGCCATTTCCTTGTTCCCCATAATAAATTCACCTGTCTCTGTCTTCAAAGGACCCACATTTGTCTTTACTAATGTTTTCCTCTTCACATACCTAAAGACGCTTTTACTATCTTCTTTTATATTCTTGGATAGCTTACCTTCATACTTCATCTTTTCTCCCCGTATTGCCTTTTTAGTTACCTTCTGTTGACCTTTAAAAGTTTCCCAATCCTCTGGCTTCCCGCTTATTTTTGCAATGTTATACACCTCTTTTATTTTTATAGTCCTTGACTTCCCTTGTCAGCCACGGTCGCATGTTACTCCCCTTAGAATCTTTCTTCCTTTTTGGAATGAAATGATCCTGCATCTTCTGGATTATTCACAGAAATACAATTGCTGTTCACTGCCATTGCTGTTCCACCGTCATCCCTGCTAGGGTCCCTTTAAAATCAACTCTGGCCAGCTCCTCCCTGATGCCTCCAAAGTCCCCTTTGTTCAACTGCAACACTGACACTTCCGATTTTACCTTCTCCCTCTCAAACTGCAGACAACAACTTACCATATTATGGTCACTACCTCCTAAATGGTTCCTTTATCATGAGTTCCCTTATTGAATCTGGTTCATTACACAACACTAAATTCAGAATTGCCTTCTCCCTGGTAGGCTCCAGTGCAAGCTGCTCTAAGATTCCATCTCGGAGGCACTCTACAAACTGTCTTTCTTGGGTACCTGCACCCTTAACTGCATCCAAGGACCCCAAGTCTTTTCAGGTGAGGCAGAGGTTCACTTGCACCTCCTCCAACCTCATCTACTGTATCTGCTGTTGCAGGTGTCAACTCCAGTACATCGGCGAGACCAAGCGCAGGCTCGCCGACCGTTTTGCTGAACACCTCTGCTCAGTCCGCCTTAACTTACCTGATCTCCCGGTTGCTCAGCACTTTAACTCTCCCTCCCATTCCCAATCTGACCTTTCTGTCCTGGGCCTCCTCCATTGTCAGAGTGAGGCCCAGCACAAATTGGAGGAACAACACCTCATATTTCACTTGGGGAGCTTACACCCCAGCGGTATGAATATTGACTTCTCTAACTCTAACTAGCCCTTGCTTTCTCTCTCTCTCTCTCCATCGCCTCCCCCTTCCCAGTTCTCCCACCAGTCTTACTGTCTCCGACTACATTCTATCTCTGTCCCGTCCACTCCCCTGACATCAGTCTGAAGAAGGGTCTCGACCCGAAACGTCACCCATTCCTTCTCTCCAGAGATGCTGCCTGTCCCGCTGAGTTACTCCAGCATTTTTAGTCTACCTTAGAGAGATTATAAAACTGGCTGCTTACTTCCTATATCTTCTGAAGATGGATCATCATCATCATCATCACACAGAAAACCCATAGGAAATAATTTGAATAAATGATACCAGTAATCGTCTGCTATAATTTCCTGCTACTTAAACCAGACTCTCACTGGTGCTATTGCCAGACCAAATGTATTTCCCTGGGTTCTAATTACAATGCAAGCATTATTGTGCAGTTCTAATTAATTCCATCATGATCCATGCAGATTCTTCTGTCTCCGGCACATTTTTCCTATATTTGAAAGGTTTTCCCTCCTGTCTCTGGTTCCAGTAATCAGGCACATGCAATGGCCACTGTTTTTAACAATCATGCCCACAACTTCCGATCAAAAGAGGATATTCCATGAAATAGAGCTGAGATATTCTGATCAGTACTTGAATTATCTGCAAGGTATCAAGTGAAGTGGCTGCCGTGAAGAGAGAGTGGACGCTGGCGCGCTTTGGCTGCCGCTGCTCTCTTTTCACACTGTGTTTTTGATTTTCTGTTTTTGGATTGCATTCTGTTTTTAATTTGTGTCACTGTGATGTCTTTAATTACTTGTTTTATTCCGATTATATGTTTTTATTCCGATTACTATGTAAGGTGTCCTTGAGATGTATGAAAGGCGCCCATTAAATAAAATTTATTATTATTATTATTAAGTGAGTTTTAGAATTGTGAAATTTTATTTTGTGCAAGTCTTTTTATGAATTATGTTTTCAATGGAATAAAGTGCCCATTCTTGTCTAACCCTCAAAGTATAGCCAATATCCCAACTCAAAGATAGATTTTTCATGATTCAAACTAATGCTCTCAGCGATTTTTTTATCTCATCTCCAAGCCAGAAAGTTCATTTTTGTGGCCCGAGGACACAGTCCAGGCTGATACTAGAGAGTTGCAATGTCCGTTGAGGTCAGTCTTTAAATGTTAAACTGAGGCTTAGTTCACTTCAATGCACTTAATATATCCCAGACCATCATTCTGAAGAAGTGCGCCTGACCTCTTCCTGCAGCAGTGGTCAATTTCTCAATGAATATCAACAAAAAGGTCAAAGATCATAATCACATTGCTGATCAAGGCATCGTCCTGTGCAGTGACAGGCTACCATGATTCATCATCGCTACAGGGAGTACAACGATTGTCTTCCAGTCATGAAAGGGTCGTTAGAAATGCAAGCATATCAATAGGTTCCTTTAACTCTGCAAAGTTGTACAGGAAAACCAAGACAACATTGTAGCTCCTTAACTGCTGCCCATTGGTTTCATCCAATAACATGTTCAGCTAAAATGAGGCAGAAAGATGCAAGATCTGGGTGCAGCTGCTAAACTGACCTTCCATACTAAATAAAAAGTGCAGGGCCAGGAGCAGAATTTTAGAGGCAATAATATCCTCTTGTGGTTGTATGGTCTGCCAACTTTCAAAGGGTCAGGAGACATCGAGGCAGCAGCACAGTAACAGGCCTTGCTGACCATCAACCGCCCATTTTTGCACAAACTCTACACTCACCCATTTATTTTCCCCACAGTCTGATTAAATCCACTTTCCAGACTCGACTTCTCACCACATATTAGGGGCAATTTACAATGGTCAATTAACGTACCAACCCCTATGCTTTGGAATGTGTTAGACAACTGGATCACCAAGAGAAATCCACATAGCCAAGGGGAGAATATAAAATTTCACACGGATAGCTCACGTTGGGGATCAAACCCAGATTTGCTGAAGTAATGAGGCATCTAGTGCTTGAGCACCAAGATTTGCCCGGTAGGTGAAGCCTCCGACGGATCCACCAGTGGACATGAAATCATGACTCACCAGTCAAAATGTTGGAACAAGAAAGAAATACAACTGGCGCTGTTAAAAACAAGGAAACGAGAGCAGTAAGTTTAGAATGGCCAAAATTGCCAGAGTATCTGCTCCAAGAAATGAGTACATCTGCAATTCCCGCTATGTTGCAAAACAGTATTGCACAAATTTATCATCTGATCTTAATTTTGATTCATCATGCGAAATGCAGTCCATCAGCTCCACTGCATTACGAGTTTAAAAGAACCATGCCGACCAATGCTGAAAAATTGTCCTCGTCCAAACTGAGGCCGCGAGTATGCGGGAACTTCCCTTGAGCATGAAGGAGAGTTACAGTGACCTCCTAGGACCTCCTAGGACCACATGTTGACCATGCTGCAAGTTTGAGTCGAGCAGAAACTCTTCTAAACTCGCAGTTTACGTCCCCGCAGTGGGACAGGCCCTTCACTCAAAAAAAATGTATAATCTAATCTGTTAATCCCTCCTATCATCTTCATTACATTGAAACCTTCCAAGAAAACATTCATAACTGCTCGAGGGTATTATTTTTCCCATGAATTTGAGCGAAATGTGAAAGATAAACAAAGATGTAGGTCTGTAATCTATTACTGGGGGGAACCTTTTCTATGGACATACATGTGTTATCCAGAGATTCAGGGTACAGACCATCAAGAAAGATGAATCTGAAGCAACATCTTCATCCAATATTAACTACATAAAATACCAATTGTACTAAATACATTAAAACAAATCCATTGTTGGAATCAATTAGAGGCTCCTCTATTGCTCCATTGATGGCAAGACTTCAACTTTCCCACAATACGTTTGATTCTTCAAGGAGGTCAACACATAAATAACATCAGATGTCCGTCACCATCTAGACTGTAAGAATATTTGTGGCCTTCTGTATCTAAACCAGGCTTTCAAATTATCCTGTGTAGGAAACATAGAAACATAGAAAATAGGTGCATGAGTAGGTCATTCGGCCCTTCGAGCCTGCACCGCCATTCAATATGATCATGGCTGATCATCCAACTCAGTATCTTGTACCTGCCTTCTCTCCATACCCCCTGATCCCTTTAGCCACAAGGGCCACATCTAACTCCCTCTTAAATATAGCCAAAGAACTGCAGATGCTGGTTTAAATCGAAGGTAGACAACAAAATGCTGGAGTAACTCAGTGGGACAGGCATCATCTCTGTAGAGAAGGAATGGGTGACGTTTCGGGTCGAGACCCTTCTTCACCCTTCCCATTATTTGAAACCATTTCTCAAATTGTCGGGAGGGAACATGTCAAATCCAGACATTGATCATCAGGAACTTTCTACCCTAAATCAATGGAGTGTGGAAACAACCAGAGTGAAAATCTAACATTCACTTCAAATCTGCCAATCCTTAGCAAGCAGACTGGGGTTACAGGCAGGAGGGAGAAATTTCCCTTTGCTGAGTCTACATGCACACAAGGCAGTATTTGCCTCGTTACAGTTTCAGGGACAATACTGTGCACAAACACACTTCTCTAGAAAGCAATAGTAACCACATCTCATTCATTGAAAGTCATTTTATGATACCCGGTGTAGTGAAAGACACAAAACGAGTAAAAGATCTTGGTTTGCATTGGAGAGCGGTGATATTTTATGTGAAGTTCTTAAAACAATTAAAACAACCTCATCTGACCATTTCCTATCTATCCAATCCAGCACTGAGAAAGTCCTTCATTCCATCTGGAAGTCTGTTAATCATCGCTGTTTCAAAGGAACTCTTGGAACTACCAATCTTCATTAGACCTGACACTACCGCCACAGCTGTGTGTAACAAAACAGGGAAGAATGGCAATCGCTGGTCGGGAGGGGGTGGAGGGGGTTCCAGATGTAGCTAAAATAATGGGGATTCCAACCTCCCCTCCACACAGCATATTTCCAGCTAACATTCAATCACTCCACAACAAATTTGAAGAGCTCAGAGCAAGGCTGTTGTTTGAAAGGTCGACCATGGACTGCAGTGTTCGATGTTTCACTGAAAGATGGCTCACCCCTGATACACCTGACCCCGCTCCACAGCCTGAGGACCTGGCCATTTATCATCCGACTGTGCAGAATCCTCAGGCAAGAGGAAGGGAGGCAGCGTCCGCTTTTCTCATCAATGCTTTGTGGTGCACGGATGTGGTGGTCTTGGCTTAATTATGCTCTCCTAACCTGGAATACCCGTTTATAAAAATGCCTTCTCGTTTTTCTACTGGGAGTCTACATACCTCCCCAGGTCAAAGTCGCACTGGACAAATTATACTCAATTGTCAACTGGCTCAAGACCGTAAACCCTAATGCCTTGTTCATCAACGGCGGTGTCTTCAATAAAGCTAATTTATTGAAAACAGTCCGTAAAATATCATCAACACGTCTCTTTCACCACGTGGGCTCTTAACATTTGAGACCACTGCTACGCCACCATCAAGTGTCCTTATTGCTCTATCCCTCAACCTCAGTTCAGCCAGTCTCATCATCTGCTGGTGCTATTCCTGCCACCACACAGACAGAGATTGAAGCGCTAGGTATCAATGATAAGAGGAGCACAACTCAATCGTCACCAGTGTCATCAAGTAGTGGGTTGACTACTGGGGTCTATCCTAACCAGAAACCTTAGATGAACAGAGAGAGATTCACTCCTTGCTAAAGTGCAGATCAGAGATCTTCTGGAAAAATTATCCTGCATTGTACACAAAGACCAATTATGATCGCCATAAGGATGTCAGGGGTGCGAAGAGGGATTGCTATAACAAGTTGGAAGCTCGATTCAATCAAGCAGCTTCCAGGACACAGAGGAAGGGCGTGAATACCATCATCAAGTCAAGTCAAGTCAAGTCAAGTTTATTCGTCACATACACATACAAGATGTGCAGTGAAATGAAAAGTAGCAATGCTCGCGGACTTTGCGCAAAAAGACAAACAAACAAACAACCAAACAAACTACAAACAGAATGGAACAGAATCACATATTCATGGGCTATTAGATAAAATCAGGGACATGTACTGGCCACGACACATCATAACCAGATGAGTTCAATGCCTTTTACACCTTTTGCCTTGAGCAGACAACCAACGTTCCACGTGGATGCATCTGCTTATCCCCCACTGGCTCTGTTCCATCTCAGTGTCAGTATCAGATCTGCTATCACAAGAGTAAACTTTTGGAAAGCCGACAGTCCAGATGGAGTCCCTGAACTGGATCTGAAATTGTGCACCAATCAACAGGCCACAGTCTTCACCAACATCTTTATCGTCTCATTTTAGCAGTCTACTATTCAAGGAAACCGTCATTGTTCCAGTTCCAAAGAAAAAAAGTGACCTGATCCAATAACTACCACTCCAACAGCTCTAACATCGATCATAAATAAGTGTTTTGAAAGACGGATAATGGGCCATATTTACATCAGTCTTACAGACAATCTAAACCCCTTGCAAGTTGCATACACAAAATATGTCCAAGGATGTCGCCGTTGCTTTTGCACTCCATTCAGCTCTGGATCACTTCGACAATTCAAATATCTATGGATCACTTTGACAATTCAAATATCTATATTAGAATGTAGTTTATTGTCCACAGTTCAGATTTCATCACAGTGAGCATAGGGGTGATCCTGTCCTCATCAGTGGTGCTAACGAGGTGGTCAGTAGCTTCAAGTTCCTCAGCATCCATATCACCAGCAATCTAAACTGGTCCTTTCACACTGATGTGATGATCAAGAAAGCGCATTAGCCTATTTACATTCTAAGGCATCTCAGAAGATTTAACTTGTCCAAAGGATTCTCTTGAACTTCTACAGATGTGCTATAGAAAGTTTTCTGATGAGGTGCCATTCAGCCTGATACAGCAACAGAGTAGTTGACTGCCTGAACCTGCAGAGAACAGTGAACTACTGGCCCAGTCTATCACAGGCTTAACATTTCCTTCCATCTAGTCCATCTGCATAGTGTGTTGCATCAGGAAGGCTGGAAGTATCGACAGGGATGACTGCCACTCCGGCCTTTCCCTTTGCTTTCCTCTACTTACTGACAGAACATACAGGAGCTTGAAAGCTTGGATGTCCAGCCTTAAGAATTGCTTCTTTCCCTCTGCAAACTACATAATCAATCATCTTTTTCCTTCCTGGAGTTGCTGTCACATACTCTTTCTCTTAACTCTACATTATTTGATTATTCCATTGTTTTTCTTTAAAAAAAATTTGCACTACATCAAATTGCAACGCAATCCTGCAACGTTTTGCTGTTTTGCACTTGTCTTGTTTATTGTTGTATTTATTATTACTGTATGTTTACTATTTAATCTGTGAGCTACATGTGAACAAGGAATTTCATTATAGCCTTGTTAATATAGTTAATTTAAATCAATGACGTCAGCAGCTAAGAACTGGTAATATGGCTGATTTTTTTCTTCCTTCACAATGGGAAAGGCACTTCACCTGTCTGTTTTCCCATTTACCTTCTACGGAATAAGATGGGCACTTAAGCCACAATCTCGCTTTTGCACAGCTTTGGGATAAAAAGAGTTCTACTTTTGCTCTCCATGGCATAGGAACAGCTACCCCACTCACTGCAAATCTCCCTTGCTACCCAAGGCAGGAACAGTTGTCAGCATTACACTGTTAGAAAAATGTTTAAATCTTCTGGGACAGAAAATATAGTTTTTTTGTTCTCACCCTATTGCAATAAAGTTGACAAAAAACTTTTTTTTTTCTTTTAAGCTATTTATTTCTTTGATTGCCATGGTCTCAAAATACTAAAATATCACCTTTTTTGTCTGCGGCACATGTTTTCTGAATTCAAAGAAGGAACTCATCCACCAGCAACAAAACATGTCCTGTAACTCAATTGAATCCTGCAATTTTAAACTTGTATTTAAATTTATGAATTTAAATTGCACATGAGCAAGCACATGAAACAGATTGCAAAAAATACAATGTTTTAGTTGTCTTTCTAAAATTTAAGGGAAAACTCTAAATCAATGACTTTAGCCTGAAATCCACAAATCAGAAAATGGTGCTACTATTCAGAATTGCAAAGAGGAGAAAGAGAATTAACGTCTCAGATCAATGACCTTTCATCTCTATCCGAGCCAGATTATAGGAGGCAGATCGATTGATTGAATGGTTTCAGAACAAACACCTTGCTCCCAACAGGAGCAAGACCATGGAGATGATTGTTGACTTCAGAAGAGGAAAGGCCAGGACCAACAAATCTGTCTTGCATTGACAGATCAACAAGTTCCTGGGCGTGCCTATCTCTGAAGATCGGTCCTGGGCCCAGCACATTAAAAAAGCCCATCAATGCCTTTACTTTCTAAGTAGATTGAGGAGACTCAGTATGTTGACAAATACACATTTGAACTACAGGTGTAGGGTAAAGAGCACATTGACTGGTCACATCATGTTCTGGGTCAGGAACTCAAATGCCCACGAATGAAGGAGATGACAAAAAAATGAACGCTGCTCAGTCCGTCACAGGTACTGACCTCCCCACCATGGAAGGGATCGAAAGGAGGCTCTGCCTCAAAAGTCAGCCAGCAACATCAAAGACCCACACCACCCTGGCCATACTCTCATTTCGCTCCTGGCATCGGGAAGACGGTATCGGAGTCTGAGAACTGTAACCTCCAGCTTCTTCCCAACTACCTTGTGAACACTAAATAAAAACACCAACTAAACTATGAACTGTCTTGGCTGCACCAGGGACTTTGGGATTTTGATTTGCCAATTTTGTTGTTGTTAATTTATTGAACATTTTTCTTGTTTATTATGTTATACGAGTAATATGTTTACAGACTTGTAGTTATGCTGCTGAAAGTAAGAATATCATTGTTCTGTTTTCGGTACATATGACAATTAAACACTTGACTTTGGTGAATTTCTACCTTGGGAGAAGATGCAAGACTTGCCGAGTATATTTTCTGTTTTTATTTCAGGTTTCAAGCAACCATGGTATTTTGCTTTCCCTTCCTTGAGCCTCAAGGGCCTGTCCCACTTACGCAACCTTTACAGTTGACTGCCGGCACCCGTCATAGGTCGCCCAAATTTTCAACAAGTTGAAAATTCAGCGACGACCAGAAAGACGCTACAACTCGTTGGAGACCTCTCACGACCATACAGGCGACCCCTGGCGACATGTAGTCGGAGACCTCTCACGAACATAGGAGACCTCTCACCACCATACAGCCTGCATGGTCGTGAGAGGTCTCCTATGGTCGTGAGAGGTCTCCAAAGAGCCATAGCATCTTTCTGGTTGCCGGGTGCCAGCAGTCGCCTGTAAAGGTCGCGTAAAGGGGCTGTCCCACTGCGGCGACCTAATTGGCGAGTTTAGAAGAGTTTAGGAGAGTTAAAAAATTCATGTTGAAGACCTCCTTCGACTATGTAGAAGACTTCCTTCGACCTCCTTCGACTGCGTTGAAGACTAGCATCGACTAGCTTCGGGAAAATTGGACACCGAATAGTGGAGAGTGAAGACGACCTCCTTCGAACTCCTTCGACTATGTTGAAGACTATCTATGACTACATTCGACTACCCTCGATTACCTTCAACTACCCTTGATTACCTACGAATAACATGCCGACCTATTACGACCTACTTCGACTAAACCTACAAGTTAAAAAAGTATCTATTTTTTCCATGGCGACCTTTTTTTACTCGCGGGTATTTCCAACATGTTGAAAAATACGCCGCGACCTAGAGTCGTTACTCCATCTTAATGGTCAAGAGTGTTTTAAGTTCCTTCAACCACAATGGCCTCAGTCCTAAAAAAAATAAAAGTAGAAGCAAGATGCAGGTCTGCAAAACCAGATTTAGCAGGATGTTAAATGTTTAAGATGCAAGCTTCATATCTCGGGCGCTCTGACCACAATGAAGTAATCTCTTGAGGTGGGTTTCATATTTGTCCCAGCACTGAATTCCAATCTATTACTGGAATTGTGAATCCAGAATGGTTTAGCATGTAATAATTTACTTTTAAATCTCATTATCAGCCAAGAACATTTTTAACTGGTCATTTGAAAAATTGAGATGAAGCACTGAGCAAATTGAAAATTAAGTGCAAAAGATTTATTTACCTCTCCTCCTCTATTTGGCAGACCAATTTCCCTCCGGGGATGAATAACGTTTTATCGTATCGTATCTATCTAACAATGTATTCGCAACTCTACAAGTCTCCCAAAGTAATATCAGGTGAAAGTTCAACCCCACAGAGGCACTTAATAATAACAAATGGAATCCTAGACCAAAGGCTTTCTAAAAGAAGCAAGTTTTTCCCTTGAAATGAGAAACTCCACATTACTTTTCTGTTTCTTCTATAATTCTACTCAAATGTACACTCACTGCAGAAAATGCAGAAGCAGATCTTTGACCGAAGTTGTAATCAACACATCAGTCATAGCTGTGACTCAGTGCTTGCCTTTATGTCAAAAGGTTGTGGTTTAAACCCCACCTAGACCACTCAAGCTCAACATCCCAGTTCCATACTTAGGGATTGCTGTATTGTTAAAGGCCCACCATTCAGATGAGACTTTAAACTTTATCCCTCCATTCCCTATCAATCCAAAGGTTTTTTAAATCCTACACACTCCCCATCACCTCCCCCCCACCCCCCGGTGGCACATCCCAGCACTCACCACCCTCTGTATGAAATAGCTTATCCTGCACATCTCCTTTAAACATTGCTCCTCTCACCTTAAAGCTGTGCCCTCTAATATTTGATTTTTTTTTCCATCCTGGGAAAAAGATTATTTCTGTCTACACTATCAATGGCTCTCAAAATGTTATATACTTCCAGCAGGTCTCCTCCAGAGAAAACATCCATCTGTCCAACCGTTCTCCCTGTAGCTAACACCCTCTAGTCCAGGCATCAGTCTGGTAAACCTCCTCCGCACCCTTTCGATAGCTTTCACATCCTTCCTGTAATGAGACGACCAAAACTGTGCACAATACCCCAAATGCGGCCAAAGCAAAGGTCTATAAAGATGAATCATGACTTCATCTGTCCTGTCTTCCTATTTCTACCCTCAATAGCATGAGGCACCGGGAGTAATCCAGAGATTGCTACCCTCAGGAACTTACTTTTAGATCTTCTGCCTCACTCCCTATATTTGTAGGATCTCATCTTTTTTCCTACCTATGTCATTTGTGCCAACATGCACAATGACTTTTGGCTGCTTCCCCTCCCCCATGAGAATGTTCTGCAACCCCGCAGATGTCCTGGACCCTGGCACCAGGGAGGCAAGGGACACCACCCTTGGGTCCTGTTTGCTGCCACAGAATTTCCTGTCTGTGCCTCTAACTAACGAGTCTCTTATCATTATCGCTCTGTCTGACTTCTCCCTTTCCTGCTGTGCCTCAGAAACTATAGGCTAGACCACTGCTGCTGATGCTGCTCTCCCCTGACCAGTCCTACATCACAACAGTGTCCAAAGGAGCATTCAGGTTGTCATGGGGAATGGCCACAGGGGATTCCTGCACTTTCTGTCTACTACCTTTCCTGCTGGTCACCCATCTACCTCCTGCCTGTACCTTAGATGTGACCACCTCACTGTAACCCTTATCTATTACACTCTCACACCCCTGGATAGTCCTGAGGTCATCCAGTTGCAGCTGCACTTCCTTAACATGGGGGGTCACGAAGGAGCTGCAGCTGAACACAATTGCTGCAGGTGTAGTCCTCAAGGGGGCACTGGAAATGCCCTTAAGTTCAAACACCCTGCAGGAGGAACATTCCACTATCCCACTTGCCATCTCTACGACACCAAAGCCAGGGAGGAATTATCCAGAACAGACCGTACTTCTGCAATTACCCTTTTCTCAGATCTCTCGTGGAAGCCTCTTCAGCCAAAGCCTCAGTGCTACACTTTCTCTCAACACAGCACTTAAGCCCCTTGAGCCAAAGGCTCAGCGATGCTTTCCCTCAACACAGACTTCTCCTCAACACAGTCTCTCTCCCAACACGGTCACTCTGCTCCGCTACACCTTCCCTGCCTTTTATTGCCTGCTGTGTCTCTTCCTCAGTCAATCAAATGCCTGCTTTTCAGATTTCTCACTTTTACTTGAAGCAATGCTTCTTTTCAATCAAAACACAGCAATATTCGAAAAGGACATGCACACTGAGAGATTTTCATTCAATGGCTACGACTGTGACCATTAAAGTTATTAAAGCCATGGCAAAAATAACATCACAGACCCACTGTTTCTTCATAGCCCACAAAACATAACGCCTACAGTACAGGAAAAGGCTCTTCAACCCACTATGTCTGTTCCGACTATGATGCCAAATTAAACTAATTTTTAACTAAATTAATCTGCCTGCACATGATCCGTATCCCTCCATTCATCAGTCTGACTAAAAGCCCCTTTAACATTGCCATCATACCTGCTTCCACCACCTCCCATGGTAGTGTATTCCAGGCACCTGCTACTCTCCGTGTAAAGAAACTTGCCTCATAAATCTTGTTTAAACTTTTCCCATCTCACCTTAAACTTATGCCCTCTGGCACTTGACATTTCTATCCTGGAGAAAAATAGAACTCTCTATTCAATTATATTTCATTTCTTAATTGCATTATTGAAGCAATTTGCTCTGACGATAACATTACTGGCCCACGTATCCTTGGTTAACGTGAAATGGTGGTAAGATTAAAATTAACATTAGTTCTTGACCCATGACCTGATGGACTGAGCAGCAGTATGTAGTAATTATACAGCCCTCAGATGTTGACAGTATTAAGGCACTCACGGTCAAATATATAGCCAAGAAAGAATTGCCATTCTAGTTCTTAACCATTGAATTAATCACATCTCGCATGTTTATTGTTCAGTAATTTCAGATGAAAACTGGTTTAAAAATACATCGCTGCTTTCTTATTATTTTAATCACCAGAAAACTGATGAGGCACGATTGGCAACAGAACATAGAAAAAGTGAAAATCATTTCACCCTAGGCCTCAAGACATTTATCATGAAGATAAGCCCAAAGAATGAAGGAACAAGGCCTCTGATTAGTCCTGATCTTTGCCGAGCCTGTTACTCGTAATTGCTATAAGTTCTGCAATTGCCTCATGACTCCCGGTTAAAGAGGGAAAAATAAAAATTGGTGAATACTCCCATCCATTAATCTGCTGTGAATGTAAATGCTGGTTTAAACAACTGGAGAAGCACAGGGAGAAAAAGGAATAGAAGTAATGCTGATGAATTAGAGTGTTATGTGGAGCATATATTGTATACTGGCACGGACCTGTATAACCCACGTGAATCTGTGCTGCAATTTCTACATAAATCTATGTAATTATACTTAACTTCAGTGAAGCCACTGACATTTTGGGGACAGGGGTTGGGAAAAGATGACGTGAGATTAAGGAGGAAATAACCAGTAATGAAATGCAGTAAAAATAGCAATTATGACAATTGCATGTAAAATGGTGCTTGCAAAGTAAAATGTCCCAAGGCATTCAGAAGAGCATTGTCAAGCAAAATTTGATGTTAAGCCATGTAACTTTGGGCTTGGTTAAAGAGGGATGATTTAATTCTAGACCTCACTATCTCCATCGCAGGCAACAGACTACTGACCGACCTCTACTACAAACCCACTGACTCTCAAGGCTATCTGGACTACACTTCTTCCCACCCTGCTTCCTGTAAGGACTCTATCCCCTACTCTAAATTCCTCCATCTACGCCGCATTTTCACCCAGGATGAGGTGTTCCAAACCAGGGCATCGGAGATGTCCTCATTCTTTAAGGAACAGGGGTTCCCCTCTTCGACTCTAGATGAGGCTCTCACCAGGGTCTCCTCTATATCCCGTAGCTCTGCTCTCACTCCCCATCCCCTCATTCATAACAAGGACAGAGTCCCCCTTGTCCTCACCTTCCACCCCACCAGCCGTCACATACAACAGATAATCCTCTGACATTTTTGCCACCTCCAATGGGACTGGCCACATCTTCCCATCTCCTCCCCTTTCGGCTTTCTGAAGAGACCGCTCCCTCCGTAACTCCTTGGTCAATTCGTCCCTTCCTACCCAAACCAACCCATTCCCCTGGTACTTTCCCTTGAAACCGCAGGAAATGCTACACTTGTCGCTTTACCTCCCCCCTCGACTCCATCTACGAACCCAAGCAGTCATTCCAATTGAGGCAGAGGTTCACCTGCACCTCCTCCAACCTCATCTATAGCATCCGCTGCTCTAGGTGTCAACTGCTCTACATCGGTGAGACCAAGCGCAGGCTTGGCGATCGCTTCGCCCAACACCTCCGCTCAGTTCGCATTAACTAACCTGATCTCCCGGTGGCTCAGCAATTCAACTCCCCCTCCCATTCCGAAACCAACCTGTCTGTCCTGGGCCTCCTCCATGGCCAGAGTGAGTCCCACCCTAAATTGGAGGAGCAGCACCTCATATTTTGCTTGGGTAGTTTACACCCCTTCCCAGCTCTCCCGCAGCCTACTGTCTCCGCCTCTTCCTTTCTTCTTCCTGCCCCCCCACATCAGTCTGAAGAAGGGTCTCGACCGAAACGTCACCTATTCCTTCGCTCCATAGATGCTGCCTCACCCGCTGAGTTTCTCCAGCATTTTTGACTACCTTTGATTTTTCCAGCATCTGCAGTTCTTTCTTAAACATTTAATTCTGAAAAGTGAGGCAGTGGAGTGGGAGAGATGAGAGGCGAAAGCAACCTGAAACATGGTTGCCAATGGGGAAAGGGTGTGCAGGAGACCAGGTGTTGAAGGATTCGGTTTTTGTTTTAGAGATACAGCACGGAAACAGGTCCTTTGATCCACCGAGTCCACGCTGACCATCATCACCAGTTCACACTGGTTTTATGTTATCCTACTTTCATGTCCACTCCCTAACACACTCAGGGCAATTTACAGAGGCCACTTAACCTACAAACATGCACATCTTTGCGATATGGAAGGAAGATGGAGCACACCCAGAAGAAACCCATGAGATCACAGGGAGAACAGGTGAACTTCACACAGACAGCACCCGAGGTCAGGATTGAACCTGGGTCTCCGGCTTTGTGAGGCAGCAGCTCTACCAGCTGTGCTACTATGCAGCCCTAAAGAAAAGATTGTGGGGACGGAAGTGGTGAGACAGAGAGTGAGATGTTGACGATTTCACACTTGCAGTTATTTGCTAAAGTTTGAATCAGATAGCATGCCAGCCCCATGCAACTGATCTTCTATGGCAGTGTTCTGCTGCCAACAAGTTCTGCAGCCCTTATTAGTGAACAGCATTAGATTGTAGGCCCCACAGCAATGCTCATGTTTGGTGCACTGTTTGGTGGACAGTGGAGTGTTTAGGACAGATTTTGTGGTTCCACTTCAGGAGCTACTCCATTTACATGCATTCTGCAGCAAACATGAGAGTTGCTGTAGGGTCTACCATAGAAATTGCATGCCAAGGTACCAGAGAAATCCACCGTCAACAGGGATTGCAGCATACTATCTGTCATGTGAGAAGAGTTCAACATGAAAAACATCAATAAGCTTTGGATTCCCCTTTCCCCTGAACCTTAGTCTGAAGAAGGGTCTCGATCCAAAACGTCATTTATTCCTTTTCTCCACAGATGCTGCCTAACCTGCTGAGTTACTCCAGCCTTTTGTGTCTGTCTTCAGTTTAAACCAGCATCTGCAGTTCCTCCTGACATGGATAAGTTTTAACATCCTCAAATTCCTTTCGTCTTTGTCATCAGTTACTTGGAATCACTGGTATTTTACATCTGTATTAACCACATCGAAACACTCACTTTAAGCCCAGTTTGAGAGTGAAAAATCAATAATTCAATTATACTGCAGGTATAATTCAATTATACCTCATGGTCTATGTGAACATTTCACATGCTTACCATTAAGTTTAACCAATATATCAACAGCACTGAACTTGCATTTCCCATCCCCCACTCGCACTCTCACCTCCTCAACCAATTTTGTTTAAAAATAAATCACATCTTTCAACTCTAGCCATGCTAACATGGCCCTTCTCTCTGCTGGTCAGGTGCCTTTGATATGGACACCAAAGATCAACCCTCTTTAGAAGCTTGTATTACCCTCAAACCAGACAAGAGAAAGGATCAATGAAATCTATTTATGAACATCTCGATAGCAAAGGAGAGGGATTAATTTCATTGCACTAATTAATTTTAGCGCAATTTACAATGTAATTTATATAACTTAAACTCTAAACAGTTCTTTAAAACAGTGCTGTTTTTAGCTTTCAATATTCACCCTCGTCATTGATTCTAGAACCATCCTCGACCATTGTTTCTAACGCAAGCAGCAATCTAAGGATGGTCAAAGAGTTTTCACACTTTCAAAGGGAACTCATTTGTATTAATTTTCAATGGGAAAACCTTGGTTTTAGAATTTTTAACAGCTACTCTTACCTGGCCATTAAATTGAAACTACTCCAAGTCAGCTTCATAGCTAGATTACTGACAGCAGAGAAGAGCTCAGTGGGAGTCAAATATTCTCAGAATACTTCAAAGCTTGCAGTCCACTGATCCACACCACTGATGTTAAAAGCCTTGGGATTCATTACATTTTTCTACTGAGTCAAGCTGGGAACAAAATGATTTGGGAAAGGAAAAAAAAAATAATACAAGAAAAAGGGAGTTGAACGGGGAAGCCAAAGAAAGCCGACAAAATGGGGAAATGCCAAATGCAACCGGCTGCAAGCCCAGCAGATCAAGGAACTGCTGGAGAAACTGTGTCTAAAAATGCAACTCAGGTGTGTGCCGGTCAAAAAGAATAAAGAATGAACTCGTCTGTTAACAATGTTACACCTAGACTGGTGAAACGTGGTCAAGGCTGAATTTCAGGTTTGACAGCATGACTAATAGGAAAATGGGGTAGGGTAAAGTGTGCTGCTTTAGATAAATTGCAATAGTGCACAACAATAATCCAAGCGCACACAAACACTTTAGGCACAAACATAACACCAAGTGCCTCTTATGAAGGAAAATCTGTGTATTTCAGGAAGTAAATTGCATGTACATATTGGAAATGCTAAGCAGGCCAGGCAGAATTTAAGTAGGAGAAAGCATCAACTTTTCAGGTCAGGGTCCCATTGTCAAAATTGATTAATAATATCGCCCTCCAGTCAATGAACAGAGTGAATCCACACTGGTTGGGGACATACACTTAAACTCAGAAGCTCAAAAAGGACACTGTTTTCACCTGCTCAAAAACAGGTTTTCACCTGCTTGTGTTTTTTTAAATTACACCCTACCTCCGCCTTCTCCTTCAGACTCCATGCTACCAGATAGCATTCAATGGCTACATTCTTGGACTGCTTGCCCTCTGATTACTGGCTCCACACAATAAGAATGCAACTGGGCTCTGTCCGCACTGAATTCACTGTCACGATTTAGCTGGGATGGCAAGATCACCGGCCCGTGAGATGCAGATCCTTGTGATGACATGATGAGCGTTGCTGTTCTCCTTTGGAACAACTTCATTATTTCTGAGGCAGAACAGAGAGGATAGTCCTGAATCGACTGAACTTTTTACATAGATCTAATATAATAGAATGTTGACTCTGTTCCAACACCCTGGATGGTAGGATGCTTTTATTAACCAACTGCTATTTCACAATTCACTCAGACTTTACAATGCAAGAAAACTAAACTGCACACACATAAAGAAAATAGATGCATTGGTTGAAATCCGTCTGCACATTATAGGGCTGGTTATAAAGTTATGGATACTGCCACAACTGTAACTGTGGAGTCATTCTGTTTAAATAATGCCTTTGAGTGTTCCAGGGGGATGTTTGGAATTTTGCCCACTTTGGCTTTTATTTGCGTATTAAACATATAATTATACAGCTGATAATTATAGCCTGCAGATTTACAGAGAATTTTTCATGGAAAAACTGTATCTGCTCTGGCTACACCTTTCATTATTTTAAACCCCTCTAACATACCCTGGTAACTACCAAGGTGAGCAGCTCCAGCTTCTCCAATCGATCCCACAAGCTATTTGCATAAATTTCTCCGCATCAAGAGAACCTGGAACAGGGCAACACACTAAAAGGCCCCTTCACCCACAATGTCTGTGCTGAACATGATGCCATCTTAAACTAATCCCTTCTGCATGCACGTAATCCATGTTCTTCCATTCCCAGCATATCAATCATTGATTCAATGTGCCCAGCTGCTTCCACCACCAGATCTGGCAATGTTTTCCAGGAATTTACCTGTGAAAATATATGTTAAAAAAAAAATGCCCCACACATCTCCCCCTCTCAACTTAAAGTTATGCCCTCCAGTATTTAACATTTCTACCCTGGGGAAAAAAGATTATTACCGTCTACCCTATTTATGCCGCTCAAAATCGCTCCTCAGCTTCCAACACTCCAGAGAAAACAATCCAAGTTTTCTTACAGATAATAACCTCCTTACAGCAAATACCCTGGGGTCAAGTAAAGAGCGTTCACGTCGCGGCCCTGTTTCCACCAATCTTTCCACCACCACGCACAAGAAGCGACAAGACAGACACCAGCTCTGGCTGAACAACTTCTAATCTTGTGTGTGTGCTCCATAAGAAGAAGAAGCAAATACCCTCCAATCCATACAGTATTCTTATAAACCTCTTCTGCACCCTCTCCAACGCCTCCACATCTTTCCTGTAATGGAGTAACCAGAACCGCTCGCTGTACTCCAATTGCAGCCTGACCAAAGTTTTATAAAGTTGCAACATGACTTCCTGACTCAAAATTGACATTATTGCTATTGAGGGAGTGCAGCGTAGGTTCACCAAGCTAATTCCCGGGATGGCGGGACTGACATATGATGAAAGAATGGGTCAATTGGACGTATTCACTAGAATTTAGAAAGATGAGAGGGGATCTTATAGAAATATATAAAATTCTTAAAGGACTGGACAGGCTATTTGCAGGAAAAATGTTCCCGATGATGGGGGAGTCCAGAACTAGGGGTCACAGTTTAAGAATAAGGGGTAGGTCATTTAGGTCTGAGATGAGGAAAAACTTCTTCACCCAGAGAGTTGTGAATCTGTGGAATGTTCTGCCACAGAAGGCAGAGGCCAATTAATTGGACATTTTCAAGAGAGTGTTAGATTTAGCTCTTAGGGCTAAAGGAATCAAGGGATATGGGGAAATAGCAGGAACGGGGTACTGATTTTTATTGAATGACGGTGCTGGCTCGAAGGGCCGAATGTCCGACTCCAGCACCTATTTTTCTATGTTTCTATGTTTCTAATGTCATAACCGATAAAGGCAAGCATACCATGAGCCTTCTTTACCGCTCTCTCTACTTGTGTTGCTGGAGTGCTAAAGGCTTCATACATTTTCTAAAGTTTAGAACTCAGAAGTAAACACAATATTTCACCGATGGTTGAGCTAGTAATTATAAAGGTTTTAGTAGTTTTATAAAGCTAATAGTAGTGTTAAAGGTCTGAAGAAGGATTCCAACCCGAAGCATCACTCATCCTTTTTCTCCAGATATCCTGCCTGACCCGTTGAGTTACTCCAGCACTTTGCATCTATCTTCGGTATAAACCAGCATCTACAGTTCCTTCCCACACATTTATAAAGGTTCATCATGATTTATATAGCTCAGGAACCCACATGTTTTTTATTCACTTTCACAACCTGACCTGCTAGGTTCTATGAATTAAGCATACATCCCCTGATCTCTTGGTTCATATACTATGTTTACGACTTAGCCCTCCAGTCTATATTGCCTTTGTTCATTCTTGCTAACAATATACAACTCTTTGCACTCCACAACATTAAATTTCATCTGCCTATTCCAACAGCCTGTCCAACCTACTTGAGGTCCATTGATATCCTACTTCCAGGTCACTACATCCTGACGTTTTATGTCAAGTTCTGCTGATTTGATTCTTCACATTAATTTCTGATGTTTCAATTCAAACATCCCAGTTTTGTTTTGACTGATGAAGCTAGACAAGTATGTCAAACATTGAAGAATGCTATACCACACATGGCAGCAGCCAACATGCTAAAGGATCAGAGATGTTTGCAGATCATCAGAGTGTTTTTTTGATTGCGGTCATATCAGACCGTTTACCTGCATTCCATTGTACATGCAAATAATGATCATTTCGAAAATCAGGTGACATTTGTGGGTGAAATCCTGATAAATTGGCCCTGAATAAGGAACCTAAAATGTTCAATTAAACTTTATTGGATTTTACTAGATTGACAAAGGTTATCCAATCATTGCTTTTTGACATTGTGATAAGAGGAGCTTAATCATAATTAAAGGCAAAAAGGAGCCTTTACATTTGTTTACGTTTCAAATCCATCTTATAAAGGGCAAAAAGAATTAGTCATTAATAATAGTCACTATGGTTTACCAACCACAATTTATGATTTTGCAAAAAAAAAACAATTTAAAGTAGAAGACATGTAACAATATTACTGGAAATGAACTTTCTCAACTTTTGGCAGTTAAATAAGGAAATCCATCACAGTCCCTGGGAATTCAATTATGGTTACCTTCCAATTATGGAGGCTCTGACTCATTTGCTCTAATTAAGCAGCTACTTGCTCTTTTCTCTTTTGTTCAAGGACAAGTGTAGTCCTGCACAACTCTGCTTCCTCACACAAAAGAACCAATGCAAGACTGATGATACCAGATGGTCCAGTTTAAAATTAAAAAAAATCTCCAATCAGAATCAACTTCCCCAAAACTGTGCACTGATTTGTATCACATTACAATAATTAGGGGGGTGGGAGATTGCAACCTTCACGTGGTCCACCCTGTTTCAACAAATGCAATCAACCTGGCGTGCACAATAATTAGGAAATACTAAATAGAGTATCGTCATTCTAATCAAGTCACAATAAATATTCAAAATGTTGGTTCAACATCTTAGCTTCATGGAGAAATGAATGCCTTCCTCCAGCCTGGTTTACTATGAATGCCCACACTTCCAAACTCTTTAACAGGACAATAAATAATACAGTTACTCCATAGGAATGCAGTGGACCCCGCGGCTTGTAGCCACCAAGCCCGGCCCCTGGTGTTCCCCGAGGACCGGAGAACCGGAGTGGAGGACGGAGGGGGCCGGCAGACAGAAGAGATGGGGCTGCAAAGAGAGCGAACCGGGGTCTTACATACCGCACCCTCAACGTCGGCTGCGGGAAGTGCCCCCAGGGCACAAAGGCTGAAGGTGACCTGGGGGAGGAGAAATATGACAGTTCACTGGACAGTCTGGACAGGAGTGACGACTGGAGGCCCTGCAGCAGCCTGAAGATCGAGCACAATATGGAATGGACTTTAAACCTGGCGAATCTTGCATGCTCTCTCAGTGGACTATTTCTATGCTCTTTGTACTATAGGGGATTGTGCTTACATATGGCGATGCTTTACTGAACTGTATGCAAAAAAAATGTCACTGTTCATTTGTAAATTGGGCAGAGGGTGTGGGGTTGCCCTGTTGGTGAGGAATGAAATTCAGTCCCTTGCAAGGGGTGACATTGAAACAGGAGATGTGGAGTCAGTATGGATAGAACTAAGGAATTGTAAGGGTAAAAAGACCCTAATGGGACTAATCTACAGACCCCCAAACAGTAGCCTGGACATAGGGCGCAAGTAGAATCAGGAGTCAAAATTGGCATGTTATAAAAGTAATGCTGTGGTTGTTATGGGAGATTACAACATGCAGGTAGACTGGGAAAATCAGGTTGGTACTGGACACCAAGAAAGGGACTTTGTAGAGTGCCTTCGTGATGGATTATTTGAACAGCTTGTATTGGAGCCTACCAGGGAGAAGGCAATTCTGGATTTAGTGTTATGTAATGAACCGGATTTGATAAAGGACCTCGAGGTTAATGAACCATTAGGAGGCAGTGACCATAACATGGTCAGGTTTAATCAACAATTGGAGAGGGAGAAGAGTAGATCGGAGGTGTCAGTGTTGCAGTTGAATAAAGGGGACTATGGGGCCATGAGGGAGGAGCTGGCCAAAGATACACTAGCAGGGATGACAGTGGAACAAAAATGGCAGGTGTTTCTAGGAATAATACAGAAGGTGCAGGATCAGTTCATTCCTAGGAGGAAGAAAGATTCCAAGGGGAGAAAGGGATGACCATGGCTGACAAGGGGCATCAGGGACAGTATAAAAATTAAAGCGAAGAAGTGCAATGTAGCAAAGATGAGCGGGAAGCAAGCGGATTGGGTAATGTTTAAAGAACAACAGAAGATAACCAAAAAGACAATACGGGGAGAAATGATGAGGTACGAAGGTAAGCTAGCCAAGAATATAAAGCAGGATAGTAAAAGCTTCTTTAGGTATGTGAAGAGGAAAAAATTAGTTAAGACCAAAGTTAGACCCTTGAAGACCGAAAAAGGTGAATTTATTATGGGGAACAAGGAAATGGCAGATGAGTTGAACAGGTACTTTGGATCTGTCTTCACTAAGGAGGATACAAACAATCTTCCTGATATAGTAGTGGCCAGAGGATCTGGGGTGACAGAGGAACTGATAATAAAGAACCATTGAGCAAGTTTCACAGATATCGAGAATTCTCTTAATAATATTGCCAAATATATTCATGTTCAGAGTCGGCCTTTCATTTTAGGCATTAAGATTTATGTAGTACTGACAGTTGCAACATTTAATTAGTGACTATTAATAGTCATTAGTAACTCCTATATACATATTCACCTATTCAACTCACTGTGCCAAAGACCAGGGTTCAATTCTGGCCTCAGGTGCTGCCTGCATGAAATTTACATGTTCTCCTTGTGACCCTGTGCGTTTGCCCAGGTCAACTCCCGCAACCTTAAGATGTGTGGATTGTTAGGTTTATTGGCCGTTGTGTGGGTGAATCTGCAGGGAATTGATGAGAAGGTGGAGAGAATACATAATGGGATTTATGTAGAATTAGTTTAACGTGTAGTTGATGGCCAGCACAGACTCGGTGGGCCGAAGGGCCTGTTTCCGTTCTGTTTCCCTCCATGACGTCTGATGGCAGCAATGTTTTTAATTTGTTGTGAGCTAATAGAGCCTGCGTAAAAATACCACTTACAGAAAGATACACAAAAATGCTGGAGAAACTCAGCGGGTGCAACTCAAGGACTAAAAGTTCCTTCGCTCCATAGATGCTGCTGCACCCGCTGAGTTTCTCCAGCATTTTTGTGTACCTTCGATTTTCCAGCATCTGCAGTTCCTTCTTAAACACTTACAGAAAGATTTCCAGTTGACAAACTGTTAAAGTACAAAAACCACATCTCAGCAGAGTGCAAGATTATTACGTTTTTCAAAAATAAGCTGCTGCCAAAAGATAGATAAACACTTATGAAAGCTTGTGAAAGACCTTTTCCACCCATTTTCATTTTGCACTTTGTGCTTGATCGAATTCAGCTTAGTAGTAAAAATACGTGGCTGCCGATGACATATGGTGTACCACTTAATTCGAGCTGGTCACGGATACTTTCAGAAACCCAGAGTCATATCTTTATCTACAGTGTTTGCATTGGTTCTGTACCATCACTCGGTCTACTCAGATTCAAAAAGTCATGGGATTCGTCCCATTCCAGTAGGCGATACATTAAAGCACTATCCATCAGTGGGGCACTGATGAAGCTGCCATATTTTAAAATAAGACATTAAATAGCAGTTCAATCTGTCCTCTAAGCTGAATGTAAGTTAGCCCTGGACATAGCTTTAAGTTGAGTTGGGTTGCTCTCGCACTGTCCAGCACAACTTTTAGTCATAGAGTCATACAGCGTGGAAACAGGCACTTCGGCCCAACTGTGTAGGAAAGAACTGCAGATGCTGTTTTAAATCGAAGGTAGACACAAAATGCTGGAGTAACTCAGCAGACAGGCAGCATCTCTGGAGAGAAGGAATAGGTGACGTTTCGGGTCGAGACCGTTCTTCAGACTGATGTCAGGGGAGTGGGCGGGACGGGATAGAATGTAGTCGGAGATAGTAAGACTGGTGGGAGAGCTGGGAAGGGGGAGGCGATGGAGAGAGAGGGAAAGCAAGGGCTAGTTGAAGTTAGAGAAGTCAATGTTCATACCGCTGGGGTGTAAACTACCCAAGCAAAATATGAGGTGCTGTTCCTCCAATTTGCGCTGGGCCTCACTCTGACAATAGAGTCAGCCCAGAACAAAAAGGTTGAGAATGGGAGGGGGAGTTAAAGTGCTGAGCAACCGGGAGATCAGGTAGGTTAAGGCGGACTGAGCAGAGGTGTTCAGAGAAACGATCGCCAAGCTTGTGCTTGGTCTCGCCATTGTACAGGAGCTGACACCTGGAACAGCGGATACAGTAGATGAGGTTGGAGGAGGTGCAAGTGAACCTCTGCCTCACCTGAAAAGACTGCCGGGGTCCTGGGATGGGGTCGAGGGGGGGTAAAGGGACAGGTGTTGCATCTCCTGCGGTTGCAGGGGAATGTACCTGGGGAGGGGCTGGTTTGGATGGGAAGGGACGAGTTGACCAGGGAGATGCGGAGGGAACAGTCTCCGCAGAGAGGAGTGGAGATGGGAAGATGTGGCTAGTAGTGACTGGTACTGGATCTCACCGTCTCCATCACAGGAGACAGACTATTGACTGACATCCACTACAAACCTACTGACTCCCATAGCTATCTAGACTACACTACTTTCCACCCTGCTTCCTGTTAAGACTCTATCCCCTACTCCTAATTATTCCGTCTACCCCACATCTGCGCCCAGGATGAGGTTTTCCATACCAGATCATCGGAGATGTCCATATTCTTTAGGACAAATGTATACAGTTTAAAAACACTTTAAGGTGGGAGATTTAATCGAGTTGCTTGTACTCTAAGCTCCAAGTCAGAAGATTGGAGTTAGTTCCACAAATATTAAGTACAAAATCTAGGCCTTACTGAAGGTAAGCTACACTATCCTAGCTGCTACCCAGTGAATCAGCCGAGGCATGTTGCCTCTCAGATGAGTCCAAAGGCTCACAGGGACTTTTCCTTTTTAAACAACCGCTTGAAACAAACCTTGGATTCTCACATAATTTTATTAGAAAAACCTTATGGTCTAGGCATTTGGTTTCTAGGACTTCATAGAATAATAAATATGTCCCTGAACTTGCTACATTGCAATGGCAACAACATTGTAAAGTACCTGGGTGGACAAAAATGCTGGAGAAACTCAGCGGGTGAGGCAGCATCTATGGAGCGAAGGAAATAGGCAATGTTTCGGGCCGAAACTTCTTTGGCAATAATGCAGTTTGGGAGCCTGTGGTTTTGAACAATACTACATAAAAGCAAGCTTTTCCTTTCTATAAAGTGAAACTCAATGATGCTGCATAAAAACGTAAGCACTTTCTTCATAGGAGAAAGATTGGTGATGTTCAGCAAAGATACATTATATTTTCCTTTATATTGTAGTCAAAGATTTCTTTAACTTTCTTATCATTAATATTTCAAGCTCTCCTCTTTCACGACAGTGTGTCATGCTAAAGAACAGTTCCTAAAATAACAGGCCCTGTGGCATATATCTCATGGAGCTACTATTCATGTGCAAAGATTTCATCCCGATTTGACATTAGATTAGATTAGATTAGATTTCCTTTATTGTCATTCAGACCTTTCGGTCTGAACGAAATGCTGTTGCCTGCAGCCATACATGTAATAATAACAACACACAATAAACACAAATTAACATCCACCACAGTGAGTTCACCAAACACCTCCTCACTGTGATGGAGGCAAAAGTCTTAGGGTTACTGTCTCTTCCCTCCTCTTCTCCCTCTGCGTCGAGGCGATACCCCACCGGGCGATGGTATCAGTCCCGCGGTTCAAGCTCCGCGGCCCGGGGGTGGTCGAAGCTGCCGCCCTCCAGTCCAGCGGACGCAGCTGTTGCAACGGGAGCTCCGGAAAACAGGCACCAGCCTGTGACCTGCGAGCTCCCGACATTGTCATCCACTGGCCCGCGGCCGAGCCCCGGATCCAGGTCGCCACTGCCAGAACGCCGTCTCAGCCGCCGGAGCACCGTCTCCGCCCCGCACCGGGCCGCCCACACGGCAGCGTCTCAGCCCCGCACCGGGCTGCCCCCACGGGAGTGCCTTCCAGCCGGGACCCAGGCCGCTCACACGGGAGCGCCTTCCAGCCGGTAGCCGTGCCGCCCGCACGGGAGTGTCTCAGCCCCGCGCCGTCCGCCCTCACCGGAGCGCCGAGTCGTGCCGCTGCCCGGACGTCGCCACAGCTCGAAGACGGCCAGCCTCGCGTTGGTGAGTCCTGGCTGGCTCTACCTCCGGACCCTCGAGGTCGGTAGCAGGTTGGAGGCCGCCAGCTCCGCCACTAGGCCTCAGCGCAGACGGGGGAAGAGAAGGGGGATACAACAAAAAAGTCGCATTCCCCCGAAGGGAGAGACAGAAAGCCCTGTTTAACCCCCCCCCCCCCACACACATAACACCACCTAATAACCAAAAAATTTACTAAACTAGACAAAAAAAACAACACAAAAAAGTAAAAACAGACAGACTGCAGGCGAGCCGCAGCCGTATCACAGCGCCGCCACTTCCGGAGAATTATCCATAAGAATTGAACAGTTTTTCATCGATGTCTACAGAAAGAGCACTGATTCAAACCAAGTGGACAACATCCAGGCTACTTTCTTTGTAAATGCCCACCTCATTTTGCAATAGATATGAGAGTAAGAAATAAATTCAAGATTTAGTCCAAATGGAATTAGAAAAAAAGGCAAATAATTTGAAATAAAAGTAAAAAGTGCTGGAAAATTCAAGCAGCATCTGTGGGATGAACAACAGTCAACATTTTAGATCTGGGAACTTTCATCTGAATGGGAAAGAGGAAAATCAATTGTGCTGTAAAACTGTTCGTTGGACATACTTGAATTTTATTTATTTTACAACATTGCTCAGTGGATGGGAACAAAAGCAAGTTTTAAAATGACAGAAAAGGAGGTGAGAGAGAGAAAGAGCAAAAGGACAGTGTTTTAATGGGGTAGAAAACAGGAGGTTGAATGATACTAGTGGTGGTTGCTGAATGAAGGCGAGCCAGAGGAGATAAAAAATAACTTGGACAGGGGTGAATAGGACACAAATTAAATCTTAAATGCCAGAAGAGAGAAAGCAAAAGCAGAACAGTTTATTGTTAAACTTATTCAATTCATTGTTGAGGTCTCAAGGCTGTAAATGGATCCAGTGGATTGAAAGGCCTGTTTCTTGTTTGAAAAAGATTGCAAAACCTACAGAAAGGGTGTATGAAAAGAAACGTGATGATAAATCAATACAGTTTATTTCAAAATAATGATATGAGGAAACGTAGCCAGATTGAGAACAAACTAATTGTTCAAAAAAGGAACAACCATAACAACAAAATCTATACATAACTAAAGCTCTGATCTTGTCCTCTTCCGGTTTGCACGGTTTTTCTATTTGCGCAAAAACGGTACGCGATAGCGCTACGATTTTTTGCCAGCTCACTCACAATTCTCCTGTGCTGCGAGTGCAACAAGTTTCGTTCCAATCGGTGGTATATTGTAAAAATTGGCAGCGTTTAAAAATCGTATAAACCGCGCATGCGCAGATCGATCTCCTCTCTTGCCAGTCAGCGCTGTGAAAATTGGTCTCTTCTCCTGTCACTCCCCGGGACGATCCACCCCTTCCTGCGCCATCGAATCTTTACTGGAGCTGAGGGACGCTGTGGGTGGCCAGCAGAAGTCTCCAACCGGACACAATTTTCAGAAGGACCGGTAGCGGCGCGGCAATGTAGCCAAACGGAAAGGGGCGAATCTGATCGCGGCGGAGGAGAGCGTCCAGCCCCCGCTGTGAGTCCCAAATGCTCCGCCATCGCAATGCCCCGCAGCTCCAGCCCGTTCCCCTCTGGTCCCCCTCACTGGCTCCTGCCCCCTTCCCCGTGACACCCCCCTCTCCCCCATGGCTCTTCTCCCGTCTTTTCTCCGAGCTCTCCCGCCCACATGCGGAGGAAGAGAGGGGAAAGAAGAGGGAGGGTGAAGAGGAGGGGGAGAGTGTGCTAGGGATGAGGGGAAATGAGCTGCGCCTGTGTAGTTGAGGGCTATGGGTGAGTGGTGGAATATTGCGTTCAGGGACCAAGCCTCCCGAATGACAGGGACCCAATAGGTTCCACTTAGTCTAGTTACCTTTTATAACCAAATTTACTAATGAACTTCATGCTCCTTTTTGGCAAATTATTTTATTTACAGCGGATGATCAGATTATGTGACTAAAATCACCGTCTTTGTATCAGAAAGAATAACAAAAACATTTGGTATGCTCAGATCTGTGAAGACAATAAGAAAGAGGAGAGATGGAGATGGTGATAGCAGAGAAGGGGTGGGGAGGGGAGGGGGATTGAGAGGAGAAAGGGGGAGGGGAAAGGTAGGTTAGGTTAAAGGTTTACTTCAGATAGACCTTCCCGAGCACCTGTAAACACACCTTTGCCTGGTTAATGACAATAAAATTGTATTGTATTGTATTGTATTGTATTAATGTTGTGTTTGTGGGGAGAGAGTTTAATTGCACCCTCTCCACAAAGGAATTAAAAAACGAATTTTCCTTAATCCTTCATCAATTTTTCTTCTTATGTGAAGTTGTTTGTTTAAATAAAATGTAATGATTTTTATCTAGGTACATGAAGTTGGCCTTTACTGGAAGCATTTGATACTACCACAGCTTGTAGTCAGCTCCAAGTACATATTCTTTTATAGTGAGCTGTAATTTTCATGTTCATGGCAACAGACAAAACATTCTTACCTAACAGGCAATGGTCGCATGGCAACTTTGGTTTGACAGTGTGCAATAAACAAAAAAAAGTTTACATTTATATGACAACTGGATTTGAAAGTTATAATTATCGGCCTGGATCTCTCTGACTAATACTATTTACCCAATCAAAGATCTCGGCGTACAGGATTATGGCATTATTCCAGACTTGTGCACGTGCATCTTCAAACAAGGAAGTCCCAGCATCACTGATGAAATCGGGATGCTATCTTTCACACTGCCACAGGCTCCAGATGCTGATGTGGAGCACAATCTAACCGAGTTCCCCAGCATTCGGTTGGATCCAACACTAGGTCGAACCTATCATGGAATCGGGGACCGCTCTAATCTCAATGGAGCTCCAAATTAATATTGAAAGGGGAATTAGATAACGTCATTTAAAAATTGAAAATAAAAAAATAAAAATTGTGGATGCTGGAAATTGCAAAGAAATGCAAAAAATGCCGGAAACATTGATCATCTGTGACTGACTGTCCCAGAGCAGGTAGGTGCCAGCTTGGATAGACCAGGAGTCTCCCGACTTGGGCAGGCCACAGCGAGCTACACCTGGAGGGCTGGGTTAGCATGATCTTGCCTATCGAATCAACACCAGAATCAAACAGGATTTTAGCGTCCAGCACCTTTAAGTATACTGATAAGGTACAACTTAATTCACTTACATTCTGTTTGACCCAAGACAAAATTTCAAGAGGTTGAAAACTACTAAAGTAACTAAAGTAGAGGTACATACCAGTGGATAGCTGCCAGTTTCTCTGTTCTTCTAACAACAGCTGTGGATGAAGGAATAAATAACTTCAATTTGGTTTATTAAGAGGCAATATTTTGAGTAAAGGTCACAGCTAATTTCCACACAGCAAGGTGTTCACCAATATTAAATGAAAGGAATGACCAATTATTTTTGATGCCATTAATATAGATTCATTGAGTGATACAGTGTGGAAACAGGTCCTTCAGCACAACTTGCCCACACCAGCCAACATGTCCCAGCTACACTAGTCCCACTTGCCTGGGTTTGGTCCATATCCCTCCAAACTTGTCCCATCCATGTACCTGTCCAACTGTTTCTTAAACGTTGGGACAGTCTCGGCCTCAACTATCTCCTCAAGCAGCTTGTTCCATACACCCACCACCCATTGTGTGAAAAAGGTTACCCCTCAGGTTCCTATTAAATCTTTTCCCCTTCACCTTGAACCTATGTCCTCTGGTCCTCGACTCTCCTACTCTAGGCAAGAGATTCTGTGTATCTACACAATTTATTCCTCTCATGATTTTATACATTTCTATAAGATCACCCCTCATCCTCCTGCGCTCCAAGGAATAGAGACCCAGCCTACTCAACCTCTCCCTAAAGATCAGACCATTTAGTCCTGTCAATATCCTTGTAAACCTTCTCTGAAACCTTTCAAGCTTGACAATATTTTTCCCATAACATGGTGCGCAGAACTGAACACAATACTCTAAATGCGGACTCACCAACGTCTTATACAACTGCAACATGACCTCCCAACTTCTATACTCAATACTCTGACTGATGAGGGCCAATGTGCCAAAAGCCTTTTTGACCACCTTATCTACCTGCGACTCGACCTCCAAGGAACCATGCACCTGCACTCCTAAATCCCTCTGCTCTACAACACTACCCAGAGGCCTACCATTTACTGTGTTGGTCCTAATGTTAGACTTCCTAGAAAGCAACACCTCACATTTTTCTGTATTAAATTCCATCAACCATTCCTCAGTCAATCGATCCAGATCCTGCTGCAATCTTTCACAACCATCTTCACTATCTGCAAAACCATCCACATTTGTATCATCAGCAAATATGCTAATCTTGCCCTGTATGTTCTCATCCAAATCATTGACGTAGATGACAAACAGTAACGGGCCCAGCACCGAACCCTGAGGCACACCACTAGTCACAGGCCACCAGCAGGAGAAGCAACCTTCCACCATCACCCTCTACTTCCTTCCATGAAGCCAATTTGCTATCCATTCATCTATCTCTCCTTGGATCCCATGCAATCTAACCTATCAGAGCAGCCTACCATGCGGAACCTTGTCGAAAGCCTTATTGAAATCCATGAATACAACATCTACAGCTCTAATGGCCTCATCGATCATTTTGGTCACGTCTTCAAAAAAATCAATCAGATTTGTGAGACACGACCTTCCACGTTCAAAACCATGCTGACTATCCCTAATCAGCCTTTGTCCATCCAAATGCCTGTATAACCTATCCCTCAGAATACTCTCTCGTACCTTTTCAACTACAAATGTTAAGCTCACTGGCCAATAGTTCCCAGCATTTTCCCTGCAGCCCTTCTTGAATAGAGGCACAACATTTGCCACCCTCCAGTCTTCCAGCACCTCTCCTGTATTTAAGGACGACTCGTAAATGTCAACCAGGGCTCCCGCAATTTCCTCTCTCGTTTAGCAAAATGTCCTTGGATATATCTGATCAGGCCCTGTAGATTTGTCTACCTTCATACACGATAGTACCTTCAGTACTTCTTTGACGGTAACACTGACTGCTCTCAAGACACTTCCATTGACTGCCCCGTTTCTCCGTCCTATTGGCTTTCTCCTTGGTAAATACAGAGGAGAAATATTTATTGCTCAAATATATGTGAACAAATTTGCTCCAGCCAGCACTGTGAAATGGCCGTCATTCTGTATAAGCAGCACTGTGCAGGAGAATGGTAAAATGCCGTATAAATTAGGTGGGACACAAATAATGGTCTCAATGAAAAAGAGCCAGACTTCCAAACAATCCATCCATTAAGATGGATTTATATCCATTAATCTGTAAGAGGAAAATTAAACATTCTGATATGCAAAAGAAATTCAAAGCAATGAAATTAAATTTATGCACCTAATTGCTTACTTAAACGGCAGAATCTAAATTATCAGAGACACACGAAGCTGCTGGATTCTTGAGCAAAAAACAAAGTGCTAGAGGAACTCAGTGGGTCAGGCAGCATCGATGGAGGGAAAGGACAGATGACGTTTTGGGTCAGGACTATTTAGCAGACGATGTTGGGTCTGAAGTTGAGCCCTGACCCCGTTTATCCGTTCCCTCCACAAATGCTGATGACCCAATATGTTCCTCCAACACTTTATTTTTATCAATCAAAATTATTTACTGGTTTGATTTGAACATTCCAGTGGATTTGTTTAGTAACCTTAAATACAATACAGAAATCCTGCAAGGAATTTTCTTGGTTACCAATTTCAACACTAGACATTATTACCTATTTGCTTCTTGAAAATGCAAAATATGAGAGATGGAAAGTAAAATCTCACCTCTGCTCCAAAGCTAAATGGGTCCAATTTCTGATTACTTCCAGTTTATGATGGGACAGATCAACAAAAGCAGCAAATCTACCAGGGAGGAGAGGAGAACCGGTGGGCAGAATAACCCACAATGATATTGTGAGTCTTCCCAAATAGGGGTAAAAGCAACAAAATTGCTGATCCATTCTATTGACTGAAGGACGGTGAGGGGCAGAGTCTTTCATTCACTAAGACAAAGTTAGCTTTATGTATTAAAACTGAAATAAAAACAATTGTACAGATCCTGTATAAGGATCATCAACTCTCTGCACAGATGCTGTTTGACCTGCTGAGTATTCTCAGTATTTTCTGCCTTTGCGTCAGATTTTGCATAGCTGCAGTTTTTTGTTGTTCTTTTAACACTATATAAGCTGCAGGCGGGAATGTCCTTTGTATATAGTGTTATTTAGTGTTGCCGTCAAATTTCCATGTACATCATTGCTAGGACATTCAAAATAAGTTGGTTAGGAGTTTCATCAAGAGCAGAATTAGAGACAAACTTGTTAAGACCCATGGAGAAGACCATTACAGGAGCATTTTTTGCTGAGATCTGGACTGTAATTTCTCATCCAACCAGGAAAATGACTAAAGAAAGAGGTTATCTCTTCTCATGGCTTCTACTCCGTGCTGACGTTGACTCCTGTGCGTGTCGTGGTTCCTTGGATACTGTCTGTCCTCCCACAGCTTGCTTAGATGGCCCTCAATTGTGCTGACAAGGTAAATCGTAACCATCTCAATAAACTGTTAAAAGCTTTGTAGATCAATGCAGCTCCCAGACTAAACAAGAGCAGCCATGCTTGAAAAGTGTTGGCACATTTATTCCTTTAACTTTATGACAATACCACCACTGTATAGTAGGAGACTGATGACACAGAGACACACTGATATTGCAGTATAATCTGAAATATGAACCAATGTCAAGCGAAGCAGGCTTAGATTGTGCTTTATCTTAAATTTAAAAACAAGTATGTTTTCTTTCATGTGTAAAGTGACAGATTAAATCCAAAAATGTCAACAACTTTTTTTTTAATAATCCGCAATGATTGCCTTCATTTCCGCTCAGTTTGTCAATCTGTCATTTGCAATGCAGAGTCCCTTTACACTGAACCAAGTATGGGCGCTATGCTCAGCGAGGACAGGATGTATGTGTGGTTCAGGTTACAAAGAAAAACCCTGGCACTCGTAAGATATGGGTGAAAATCATCTCACATGTCAACTAAAGTATTTTCATGGTAGAGTGTAAAACTGCAGATGTTGGAAAGCCAGAACAAAAACAAAGAAACAAAGCACTCTGCGGGTCAAACAACTTCAGTGGGGAAAGAAGGAGTCAAGTGCTTTCGGCTAGATATTTTCAACTTGAGGCAGTCTCTCTATGTAGGGCCAAAACATCTAACTTGCTGCAATGAGCAGGAAATGCACATTAGACTGGAGATCGTAGATAGACAGCAAAGGGAGATAAAGGGGAGAAGAGGGAGGGATGAGGCGTTCGGAGCAGATAGGAGTACTGGGAAGAGGAGTAAGGGAGAGAGAGGGGAGGAAGGGAGAGAGACAGGAAGAAGTTACTCCCAGTAACAGTTTCGGTTTTTCAGATAGAAATAGAACAGTTATCCTTTTGGGCATACATAGTGGTATTGACTAGCTTAGTAACCCAGAATCTAGCTTTACTAGAATTTGACATAACTGCTGAGAAATCGCAAACACAGAAACAGATTCATTTTTAAGTCAAGATTTAGTCAGGATTAAGTCTTTTCGGAAAATGTGTGGCAATTGGAGCAATGGCAATGAAAAAGAGAGCAGTGATCGGGATAAATGGAATGGTTGAAGAAAGAGTAGAATACTACAAGAGGGAAGTGAAAGGCACTAGAGGAGGTCAAGCTAACAGCCCTCTGGTAAAAAGAGCTACACTCAAAGGACAATGTGGTGAGTGGAGGGAGTTGTTTGCATGCTCGGTGGGAGGAAGGTGATGTTGGGATATGAGTGGTGCAAAGCAACAAAATTATAGCATTACCTGTTTTATGCCTGATGATGCATTTTTCTCACTGCTAATTAATGCATCTCATAACAATTTACTGGAGATGGTAAAAAAAGTCCCAGAGATAATAAATTATACCACCATTTGCATTAAAGTCGAAACTAAAAATCTTACTTGTGTGCTTCACCTAAACAATACCTGACTACCAGTTCAAGCACAATGTTTTAATGCATGGAGGCATTTCAGAAAAGGTTTTCTCTACTAATACCAAGAATGGATGCGTTCTCTTGATAAGAAGATAGACACAAAAAACTGGAATAGAAAATAATAATAATAATAATAATAATAATAATAATAATAATAATAATAATAATAATAATAATAATAACTTAGTGGGTCAGACAACATCTATGGAGAAGAGGAATAGGTGACGTTACTCCAGCTTTTGTGTCCATCTTCAGTTTAAACCAGCATCTGCAGTTCCTTCCTACACATGTCGTTCTCTTATAAGATGGACAGGCCAGGCTTGTATTCACTCGAGTTTAGAAGAGTGAGATGTGCCATGTTTAAGACATGATACTGAGATGTTGCCAGCATGAATGTGGAGGAGTAGTTACTTCTTGTAGGAGAATGTAGAACTAGGTGTTACTGTTTTAAAGTAAGGGTCAGCCACTTAAGACAAAAATGAAATGATATTTCTTCTCCTGAAAAGATCATCAGCATTTGGAACTTTCTGCCTCAAAAGCGAGTTGGAAGGCCTTTGAATATTTTTTTATGGTAGGAATTGAAAAGCAGACAGACAAAAATGCAAAGTTGTGGTTTCAGATGGCTCGGACAGAATCATATTAAATTATGTAACAAACTTGAGGGGCTGAGTGACCTACTCATGCTCCTAATTTGATAATATTTGTATGCAGGAACTCTGATAACCCATTGAATAGCATCAAACGGCATCGACATTTTGGTTTTTAATGCTATCTGAAAGATCTGTAAGACTGCGGTAACTATTAGCAACATTTTCAGCATCACAGGACAACAGCAAAAGGAAGGCAGGCACCAAAAATCCTTTGTACCAATTAAACGTTGTAACAAACTAATATAGTTAGTCTATACCTTTCAATTTTGCAAACTATCTGAACAAAAGCAGCACTTAAAAACTAATTTATTAGCTGCAAAACACTTGAGATCTTCTGAGGATGTGAATAACAGAATATAAATTCAAGCTCTTCTTTGCTCATTTCTAAATTAAGTGCTGCTGCCACACGAGTCTAGGGATCCAGGTTCAACTCTGCTGCTGTCAGAATAGAGTTTGCATATTATCTCTGTGACTGCATGCATTTCTCCAGGGTCACTCCGTTTTCTGCCCACATCCCCAGCATGTGTTGTTTGATAAGGTAATTGGCCTTTTACAACTCTCCCTTATGTTGGTATTTGGTGAGAAGATCAATGGGCTGTCAGTGCTCATATGGGGCCAAGGAAAGAGCGTTCACGTCGCGGCCCTGTTTCAACCAATCTTTCCACCACCACGCACAAGAAGCACAAGAAGCGCAAGACAGACACCATTGTGCAGATGCCGAGAAGTGTGTTCAGCTCTGGCTGAACAACTTCTATTCTTGTGTGTGGACTCGATAAGAAGAAGAGTGCTCATATGTTCGAATTGTGATTGTAGGGAAATAAATGGGGGACGCCAATTGATAATATTGCCTTGAGAGCTGGCATAGGATCTGTCAAAATAGAAATTATGCAGAAAGGCCTATGAAGGGCTGTGAAGTGGTCAGTAACATACACAATAACGTCCTCAGAAATCCTGCAGTTATTCTAGAGGATTTCCCACCATGGCCTTCCCAAGGGTATTACGGATAAACAATAAATAATGACCTTGCCATCAATGTCCAGATAAAACTATAACATTGCCTGTTTTCACACCATTTGGCAAAACACACACATTACCAGAATTGTCCATCAGCAGCAGGATACAGTCTGAATGGTTGTGAGGAATCACCCCTTGCTACGTGGTCCATCCCATTTATCCGAAACATTAGCTTTCCCATTAGCTGACTCAAGGCTAGAATCCATCATCCACGTTCTAACAGGATGGCACTTTGTGTAAAAATAGGTATGAAGAGAAATTATTGGTATCTGCCTGGGGTCATCCTAAAGCGCTCAATAAGCAGGGTTCCATGGTCTACAGCTGCTCCGAGGGTACAAACTGAGACAAACATTCATTGTTGCTGGGAGGCCATTGATTCATTGTGAGAGGAGTCTCATGGTCTCCCAGAAATCTGCTGTTCAGCCAGCAGCTAGAGCTGTACATGACCAGTGCACCAGACTCACGCACCTCAACCTCTGAGTTCATGTTGCGGGCCATGTAGAGTAAATGTTGCTTTTGCATACATCCTGTGGGTAACAGGCTGTAAAATGCTGCCCCATCAAACCCTATCAAGAGAACATGGTGAACGGGAATGGTATTGCTGTATCCAAATGTATTGATTATAAATATTGAAAACTTCGCTGTTGTTTCTATTAACTACAGGTAGTTCTACTGTAATGTGAGTTTCCATAATACTAATTGAATATAACGAGATTGATGATTTTGGGAACCGACCAAATTGGTTAGATCACAATTGCAATCCGGATCGCAAGAGCTACTTAAAGTTACTTTGAAAATTGACAAGCAGAAAACAAAAGCTGGCTTGGGGAAAAAATACTTATAGCATCCTGCAGTAATCAGACACCATCGTTTCTGAAGAACAGTCAGTTTCACCACAGAAGGACAATGAAGTTGACAAGCAATCACTTTGATTGCAACGATACTCTGGTCAACAATGTAACATGCAGCCTTTAGTATTTTTAGCTTGCAGTAACAAAGATAAACTTATAGCTATTAAAAAAAGATTAGTTTTTTTAGTGTCTACAGGGAAAATAATTGTTTTTGCCAGTCTGAAATTCTTTAATAATAATAATAATGGATGGGATTTATATAGCGCCTTTCTAATACTCAAGGCGCTTTACATCGCATTATTCATTCACTCCTCAGTCACACTCGGTGGTGGTAAGCTACTTCTGTAGCCACAACTGCCCTAGGGCAGACTGACGGAAGCGTGGCTGCCAATCTGCGCCTACGGCCCCTCCGACCACCACCAATCACTCACACACATTCACACACATTCACACACAGGCAAAGGTGGGTGAAGTGTCTTGCCCAAGGACACAACGACAGTATGCACTCCAAGCGGGATTCGAACCGGCTACCTTCCGGTCGCCAGCCGAACACTTAGCCCATTGATACAATTGCCTTTATAACATGATTTTCTATAATATAATGTTTCTTAGGAATGTGACAAATGCATTATCGAAGAACTACCTGTATGTGCATATTTTCCATGGGATAAAGTATTTAATTCTGTAAAAGAAAATGAAAACTACTTCTTGCTAAATTTTATCCTTAAGGTATATTAACTGCCTTATGGTTTATCTTGGAATTACGTCATGGCTCATCTATATGCAGTTTCTTTGTTACATTGCCATAACATTCCACACACCAGGTTTAGTAATTAACATTGGTTGAATGGTCTCCTGATAGAAACCTGGATCCTCATTCAAGATTGCTCCTCCAGAACGGGGGTGACTTTACACGCTGGCTACTTACATCTATTTCAATCTGACTTCCAATCTCAATTCTAAGACTGTCCCCAGTCCATCAGCCAAACAATCCATCCCACCATTGACCCCCATCTAGTCATAGTCATACAGTGTGGAAACAGGCCCTTCAGCACAACTTGCCCACACCAACCATCTACACTACAAATATCCTATCTATACTTTGCATTGCTTCCAGAAACCTGCCTACATAATCAGAGACCACTCACACCCTGTCATTCTCTCTGCTCTTCACTCCTACTGAGAAGAAGATGTAAAAGCTTGAAAATCCGTACCACCAGATTCAAGAACAGCTTCTTCCCCATTGTTCAATCTTTTGAAATGACCTCTCATATGCTGGGGATGAATTTCCAGATCTTCCAATGTACCATGTTGGGACCCTTGTACTGTTTTTATCTGCACTTTTTCTGTAGTTATAACACCAAATTCTGCAGGTAGACACAAAATGCTGGAGTAACAGCGGGACAGGCAGAGAAGGAATGGAGAGAAGAAATGTGTGACATTTCGGGTCGAGACCCTTCTTCAGACCACATTCTGCATTCAGTCTACTTTCTCTTTTGCACTTCCTGGTGTCCTCATGTGTGATGTGATTGGTCTGGATAACACAGTGTTTCATTGACTTTGCATGCCTCTGACTGAAGAAGTCTGAAGAAGGGTCCCGACCCGAAACATCACCTATCCATGCTCTCCAGAGATGTTGCCTGACCCGCTGAGTTACTCCAGCACTCTTACATTTAAAAAAAAATCAACATCTGCAGTTTCTTGTTTCTAAGGTTTTTCAATGTATCTTGGCACACGTTATAATACTGCTGTCACAAAAACAGGAGTGTGTTTTAGCCATATCAACTAAATTTGATAGGCACCCAAACACACTCACTATCTCGATAACTCTAGTTTATTTGTAGGTTTTAAAGTCCAGCACTATGCAAAAATCAAGGATGTAATAATACACAATGACAATTTTCAAAAATCCTGCTTGTTTAAAAAAAATGTTTTTAAAGGTTAAAGCTTGTAGAATCTAACTATAACCTGGGTTTAATTCTAACCTCAAGTGCTGCGTGTATAGAGTTTGCATATTCACCTTGTGATCATGTGGGATTCCTCCAGTTGCTCTGGTCTCTGCCCATGTCCCAGTTTTGTGTGGATTGTCAGGTTATTTGACCATTGCAAATTGCCTTGATGTATGGGTGGATGGTAGTATCTTAGGGAATTGATGAGAAAATTGATTAATGTAGGATCAGTGTAAATGAGTGTAAATATGCTGCATGCCTCTGTTGGTACTGTATGCAAGATCATACACTTCTGCTCAATATTAGTCCTTTCCTATTTAATTTTCTCAAGAATTGTCCACACGTGGCTATTGGCAAACCTATTGGCAATGTGCTGCAATTTGCAATGGAAGACTCCCTGTAGTAAGAGTAGTAAAGAGCTTTGTTTGCAGACTATCAATATTGTCAACTTTCATAGTTTACTGATCCAAACTGCAACACTGCTTCCTCATTACTGACTCCAACCATCTACCACTAAGTACAATAGTGAGTAATTGCCAGCACTTTCACACACCGACAGTGCCCTCCATAATGTTTGGGACAAAGACCCATCATTTATTTATTTGTCTCTGTACTCCACAATTTGAGATTTGGAATAGAAAAAATCACATATGGTTAAAGTGCACATTGTCAGGTTTTAATAAAGACCATTTTTATGCATTTTGGTTTCACAATGTAGAACCTACAGCAGTGTTTATACATAGTCCCTCCCATTTCAGGGCACCATAATGTTGGGACACAGCAATGTAATGTAAAGGAAAGTAGTCATGTTTAGTATTTATTTGCATATCATTTGCATGCAATGACTCCTTGAAGTCTGCGATTCATGGGCATCACCAGTTGCTGGGTGTCTTCTCTGGCCTGTATTACAGCCATCTTGGATCTTGGGCAGTTCCTTCTCTCCTCCATACTTTGCTCTTGCCATCACTCTGATATAAGTTAATCTTCATCTCATCTGTCCATAAGACCTTTTTCCAGAACTGTGGTTGTTCTTTTAAGTACTTCTTGGCAAACTGCGGCTACCGAGTAGTTTGCATCTTGCAGTGTAGCCTCTGTATTTCTGTTCATGACGTTTTCTGCAGACAGTGGCCTTTGACAAATCCACACCTGACTCCTGAAGAGTTTCTGATCTGTTGGACAGGTGTTTGGGGATTTTTCTTTATGAAAGAGAGAATTCTTCTGTCATCAGCTGTGTAGGTATTCCTTGGCTTGCCAATCCCTTTGCGATTAGTAAGCTCACCAGTGCTCTCTTTCTTCTTAATGATGTTCCAAATAGTTGATTTTTGTAAGCCTAACGTTTGGCTGATGTCTCTAACAGTTTATTCTTGTTTCTCAGTCTCATAATGGCTTATTTGACTTTTATTGGCACAACATTGGTCCTCTATTGATAAACAGCAATAAAAGTTTCCAAAGGTGATGGAAAGACTGGAGGAAAGACTAAGTGCTGAGATCTGTCATATACCTGCATTAAGGAGGCAATTAAACACACCTGACCAATTACAAACGCCTGTGAAGCCATGTGTCCCAAAAATTATGGTGCCCTGAAATGGGGGGACTATGTATAAACGCAGCTGTAATTCTACATGGTGGAACCAAAATGTATAAAAATGGCCTTTTATAAAATCTGACAATGTGCACTTTAACCACATGTTATTTATTCTATTACAAATCTCAAATTGTGGAGTACAGAAGCAAATAAATATATGATGGGTCTTTGTCCCGAACATTATGAACTCTTTGTTTGCATCCTGCCCATTATTCATTGTCACAATTCATGTAAGACAACCAAAATATTTGAATAATTATTCAAATTATTCAAATATTCAATGAGAATAATAGATTGTGATCAATTGTAAACATAAAGTTGTGAATTTGCACACCTATCTCAACAGACGTATCATAAGCAACTGCCAAGAAGATATTTACAGTAGTTGCGCCATTGCAAGATCTTGCTTCATATAAAAAGCTTTCACTTACAAGGAACTTTTGATCAACTTGGAAACAAATCACAATCCGAGAACAGGAAGATAAGTGATTACAACAGGGTGGTAGAAACAGGTAGGTCCAGTTAGTTTCAATGCAAGATAATTTTTATATAACAAGCACCAATGAAAGAAATGCCCAGTTTGGCATTGGTAGCTACATTGACCGAGATGTAAATAATCTGGGACTATAGCTTATTTGCCAATGTGGCAAAAATTGATGGAAATACTAAGAATGTTGCTTGGGTAGTTTACAACCCAGTGGTATAAACATTGAATTAGCTAATTGTAAGTAACTTCTATTTATACTCTCCTCTCCACTCCCCTTTGCCCCCTTCCTCCACCCTAGTTGTTTTACCAGTTCCACAGTTCTTCACATTGTTTCCCTCTTAGATAACACCTTCCCTTGGCAACTCCTGCTTCGCACTCCTCCTTCCAACAGAACTTTTGTCATTCAGTCGCCTTTAATGCCTTCTATCAGTTGACACCGCCACTGCGGTGTCATTCACTCTGCACCAAATCACAGTTTATTCTCTCCACCCCTACCCCGTATCTCTGTAGGTTAAGGCATGCGTGTTTCCTAACTTTTCCCCGCTCTGAAGGTTCGTCATCAGCCTGATGAGTTTTAGTTCTCTTTGCAGATCCTGCTGGGTATTTCAATATTTTCCATTTTTATGTTACTGATCATTCATTGTGTCAAATAAAGAATGAAACTATTCTTCAACTTGATAATGTTGCCAAGAAAAACAAAAATAAAATTTTACAAAATGTTTTATTGTTTGGGAGCTACTTTCAGAGATTTGCTGCACCCATTCTGCATACTTCCTTTAATCCCGATTTAAAGAAAACAGGTTTCTGGTTAAGCGGGCTGCACCTCCCCAAAGCAAAACACATCAGCTGCTTTTTAATTATTTTAATATAGGAACTTTGCAGCCAGTTTCCCTATAGTTGCCACAAATGTTAAAGTCAAAATGACCAGTTCTCACTTTGTAATCTTGAGTTAGATTTAAAATATTAGCCTGGACACTAGGAACATCTCCACTGCTCTTTGGAGAGTGAACAGAGAAACCTACAGTCCCCTGAAAGTGGAGGCACAGGTAGACCGGGCGTTGTAGAAGGTGTTGGATATTCTTGCTTTCATTAGAGCAATAAGTACAAAAGTTGGGATGCCACATTAAAATTATATGCAACAGCGGTGAGACTATTGGAGTGTTGTGGGCAATTATGTTCACCTAGTTATAGAAAGGATGTCATTAAACTGGAGAAAAGATTCACAAGGGCATTACCAGGACTGGAGGGCTTGAATTATAAGAAGAGGCTCAATAGAACGAGATTTTTCTTTTCTCTGGCGCATAAAATACTCAGTAGTGATTTTAATAAAATCATGAGGACTATAGATGAGGTGACTTCCCAGCGGTGGGAAGTCGAGAACGAGAGGTCACAGATTAACGGTGAGGGGGGAAAGATTTATAGGGGATGTGAGAGACAACGTTTTCATACAGGGGATAATGGGTGCATTGCATGAGCTGCCAAATGAAATGAATACAACCTCGAAAAGACATTTGGACTAGTACATGAATAGTAATAGTTTAGAGAATATGTGTCATATGTTGGGAAATGGTTCTAGCCCAAGTAGACAACTTGGTTCTCATGAACAATTTGAGCTTAAGGGTCAGTCTTCCTGTTTTGTTATACTACGGCACCAAGAAAACCAGGGGAGATTTACATCCACCTGCAAGGACCGATGGGAGTTGATTTCAGACTTCACCTATCTGACACCTCTGATAGAGTATGCCATATTCAACTAATGGATTAGGTTTTACTTTTTAAACTGAAAATGTCCCTTATGCTTTTCAACAAATCTTATGCTCGATACACAAACTTGTATGGTTATTCCAAATTCATCTACTCAGGTAACTCCGTACGCAAACTAGAGATTGAGGAGTTACTGAAAGGATAATCTTACAGCTCATAATTTCTAAAGCATTCAAAACTGTCAGGTTAGCGCTGTAATTGGCATAACAAATTCCACCAGCCTGGCTGTGTGGTCATTAAAAGAATCAATCAATCAATCAATCAATTGGTATCATTTTCGTGTTGTCCATATATTGTATGCTGGCAATTTACATCCAAGGAACCTCTAATCTTCACTCAAACACTGGAGGAATGCGAAATGTAATTATATTTTCACAAGGTATTCACCAGACTAAAAATTCAAAGGAATCTAGTGGGGTGCACCATAAACTGACTGCACTTTTGCAAAAAATATGTCTGCAATTGGATTAGCTATTTCCTGCTTTATAATTGGTGTTGTCATCCATCGCATTGCGGAAGAGAAATCATTTATATTTTACAAATAAGGAATATTCAGAAATGAAGTTGCCAAAGCTATAACAACCAGGCAGCGGAAATCTTGTGTGTGTACAATTGTGTGTCGAGGTGCAGAACTTAAACTAGGAAATGGTTCTGTATCAATGAGTGATCCCATTATAAACCTGAATGGACAAAAATATTTAATGGGAAATCTGTCCTTTATTATAATACATCCATTACATAATACTAGCCACCTCTACATTTTGTATGAAGAATATAAGAGAAGGGAGTAGGACATTCGTCCGACCATACTTGTTCTATCATTCCAGATGAATGGCAAGGAAATGCTTCCATGCATGTCCTTGACTTCAGTTCCAAAAGACAGCACCTCTATCAGTGCACCATTCTTTCACCCCACCAGGCCAACCACGCTCTGGATTAAATACAGCTGTCTCTACTGCTGGTGAATAAACAACTATTTTGTTTTGGTGGGAACATTTCAGAGATTAGTGATGGCCAAGGGGGGATCTCTTCATTTCAAATAATGTGATTGGTAATTTTATAATCACCTGAAATAGCAGCAAAGTGCCCATAAAAATGTTTTATAGTGCTTTCATTGAACCTTCAGCACTGCAAATGACCACAGCAGAGGTATTAGAAAACAAAACTCCAAGCTGCACAATGAAGAAGGGTCCCGACACAAAACGTTGCCTATCCATGTTCTCCAGAGATGCTGCCTGACCCACTGAGCTATTCCAGCACCTTGTGCCTCTTTTTCTAAACCAGTATTCGCAGTTCCTTGTATTTATACATTAATACAAATGACAAAAAAGCTTGGCCACACCAGTAGGTTTTAAGTAACAGCTGAAAGAATGGCTTACAGTTTTCAGGACCACTCAGGAAAAGCCCAGATTTATATCAAGCTCTTCCACAAAGTTTGAACACACAACATTTCATACCCGAGCTAAGGCTGACATCTTTTATTTGCACCAAATAAACAATCCATCAGCTGCAGAACAACAATATATGAAAGGTACACAAAATTGCTGGGGAAACTCAGCGGGTGCAGCAGCATCTATGGAGCTACACAAAATTGCTGGGGAAACTCAGCGGGTGCAGCAGCATCTATGGAGCTTACACAAAATTGCATCTGCAGTTCCCTTTTGAACACTTACATCTGCAGTTCCCTTTTGAACACTTACATCTGCAGTTCCCTTTTGAACACTTACATCTGCAGTTCCCTTTTGAACACTTACATCTGCAGTTCCCTTTTGAACAATATATGAAAGGTATAGCCTGACCTTGACTTTGTTCACAACCACCACACAGCAGTTTCAAGGCCAAAGAAAGCACTGGACACCGTCTCAAAGAAAGGATGCAGTTACTCGAAGCACATTCACAAAATAACCAGGGTGGGTCCTGCCTTAAAGACCTTTGGGGATTTACACTGGATAGATTACCAGAGAGACAGATCAGCTGTAGACATACAACATCAACAATATGGAGAAGAAAACACTGTGTAAACCTCTCAATATTTAGTGAGTGTGGCACAATAATGTAACTCCTTTTTACTCTCTCTTGAGGATTTTAAGGTCTTTCAACATCGTTCACTTCAAAACCTCCTTTTCATGTTCAAGTTCTGAAATGCTTCACCATATAAAGCTGAGATGAAAATGAACAAAGGGTTAAAGATAAAAGAAATCAATCCATCAAGGTAAACGCGTGCGGAAGTTTCACATGGGCAGAGAAAGCGGAGCAAAACTCCACCACAATGTAAGAGCTGGAATGCAAGGCTGTGCCTCATAGGGGCAGTCACTGGAGAGGCACCACCACAAAATAAATACTCCAGAAGCAGAAAAGCAAAAAGAAAGTTCATTCTGGAACAAATATACTGGCCATCCCCACAGTTGCTTAAGTGAGAAACATTGCGTTTAACATTTACAACATCAGATCTGAAGAAACAAACTTTACATATACACAGGACATAGAACAGTACAGAACAGGAACTTCAGCCCTCAATGTAGTGCCAAATATGATGCTGAGTTAAACTGATCTCCTCTGCCTGCATATGATTCATAGCCTTCCATTCCCTGCATATCCAAGAGCCTATCTAATAGCCACTTACACACCACTGTCATATCTGTTTCCACCACCTCCCTCCCAACTCACCTCGGTAGCACAAATCAGGCCCCCACCATTCTGCATTAAAAACTATACGATACAATAGAACTTTATTTCCCATATTTAGTTCCGATAGAATTAAACTTGCCCCAAGTATATTCTTTAAACTTTCCCACTCTGATCTTAAAGTTATACCCTTGAGACTTTAATATGTCCACCTAGGGAGAAAGGTTCTGAATACTCTATTTATGCCTCTCAAAAATGTATATGATTCGATCAGGTCTTCCGTCATTCTCTGGCGATCCAGTGAAGATAATCCAAGTTTGTCCAACTCTAGGCAGAATTCTGGTAAACCTCTTATACACCCTCTTTCGGTGTGGTCGCGCCTTATGGCAGCGGCGCCTTGTGGCAGCGGAGCCTTGTGGCAGCCGCGCCTTGTGGCAGCCGCGCCTTGTGGCAGCGGCGCCTTGTGGCAGCGGCAGTCCGTCCGTCTTTTCTTTCTTTTTGTCCCGTTAGGTGTATGATTTTGTTTTATTTTTTAGATGTGTATATGTGGGAGGGTGGGGGGAGGGGTGTGCGGGAAACTTTTTTAATCTCTTCCCTGTACGGGGACCCGACCTTCTCCCTGTCGTTGGGGCTAGCATCGTGGAGCCGGCAGCCTCCAACCAGAACCAACCTGAGGGCTCCAGTCGTGGAGCCTGCGGACTCACCATCCATATAGACAACTTCTCCTGTCCTTCTTACATCAATCACCCTCGTTACTTCCTCACAAAATCTGTCAAGTTAGTAGTGCCACAGACAAAGCCAGCTGAGTCTCTAATTATCCCATTCTGTTCCAAATGCACAGAAATCCTATCCTGAAGAATCATGAGTTACAAAAATGATGAAAGTACTGGATTGCCATAAGTCCCAATGGGTTCAATTATGTCCTTCAGGAGAACAAAATGTGTCACCTCCATCTGATTAGCCTCTATAGGTTGTTAGGCCGTCAGTGTGGTTGACTCCTAGGTATCACTTCAGGTCAAGTCCAGATAGAAATGAAACCAGTAATGCTAAGCATTGCTGGGAACAATCACATCAATGCATTAATAAAAAGTTCAGTGTGCAGTGGCAGGTTCTTCATCCATTTGGTTTTATTAAAGGTGAAGGACACATGTCAGGGAGCTACGAGCAGCAATGGAGCCAATTGGTGCAATGACACAACCTTGAGTGCAGTTTGAGTAGCTTACCATGCTCAGAACTCATTAGCTCAATTGCTCATTTAGAACCATCAGCTCCTGCTCCAACCTGGCAATAAGGGCCTATTTCATGGTTTCAATTTCACAGAAGGATTTTGTAAAGGCCAGGATAAAATTTATGCATTATTTTAACCATTTATTTTGTTAAATTAACCAAACATGCTGGTTATTTTCACCAGATTCATGGCTGTTAATGGATTTGTGACAGCGGATTGCACACACCAAGAAGCTGGATACAGTTTTGGTCAGCACTAATGTTTTTGGTATCAGTTTTTAAACTGCTTTGTGTGACAAACTAACAATGGGATAAGGTAAAGAAATTCCAGTCAGTTGGTTCTAAGCTGCATAACCATCAACATTTTCCCCAGCTTTGGTGTTCCTTTAATGATCAGATAGAGGTTAAATAGCTCGGGAACACAGCCATAACAACCTCGGCTTCCTTTATTACACAGTTATCGTTCCAGGCTTCGCAAAATCTTAACAGCAAAGTAGAATTTTATTGCGCTGACTGTATTGGGTTGGGACTTTGAAACAGCCACCCCCCACTCTCGGCTCATCAAACATTCCTCTGGCAACAGTGGAAGCACAGCAGGCAGTGGAGGAGGCCATCATCTTGAGTGGTTTATCATAATTGTGCTGCCCAGTACAAGGTTTAACCCAGTCTTTGGGGAGTGATAATGGCCAGCAACCAAAATCCATCATGACCTGAAATCGAATCCACAGTAGTCATTTTCTTTCCATATGATGCAATGAAAAACTTGGATGTGGTCACTTCACCATGATCAAATTCCAGGATGACTCAAACTCTTCTGTCACAGGGCATTGCGGCTGAGCATTCTTGGAAAAGGCATAATGGAAAAAAGGCTGGTTATTTTCACCCGATTCAAAGCTGTTGGTGGCTTTAAGCTTCATATGTCTGTGAGATACCCTTTTAGTAGTCGTTATTACCCAATTGGAAGTAAAGTCTTGATGCAATATTCTTTGGAATCAACTATAACTTGCTTCTGTTGCGAAGTTGGGGAAGTCCAGGACAAGGGGTCACAGTTTAAGGATAAGGGGGAAATCCTTTAGGACCGAGATGAGAAAAACATTTTTCACACAGAGAGTGGTGAATCTCTGGAACTCTCTGCCACTGAAGGTAGTTGAGGCCAGTTCATTGGCTATATTTAAGAGGGAGTTAGATGTGGCCCTTGTGGTTAAAGGGATCGGGGGGCATGGAGAGAAGGCAGGTACAGGATACTGAGTTGGATGATCAGCCATGACCATATTGAATGGCGGTGCAGGCTCGAAGGGCCGAATGGCCTACTCCTGCACCTATTTTCTATGTTTCTATGTTTCTACTTTGGTTCTAAATGTTCTGTGGTGGCAAATGAGCCCAGTGTGAGATTGTCAGCCTCATCCACAGATGGGGCAGGAGAATTCTTACGGGACAGGTAGGTGGGTAGTTTGTGTATTGGTGCACTCCTTTCACCGCTCAGCCTGGGTTGCAGTGTGTGCTCCTGAAGCATGGACTTGAGATTCTCAGTCACATCCCAACGTGAAAGAAGAGGGTTGCTGGAATTCACAGATTTCCAAGCAAAGTCATGCTTCCAGTCTCTCACGACAACATTGATCAACTTGGCCACAAAATCGTCAGAAACAAACCCCTTGCAAAATACTAGATCTTGTCTCACTAACCACCTTAACTCCATATTTCACAAGCATGTTGACTACATATCACAGTCCAACTGCATTCAGCCATATTATTATGGGTTGGCACAATAGCGCAGCTAGTGGAGCTACTGCCGCAGAGCTCCAGTGACTCAGGTTCAATCCTAACCTCTGCTGTTGTCTTTACAGGGGATACATGTTCTCCATTTGACTGCATGGGTTTCCTCCTGATGCTTCAGTTTTCTCCCGCATCCTAAAGACACATATGTTCGTAGGTTAATTGGCCACTGCAATTTGCCCCTCGTGTGTGGACAAATGGGTGAGGGAGGTCAGAGGCAGGTTGATGTGAATACAGGGAATGCAAATGATATATAACGTTCAGTGTGGACTGTATGATTGTAATTCTGGAATCAGATTTCAGTTACCAATCACTCACTGCCATTTAAGTAGCAGTAGCTTGTACGAATGTTCACAGTAACTTATTAACAGTTTGGTTTCTTTATATACAGAATAAAAGCATTACATAAACAGAGACCTACTCTTGCACAAACCCCCACCACCATCAAAGGACCACATATTCTGGCATCAGTTACCTTCTGACCATCATCGCTGACTCGTTCCCATCCCAAAAATCCCCAACCCTAATTACCTGTGTTGGGGATTTGCATTCGGCTGTTCAGTGGAAGACTGCTGGAGGATTGTGAACCATGGTTCATTTGGTCTGACATGGATTTGAGAGATGCTGTCAAAAAAATCCATGTTAGATCACAAGGTTGCAGATTGTGGTGAAAAACATTTCTGCAGTTGGCCTATGGTACATGATTTTGAGTGGACAGATCTGCTCTCAGCATTTCTCAGTAGCATGATGTTAGTGCCACAATGCAATGTATAATTGCTGTAAAGATGGAATTCCTCATCCTGCAGTGGAGGGGAGTGCTGATTCTGACTAATAGTCTTTGATGGGTACAGGCAGCCACACCTGGCAGATTAGTAACAATGAGGTTTATCCTTTATGCTTGTTTTCCTGCCACAGGTCCATTGTGGTCCTTCTAGACAGGCCCAGCAGATTTTACAGTGGTGATGAATGAATGAATGAAAACTTTATTGTCATTCAGATATACACCTAGACACAGTGCACCTTGAACGAAATTTCGTTGCATTTGACTCTCCAATCAGGTAAATAGTAAAAGTAAAAGTGCTAGGTGCGTCCATAAAAATGCCTCATGTGCATGGTTCTGTAAAATAAATATATATAAAAAGTTTTTTTAAAAGTGTCGATATTTAAAAAGTTCTAGCCTCGGTTTTGTTGATTGTTCAGTAATCTTATGGCCTGGGGGATGAAGCTGTTGCAGAACCTGGTTGTCCCGCTCTTCATGCTGCGGTACCTCCTCCCAGAGTTAAGCAGTATAAACAGTCCGAATTGTGGGTGTGTGGGGGCTCTGGGGGCTAAGTGATGCTGAGCCAGTGAGTGGCACAGATGGACATGGAAGCATCAGCCTCCTCCCCACCCAGACATCATTCTGCTAACCTCAGTGCAACGTTGAGTTTCACTGAGTCATCAGCCAAGTCATCTTTGACCCGATGTCAAGGTACTCCTTGGTCCACAAACTGTGCTACGCCACCTCTAGTCTATGGTGGGGTCAAGACAAACCCAGAGATACGACAGAGGACTCTGGCAAGTACGTTGAGAGGTACAATTCTGTTAAGACGAATGTGGTAGGGTTCTGCTCGAGTAGTGTGTGGGATAACTCTGCTAATTTTGGCTCATCCCCTCATGCTTGTTCTATGACTTTGTGAGGTCATGACGGGCTAGATGTGCTTTGCCACTGTCTATATTGATGCATGCAGGCTGAATCGTTTTATTCTCATGATGTTTTGATTTTTAGGGTTTGCTACACTTGAGTGACCATGGAGTGCAATTCAAGGAACTGCTAAATCCCCACCATGTTGTGGGTCTGCATATAGGCCAGACCTGATAAGTACGGCAAATCTCCTTTCCTTAGGTACACCAGTGAGATGGCTGGTTCCTTTATCTCTGTGGAAGCTTTCTCCAAATATTCACTATCTTCTGTGTGAAAAACATAGTCCTCCGATCTCTTTTAAATTTCTCCCCTGCCACCTTAAAACCCAATGCTCTATTTCAAAACTCCCCTGTCCTGGTAAAAAATATTCTGACTGTCTATTCTATTTATGCCACATAATATTGTAAACCTCAATAAGGTTACCTCTCAACCTTTTACGTAACAATGAGAATAAACCCTGTCCAATCTTGGCCACATCTGGGAACCTATCATTCTACCTGTAGGTCACAACTAAGTGAATCTCTCCTGCACTCTCTCTGTTGCATGTAATATTTCTTTGGGTAGTGACTAAAACCGTACACAATCCTCCAAGTGTGGTCTAACCAACATCTTGTACAACTGCAGCATGAAGTCCTAACTCTTATACCCAACCCTTGGCCTATATAGTCGAGCACCACCGAATGCTTTTTAAATCACCCTATCCACCCACGTCACCACTTTCAGAAAGCTATGGACTTGCAACACAATGTCTCTCTGAAGGTCCCTGACCCTATCAGAATTTGATCTTCAAAAGTGCATTCCTTCACTCTTGTTTGGATTCCTTCCATCTACCATCACTCCACCCAACTTTCCAGTTGATCTCTGCGCCCTTAAACAATCTACTTTGTTATCTACAACTGCAGCAATTTATATGTTTTTGCAGACTTACTGATTATACCTCCTAGATTTCATCGATAATTTAAATATTTTACATACTACAAAAGGTCCCAGCACTAATCCCTGCGGTACACTACTACATAGATTTTCACTTAGAAGAACACCAATCCACCACTACCCTGTGCCTCCAATCATCAGCCAATTTTGGATCCCGTTCACCTCATGCCTCAGATCACTCGGGTCTTATCTTTCTGGACCGGTCGTTCATGCAGAGCCTAGACTTAAAGACACCATCCTCTGCATCCATCAATCTTCTGGGTTACTATGTTTTGGCCAATCATCCACGGCACTTTCCCACTTCATCAACAAGCATCACAGTGCAATGAACTGAACTGATGACCAGGCTGTCAATAATAACAGTGTTTTTGCCTTGAATTATATTATCTAACCACGTTCCAGTTGGAATACAATCTACCCATTAGGAAGATTTAGCAGGTGCATGCAGCCATTTACAGATCAAATTCACCCACATAGCTGCTCCAATGACGTCATGTTCCATAGGCAATGTGGTTTGACAATATGCAGACTGTTTTAGGGATTGCCAATCTGGCCATGCATTTCCCTCTCCCCCACATGGAGAACTCCAATTCCACCAACTACAGAGCTTCCACTAACTACATTTCTTATGCATAATGTTCCAGTACCTCAGTAAGTGAGGGCTCCAATGAAGTTTATTCGCAGATCCGATTAGCAGATTCCCCACTCCAAACATTGGGAAACCCAAGGATGCATCCTTTTCTCTATGAATAGAAGCCAGTAGATCTCGGGTAGAACGCTATCAGCACTGCCTCAACTTGGTCTGCTTCACGAGCAAAATATAAAGTGTTGGGGAAACTCAATGGGTCAGTCAGCATCTGTGAAAGGAATTAACAGACAACATTTTGGGTAGGGACCTTTTACCTGACGAAAGGCCCCAATCAAAAATCTTGTCTGTACATTCACTCTACAAGTGCTGCCTGACCCATTAAGTTCCTTCACACTTTTCTTTTTGCTTAAGATTCCAGCATCTGAAGGTGTTTGTGTCTCCATGTTATTGCTCCGTTTCATCACCGAAAGCAGCCAAACTCCACCAAACTTGGCGTGGAAATCAGATTTCCAACCAAACACATTGCTCATAAACTCTAAATCCTTCAGGTTTTCTCATAAAATGTACGGTGAGAAATACAAATACCTGACAGTGCACCGAGAGAAATCATACTCCTATTTTACCATCACCCTTTCACTTCTTCACCTGCATCATTATGTTACTTTCACAATTGTACAACAAAATAAAACAATAAAAAAATGACACAAATGAAGTAACAGTGCATCAGGCAGCATCTTGGGAGAACATGAACAGGCGATGTTTCCGGTTGGGACCCTTTAGCCTGACCCACTGAGTTACTCCTGAACTTTGTGTCTTTTTTTTTTGTAAACCATCATCTTTCCTTGTGCCTACAAAATAAAAGAATGGCCTTGAACCAGACACGTCTCTGAATTGAACAGCCGTGCGTGTAGCAGACCCAAAGTGAGGCTCAGTCCATCAACTGAGCACTGATCCATTTAATCCAATTTGAGCCAAATTCCTGCAAATAATAAGTTAAAAAATGGAAGGTAGACAAAAATGCTGGAGAAACTCAGCGGGTGCAGCAGCATCTATGGAGCGAAGGAAATAGGCAACGCTTCGGGCCTAAACTCTTCTTCAGACTGATGGAGGATAGGGGGGGGGGGGGGGGGGGGGGGGGGCGGGAAGAAGAAAGGAATGAGAGGAGCCAGAGGGCTGAGGGAGAGCTGGGAATGGGTGGAGACAGCAAGGGCTACCGGAAATTGGAGAAGTCAATGTTCAAGTCGCAGACTGGGCAGTCTGCACCCCAGCGGCTTGAACATTGACTGAAACGTTGCCTATTTCCTTCGCTCCATAGATGCTGCCGCACCCGCTGAGTTTCTCCAGCGTTTTTGTCTACCTTCGATTTTCTAGCACCTGCAGTTCCTTCTTGAACAGGTTAAAAAATGGAAGCAGGAGTAGGCCATTTAGACTGTCTCTCTACTCTGCCATTCTGTACATTCATGGCTCTTCATTTAGCTCAATGTACTTTATTGCACCAACTCCATAAGTTTGATTACTGTAATATCTAAATATATATCTTTTACTTGGTATATGTTCAGCAACTGGAAATCCTCAAACCACTTGGATAAGGAATAACAAAGATTCACTAACTTTCTGGAAAGAATACTTCCTCTCATCTCTATACTGAGTTTACTTCAATGTATTGCACTATGGATTGAACAACTTTCTTACACCGTTTGGCAGCTTTATATTCGGTGTTTTATTCGAATTGTCTTTCCTTTTGCTAATAGATACATTTTTACACATTGAGCAAATTCCATCTATTTTTCGTGCCATTGCCATCGAATGATGTGTCTTGCAAAATGCTTTACATTTAGCAACATGCCTGCTGTAATATCTAAAAGTGGCAGTAAATAGTTTTCACATTACTTAATATGGGAGTTTCCTAACTTGGGAAAAAATATGACTCCAAACTAATGGGTCTGGACAAGGAGACCAAATATTGAATGCAGAATAACAAAAGATTAGATGCGCAAGAGTTGAGAATAAGGTAAGGATTGGTGTAAAAGTATCAATGGATTTCTGTTGCCCCTAATTTAATACGTTGCAGTGTATTATGTTATTGTACACTGTTGATTTGTTCAATTTTCCCTAATCTAATGTAGGTGCAACAAGGTAGATCTGGGAGGGTGCTTTCCATGGCTGGGCATCTCGGTTGGAACTGGAAATCATAATCATAGAATAAGGGATGCTATGAGGGGGAAATTCATCATCATAATCTTGGTGATTATTGAGCATCTCCACACTAGAAGGATGTGGAATCTCAGTCATTTATTATATTCAAAAACAGAAGCCATTGGATTACAGGACATCAGTGGGATGAGGGGATACAGGCAAAGGACAGAAGTTAAAAAAAATCAACCATGATCTTGTTGAAAGGTGGAGCAGACTCATGGAATGGATGATCTACTCCTGCTCCCATGTTCTTATTATTCAACAAAAGCTATTTAGCTTATTTGTGGTAACTTTGAGAAAAAGGCAATTCAATTGGCAATTCCATTCTCCTTCCCCATAAACCTTATTATTTTATTTCCTTTGCAAAGTTACTAGTGATTCTCCTCATGCATGCACTGAATCTTTCACCGTTATGCCCTCTAGTAACTAACCCTGCTTTAAAGACCTATTATATATCCCTCAATCTTCACTTTCCCAAGGAGAGAATAATGTCAACATCTCTGCTCATTATTTGAAATGATCATTCACAATCCATCTATTATATTCTCACCTTTCAAATACACCTTAATAAATATACTTCTCAATGGCAGTGATCTATTTGCTTTTCATTAAGTTGAGCTGTGCATTTTTTTGATATTCAATTGGAAATTCAGTTCTATTATACCCCAGCTTGTTCAGGGACAGCAGGCAAGCAGTTGCATCATCACAGAATGGTCGTGATTGGGGATGAGGGTTTGTCAGCTCTGGGCCAATATCAATTGTCACCAACAGATGGCCATTGGTCAATCACATTTTTAGAAAAAAATACTGTTATACAGCAAAACCTAAGCCGTCCCATTCACCAGAACACCACCTATTTCAGTCTTGCTATTTCACTCTTTTAACTGAAATACAGAAAGAGTGGGATTTCCAACCTTTGCTAATCAGAATACTTTTGCTATATTCCTGGATCCTATTTTTACAGAAGTTTTACGAGTAATGGACGGATTTGAACGTGCAAAGGAATATTACTTACACTGAAACAAAAATCCTGCTCTGAAACAGGATGTTAATTAATGAACAAATATTTTCATCAGTAAGGTTTGAACTCTTACATGAATGTCAAAGTCGAGAACACTTTTTTCATTCATTTCTCAGGATCTAGGCATCATTGGCAAGACCAACATTTGTTGCTCCTTCCCGTAAGAAGATGGTGGTGAGGCACTGTCTTAAGTCATTGGAGCCCTTCCATAGAAAGTGTTCCCACAGTACTGTTGTATAGAATTAAGACTTAACGGTGAAATATTTCAATGTTTGCCGCCGGGACCGACCAGAGCACCAGCAGCAGCAGCAGCGGCGCAGCGTTGCATACATCGCGGGGCGGGCGATGCCTTACTGGGGATCACCGTTTCGAGCCCCGGAGTGCTGGGCCTGCTGCACCGACATCGCGGAGCTGTGTTTCGCGGAGCCCCGGAGTCCTCAGCCTGTGGACTTCGGGAGCCGCGGACTCCGGTGGGAGGTGGCTGATCTGGAGGTCCGGGCCGCTCAGGATGTTCTCCGTCGGGGTTCGGCGTCAGTGTACCATCATCCCGGCGCAAGGGCCTGAGCATCAGGCCACCCGTGGCGGCGATTTTTTATTTTAATATGTTTTATTTATTTCTTTATTTTTATGATACTTGACTGTAAGGAAAATTCATTTAGTTGTCTCTAATATGAGATAATGACAATAAATTGAATACAATACAATACAATACAACTTGGTAGGATAGACTGGCAAATTATACTTAAAGGGTTGACGGTGGAGATGCAATGGCGAAGATTTAAAGACTGCATGGATGAACTCCAGAAATTGTTCATCCCTGTCTGGCAAAAAAATAAAACGGGGAAGGTGCTCAACCGTGGCTGACGAGGGAAGTCACGGGTAGTGTTAAATCCAAGGAAGAGGCATATATATTGGTCAAAAGATGCGGCAAACCAGAGCACTGGGAGAAATTTCGAATTCAACATAGGAGGACAAAGGGATTAATTAAGAGGGGGGGAAAAGAGCATGAAAGAAAGCTTGCGAGCAAGATAGAAACTGCCTAAAAGTTTATTTAAGTATGCAAAAAGAAAAAGATTAGAAAAGACAAATTGCAGTCAAAGACAGGTGAATTTATATTGGGAAACATGGAAATGGCAGAACAGTTAAACAAGTACTTTGGTTCTGTCTTCACTAAGGAAGACACAAACAATCTCCCGGAAATACTAGGGGACCAGGAATCTAGTGGGAGGAACTGAAGGGAATCCACATTAGTCAGAAAATGGTGTTAGGTAAACTGTTGGGACTGATGGCAAATACATCCCCAGGGCCTGATGGTCTGCATCCCAGAGTACTCAAGGAGGTGGCCCTAGAAATTGTGGATGCATTGGTGATAATTTTTCAATGTTCTCTCGAATCTGGATCAGTTCCTGTGGACTGGAGGGTAGCTAATGTAACTCCACTTTTTAAGATAGGAGGGAGAGAGAAAACGGGAATTATATACCAGTTAGCCTTACATTGGTAGTGGGGAAGATGCTGGAGTTGATTATTAAAGATGTTATAGCAGTGCATTTGGAAAGCAGTGATGGGATCGGTCAAAGTCAGCATGAATTTATAAAGAGGAAATCATGCTTGACTCATTTTATAGGATGTAACAAGTAGAATAGACATGGGAGACCCAGTGAATGTGGTGTGTCTGGACCTTCAAAAACCCTTTGACAAGGTCCCACACAAGAGATTAGTGTGCAAAATTAGAGCACATGGTATTGGGGGTAGTGTATTGACATGGATAGAGAACTGGTTGGCAGACTGGAAGCAAAGAGTAGGAATTAACGGGTCCTTTTCAGAATGGCAGGCAGTGACTAGTGGGCTGCCGCAAGGTTCGGTGCTGGGACCCCAGTTGTTTACAATATATATTAATGATTTAGACGAGGGGAATTAAATGTAACATCTCTAAGTTTGCGGATGACACAAAGCTGAGTGGCAGTGTGAGCTGCGAGGAGGACATTGTACATGTGTACTTGTACATCCGTCACTGAAAGTAAGCATGCAGGTATAGCAGGCAGTGAAGAAAGCCAATGGCATGTTGGCCTTGATTACGAGAGGATTTGAGTTTAAGAGTAAAGAGGTCCTACTGCAGTTGTACAGGGCCCTGGTGAGACCACACCTGGAGTATTGTGTGCAATTTTGGGCTCCTAATTTGAGGAAGGACATTATTGCTATTGAGGGAGTGCAGCGTAAGTTCACCAAGTTAATTTCCGGGATGGCGGGACTGAGGTATGATGAAAGAATGGGTCGATTGGGCTTGTATTCGCTGGAATTTAGAAGGATGAGAGGGTATCTTATAGAAACCTATAAAATTCTTAGAGGATTGGACAGGGTAGATGCAGGAAACATGTTCCCAATGTTGGGGGAGTCCAGAACCAGGAGTCAGTTTAAGAATAAGAGGAATGAGATGAGGACATTTTTTTGCACCCAGATTGTTGTGAATCTGTGGAATTCTCTGCCACAGAAGGCCAATTCACTGGAGAGAGTTAGATTTAGCACTTTGGCTAAGGGATATGGGGAAAAATCGGGAACGAGGTACTGATTTTGGATGATCAGCCATGATCATATTGAATGGTGGTGCTGGCTCGAAAGGCCGAATGGCCTACACCTGCACTTATTTTCTATGTTTCTATGGAACATCCAGTTGGTGGTGATCTTGGTGGTTGAGGTCACGGGCTTAAGAGAGCTGTTGGAGTAGCCCGCGTGAGCAGCTGCTGTTTATTTAACTAAATTGCTGAAATGCTACTTCACTCTGATTCCCAGGTTGGACTTCTAGGCTGCAAGGGAGAAGTCGAGGTTATTCTTTTGGTTTGAGTGAATGAAATTATTTTAATGCTTCTGGTTTTTAAGCCTTTTTAATATTTCAATCTGATTGTTTGAGAGCTGTTTCAGTCTCAGGGTCATGGCATTACAAGAATTGCAGACATTGCCTTTGCACGGTGTGTGCGTGATGGATGGTAACAAATCAGTTCATTCAGTAATCTGCTGTGTGTTACTTTAATTTAAAAGAATAAAAATTAATCTGTATGAAGCAAGTTTGAATTAAAAGGAGTGGGCTATAAAACTACACAAGGCATTTTTGGATTACCCTTCCCTTTGCTCTACCTTTTGTACTGCTTGGGATCCGGAGCTTGATAATTTTATAGTACCATGCATAATTCATTTGGTTGTATTTGTAGGCCCCATTCGGTCATGACTAACCATGGGTAAAGCATCCTAGTTTGCAGGTGATGTGTGGTCGGATGCAAGCCTGGGCGATGTCATATGGAGGACAGGCTGTTGCCCATGCAGCACGTCCCCCCTCTCCACGTTGCTGATCGATCCAAAGGAACAGCAGGGCCATTACAGTTTGGCACCAGCGCCATCGCAGGAGCTGCCAGAGCGAGGTTGTAGACAATGACGAACTGCCTTAGGGGCTCCGACTCCAGATTTTCTTGAGGTTTACTCCAGGAGCCTTTTCCATGACTGGATATGGCCACAAAGCAGTGGTGGTTTTAAATCTGACTTTTCCCTCTCCTAGATGGACTGCCTTCCCAGGCTGACGAGCCCCATCTGCCCGAGACACATGGGGGCGGGAGCGTCTACCTACCAATGCAGGTCCATAGCACCTGCCCATTGCCCATTTGGTTGTATAGCATGCAAAACAAAGCTTTTAAATGTCCCTCAGTATCTGTGACATAATAAATCTAAACCTATCTAAAATCTTCAAACCAGGACAGTCGTTCAGTCTTGCACCAGAGGCTCAGCCTGGCTTCTGGATAAATGCACATCCATCCTTCTGACTCAGAGAAATTGACACTGTCATTAAGATATGGCTGATACTTTCCATGGAGGAAATCAAATCGAGCCAAGAAACAAAGTATAATCTTCAGAACAAATTGAACCCACAGGCAATGTGTGCATCTTCTGATATTCAAATTCCGCTTAGTACTTACTCGTCATTTTCAAAATTCAAGAGGTTAACTGTATGAAGCAAACTGTATTGCAGCAAACTCAATTTTAGGATGCTGTCCAGTATTTTTAAATGTAAATATTGAGTTCATAAATCAAAAGCCACAACACTGTTCTTCCAACCTTGAAATATTTAATGTGGATGGCCAAATCTCAAAGTTACCTTTGATCTAGGCACCAAAGTTAAACTCTGCTTTTCTTGACAAGCTCAATTCTCTAAAACTAATGTTCCCAAGGCCAGAACATAAAATTAAACATTCTTCAGCATTCAAGGTCAAAATCTGAAAAACTGTGCAGCCGAAAATCCTTCAGGATAACAGCAAGAGGAGTAGGTCATTGACTGTTCTGCCATTCAGTGAGATTGTGGCCGAACATTTAGCTCTACTTTCCTGCTCAAGCCCTATATCTCTGAATTCCCTAAACGTACAAAAATCCATCTGTATATGTCTTGAATATACTCAGCAAATGAGTATTGTCTGAGAATTCTGAAGATTCCCAGCTCTCTGGTAACCTCTCCTTGTCGTCCCAGTCCCTAACGGCACCAACTTGACAGGATTGTGAAGACCGCCAGCAGGATTATTGGTGCTCCACTCCCTTTCTTGCTGGACATATACAGGAAGAGATGTATCAACAGAGCCATCTCCATCATCAAAGACCCCTACCACCCATCGCATCACATATTCTCCATCCTGCCATCTGGGAAGAGGTACAGGAGCATTAGCTGCAAAACCAGCAGGATGCTCCTCAGCTTCTTCCCGCAGGCTATAAGACTGATAAACGGACTTAGCCCCCTGCCAAAGTATCGCGCACCAACCATCAACCTGGACACACTGCAGCAGCTGTCGATCGGAACGCCTGTTGATGTTTAGTAGAGAGTAGAGTGTTTAATTTAATTTGTTCATGATATATGTTTTTTATTTCTAGTTATTTGTTGTTATTTGTACTGCACACTGAATGGACACTGGTTGAGCAACGTTTTTTTGTTTCCTCTGGGCATGTGAGTACTCAGGAAAATGACAATAAAGATATACTGATACTGATACTGATACTGATACTAATGAGGGACCTCTCTGACAACTGGTTATGGACATCTCAGATATAATTCAGCATTCAAGCCCATTTAAGAATATTATTTTAATGTTTGAATGAGGTCACCTCTCATTTGTTTAAACTCTGTAGTGTATGCCCAGTCCATGAACTTCTCCTCACATGAAAGTTTTCCCTGAGGTTAGTTCAAACTACTTGTAGAGGCCATGGGAAGAGAGCACAACCCTCATTTAATGAATCATTAAATTCTTACTACTTACTAATTATTATTTATTTTGTAAACAAGAACAATTTAGACTCTCAAGCCAAGTGATAGCATCTGTATTTACTGAGTGCTTATTTTTCTAATTAATTCTCGCCTTATATCTGTCCCTGTCATAAATTCACTTCCTTACAGCCTTGAGGGAGTGTTGCACTGTTGAGATGTGAGTTATCAGATGAAAAGTTAAACCATGGACCGAATGTCCTGTCAGGCAGACATTAGAGACATTTTGCCAGAGTGGGTTCTTTGGTATTTTGCCCTCAATCAACATCATTAAAAAACAGATTTGGAAAACAAATTGTTTGAGGCAATCTGCGGTGCACATATTAATCACCATTTTTCCTACATCAGACTAGTGACTTAAGATATGGGAAGTTGGGAGCTCACACGGCTGTTATCATTGGAAGGTCGGCGGTGGAGAGCTAGCAACTTCAAATTCCTGTACGTTAACATCTCGGATGACCTGTCGTGGACTCAATGCGTAGATGTAATCACAAAGGGTTTGTCCCAGCACCTCTACTTTATTAGAAGTTTGAACAGATTCGACATGTCACCGAATATTCTAACAAACCTCTACAGATGCACTGTAGTAAGTATTCTGACTGGTTGCCTCATGGCCTGGTATGTTAATTCCAGCAGACACAAATGCAAGAGGCTACAAAAAGTGGTGGACTTTGTCCCGGTCCATCAGGGCACAGCCTCCCTACATAAGACATTGTTTTAAGAAGATGGCATCAATCATCAAGATACCCACCATCTGGACCATGTCCTCATCTCACTGTTAGAAGCAGAAACTGTGTTGTAGAATGTTTAAAGGAGTTAATCTCCTCTCCTCTCATCCAGGTGCACTGTAGCACTTCCATTCTAGTTCAGCAGAGGGCTAGTGGTCAGCTAACATCAACTGAAAATAAAAGAGGAATGCTCTCTTCTCACTATTGGACAGGGGGTACAGAAGCCTTAAGGTCTACGCCATCAGGTTTAGGCATAGCTACTGTGCTTAAACCAGCATCTGCAGTTATTTCCTACACATATCAGATTCTTGAACCAACTTGCACAACACAAATCCTACATCAATATCAGGGTGGCAGTAGTGGTAGAGTTGCTGCCTCACAGCGTCAGAATCCCGGGTTTGATCCCAACTACAGGTGCTTGCCTGTATGGTGTTTGTACGTTCACCCCGTGACTTGCATGGATTTTCTCCGAGATCTTTGGTTTCCTCCCATACTCCAAACATATATTTTTGTAGGTTAATTGGCTTGGTATAAATGTAAATTGTACCAAGTATATGTAGGATAGTGTTAGTGTGCGGGGATCGCTGGTTGGTGCGGACTCAGTGGGCCGAAGTGCCTGATTCTGTGCTGTAACTCTAAAGCGAATGGCATGTTGGCCTTTATAACAATAGGAGCAAAGAGTCCTTCTGCAGTTGTACAGGGCCCTAGTGAGACCACACCTGGAGTATTGTATGCAGTTTTGTCCCCTAATTTGAGGAAGGACATTCTTGCTATTGAGGGAGTGCAGCGTAGGTTTACAAGGTTAATACCCGGGATGGCGGGACTGTCATTTGCTGAGAGAATGGAGCGGCTGGGCTTTTACACTCTGGAGTTTAGAAGGGTGTGAGGCGGTGCTGGGTCAAAGGGCTGAATGGCCTACTCCTGCACCTGTTGTCTAACTACATTCCATACCTTACAATACTGTGGAGTCATTTTATTTTCTAATTATACCTTGCATTAATATCTTGCTTTTTTGGGACAGTCTTTCTTTTAAAAAGGTTCTGTAATTTTTGGATAATTTATATATAATTTGCTTTTGTGAGTCATCTGAGTCGATGTGCCTGTGATGCTGCTGCTGCTGCAAAACAGTTTTTCATTATACCTTTACCCCACTGTACTTGTGCATAGAACAATAAACTCAACTTGATTTTGCATGGCAACGTTTTAAAACTACATCATTAGCTGCAAACCTCTTTGGGTTGTCGTGAGATCAGGATGGGCTCACATAAATGCAAATCATCCATTAGGCAAATCAAAATGAGGAAGTAGCTGACACAATTAAGAGTTGTAAGATGGAAATCGTTAACACAACATTCCCCTTTCATTTTCAGTTGATGTAAACTGACCACTGGCCCTCTGCCGAGCTGGACTGGAAGTGCTGCAGAGCATCTGGGTGAGGGGAGAGGAGATTAACAACCTCAACAATTCTACAACACAGTTTCTGTTTCTAGTACAGAATCAGGAATTACAGCAAAACTAGTCAGATAAATGATTGAAGTCTGTAGAAGGGTCTCCAACCTAAAATTCACCTATTCTTTTTCTCCAGAGATGTTGCCTGGCCTGTTGAGTTACTCCAGCATTTTGCATCTATCTTCAAATAAATGATTACCATCTACAAATAAGGTGTGGGTGGGGGCTTGATGGGATTGATGGCAGATTGGTGTGGGAGCCAGAGGGCTGTTTCAAAAAACCTTTTTGTGGTTATCTCATGGGGGAAGGCTCTCAGGAGGAACAGCAAAAGCACACGACTTCATCTCAGTAATTATTAAAGCACCTGCCACTATTGTATGCCAAAGCCGATTGAACGGAAGAATTCAGTAACCACAATGCAGACTGGAACACAAATTCAAGGGTGAAACTCCCAGTGCAGAACCAAGCAAGTGCAGCATTGTTGGAGAGGGCTTCTATGGAATAAAACTTTAATTCAAGACTTCATCTTCTGAGGTGGACATAAAATATTTTGTGACACAATATCAAGTCCTAAGGTATTCCGACAAAGTTGCTCCTCAACTAGCCCCAGTTCAACAGGAGGTTTTTCTTTGAACTCAACCCCTCCATTACTGCAAAGGGAATTTGCCTGTGCACCAATTGCCACATTTTACGCACTGCAGTAATGATCACACTTCAAAACTGCTTCCTTGACTGTAAATGTCTTTAGAAATTCTGGTTGTGGTTTTGAAAAGCTACGCAGAAATAGTATTTGTCTTGTTCTGTTTCTTGCTGTCAATTCCAGAAAGGGGAAGTAGTTTCTGAAGCATTTGAAGGTCGGAATATAATCCAGCTATTAAAAAAATTACATTGTAACTGCTTATATTACCCAATAAGAGATTTTAAATAAGAATGCTCCATTTCAAGCAATGCAGTGCACTTTCCATCTGGTTACATGGGGCAAGAATATTCCTTGCCACAGATGCATCAGTTTCGTTTCTGCATGGTGCTGGTGAGTACACTACTTCAACTGACGCCATCCTGTTTATGGGACTGACTTGCTGAGTCAATCCAATAACCATAGTTTTTTTTAAAGGAGTGACATTTTAGACCAAACCAGGCAGATACCTGAAGCTAGACAAAAAAAGCTGGAATAACTCAGTGGCACAGGCAACATCTCTGGAGAGGAGGAATGGGTGACATTTCGGGTCGAGACCCTTCTTCAGATTGAAGTCTCGACCCGAAACGTCACCCATTCCTTCTCTCCAGAGATGCTGCCTGTCCCACTGAGTCACTCCAGGTTTTTGTGTCTATCTTCAGTTTAAACCAGCATCTGCAGTCCCTTCCTTCACATAGATATCTGAAGCAGCAGCTTCCTTCTCTCAATGACCAACCAGCTGTCAATCTGACAGCTTCATTGTCACTTTTACTGATAATGATTAAAATACTTCACATTAAAAACTGAATGAAAATTCTTCTACTGCCCAAGTGGAATTTATGCTCAAATCCTTTAGCTTATTCGACCAGAAGCATAACTAAACCACTCTTTTCTGCATTACCTTTAGCCGTTTTACCTTCAGATTGCAAACTTGATGGGGCCAGACCCAGCTTGCAATGAATGACTAAAAAGCGATTAGCTATGAGGCCAGTTTAGCCTTGCCTCTGTCTTGTTCCATTCAGTTCCTGCCATAAATAAATGTTTCAGGGCTCATATTTCCACACAAGCATTTTAATGCATAATTAGAAGATGAAGCCATGAATTCATGTTTTATTCCAAAGAAGTCCTCTTCAACAATCCTTGTTTAAGATGCCTCAATGCTGAGTTATTTGATTAAGCTATTGATCATGGCTTATTTTCCTCCATTAAAATTGTCCATTTGATAATCTCGGAGACACCATGCAATATTTTGCTATGTTTAAAATGCTTTTGCTGATTTCTGAAAGATCCTAAATGACCTGAATCCCGAATAACTAATGCTCTCCAAATCAATCTTGGGTTTACATTTAGAAAATGTTGGCTTTAAATGACAAGCTTGCTGTGCTGGGAAGCCTGTGTCCATCATTGTGTGTAGAACAGAATTACCAAGAACATCTAAATGTAGCCACAATAACTGGAGATCCATTCAGATATCAATGACGTTCTTCTGATGATTAGCCAATACTTATGAATAACAGTACATTTAACTTCATCTGTAAAAATTTTAGCTAATAGTCGTCATGTGTTAGAAGAGTCCTGACCCGTAGCAGCATCGATCCATGTTCTTCAGGGATGCTGTCACTTTGTGTCTTTATTTGTAAACCAGCATCTGCAGTTCATTGATTCTACTCTTCATTACAATGCTCGTTCATTTTTTCTGCTGTTCAGATTTTTCAGAGTATCAGCCCAGATTTAAGCAGCAAATACCCAGCCTTAGCAACTCCCCCTCAGATGACACCACCAGCACCACTTGTGCAGTTCAGTTTCTCTTGTTCTGTACCCATCACAAGCACTCTTTCCTTTCAATTTGAAAAATGTTGGGTTTCTAACTTTTCTGAGTTTTGATGGAATTTTGTCAACCTGAAACTTTAATGATTTTTCTATCCTTAGATGCTGCCTGACACAATGAGTATCTGCAATATGTTATCTTAAACCTATCTAGGGTTAGATAGATGATATTAGGCTCCCTCTGTATATGTCTATAATAGAAAGCTAACAAATTACATTATTATCCATTATGTATATTCTAAAATCAGAATATCAATGGGAAAAGTTGGTATCATGTTATTTAATCAGCTGTCACTTTATCCAAGTCATGTCTTCAATGTTAATATTTACATTTTAATAATGAATAGTTTCCATTTGTTCTTCAATTATTCACTTACGAAAATAGGCGCAGGGATCGACCTTACAACTTCTCATGACTGCACTGCCATTCAATAAGATCATAGCTGATATTTTAGCTTGGCACAACTTTTTTTTATGATAACCTATATTCCCTTATTACCAAATATCTACTGATCTCTGTCTTGAACATGTTCGGTTATCAAGTCCCTTCAGCGCTCTTGAGTAGAGAATACCAAAGATTCATTATTTTTTCTTTGGAAGGTTTTTTGTCATCACAGTCCTAATTTGCACCTTTTATTTTGAAACTGTGACTGCTGATTATCCAGACCCCAGCAGGGAAGATTCATCTCTAATATCTCTGTAGGACCGTTGCATGTTTCTTCGTTCATTCTAAGCTCCAACGGGTTAGGACTAGGATGCTTAGTCTTTTCCCATAGGACCACCCCATCACAGGAACCACAGTCATAGAGAGACACAACACAGACTCGAGTCCACATCAACCATCAACCACCTGTTGGCAGTAATATTACATTAATTCAACCTTATTCTCTCCGCATTTTCATTAGTTCCCTGAAGATTCTCCCACTCACCAACACAATAGGAGTGATCTACTGCAGCATATTAACCAACCAGTCCACATGTATTGAATTGTGTGGGGGGGGGGGAAACCAAAGTATCTAGAGGAATCCCACATGGTCACAGGGAGAATGTGCTGTATACATACAGCACCCAAGGTCAGCATTGAACCTGGTTTCTGGTACTGTGAGCAACTCTACTAGCTGCACCATTGTGCAATCAATTTGGTGAAGCTTTGTGGTACTCCCACTTTCACACGTATATCCTTCCCTAGGTAGAGCCCAGGTGCGTACACAATACTCAATTTGAGGTTCACTGGGGCTCTATATAATTGCAGTAATATGTCTTTCTCTTGTTTTCATAGCCCATTGCAATAAAGTCCAATGAAGCACCTGCCTTCCTAATTGTGCAGTGATTTGTGTACAAGGAGACCAATGTCCTTCTGAATACCATCATGTTTCAATCTCTCAACATTTAAAAAATACTATGCTCATCTCTATTTTTCCACCTATGTGAATGACCTCACATTTTATTCCATCAGTCAGTCTCACCCATTCATTCCACCTCCCTTTATCTCCCTGAAGTGTCCCTGCCTCTGTTTTGCTATTCACTTAGTAAAACATCAAAGTAGTATGCATTAGGTATCTTACACTTGGTCCTCTCATCTACATCATTGCTGTAGAAAGTAACCAAACTGGGGCTTCAGCACTGATCCCTGAAATACCTCACCAATCTAAAACACCCAACCCAAAAGTGCTCCATTTATTTCTGCTCTTTCTGTCTATTAACCAATTCCAAATCCTCTAAATGTGTTTCATAATTTCTTGTGCAACACTAATGAAAGGCCCTCTGAAAATCCAAACACATCACTGATACCTCCTTATCTATCCAGCCAGTTATGGCCTCAAAAGAAGCTCTTACTTCATACTTTTCCATGCGTTTTCTCACTCTTTGCGTGCGAAACAAACAGCCAAGATGTCATAAGGAGAGACTGGAGGTTCACATAGTAAAACATCAAAGTAGTATTTATAAGGGCAACAAATTGACACATCCCAACTTGGGAATACCTCTAATAATAATAATAATAATGGATGGGATTTATATAGCGCCTTTCTAATACTCAAGGCGCTTTACATCGCATTATTCATTCACTCCTCAGTCACACTCGGTGGTGGTAAGCTACTTCTGTAGCCACAGCTGCCCTGGGGCAGACTGACGGAAGCGTGGCTGCCAATCTGTGCCTACGGCCCCTCCGACCACCACCAATCACTCACACACATTCACACATAGGCAAAGGTGGGTGAAGTGTCTTGCCCAAGGACACAACGACAGTATGCACTCCTGATCCATATGGCTACTACAAGAAACATTGGATGGTAAGTGATATCATATAGTACTGCTATTATAGTTGATATCATTCTTTGTGTTAGTGTTCCATTAAAAATCACTAAACAATTACCGGTAAGTTTCAATATTTCAGTAACATGGCACCAGCAGCGACAATGAAACCAGCACCCATTTAAACAAGCCAAATTATATTATTAAAATAGCCCCACAAGCATCTATCTTCTCTGTCAATGGCTTGAAACCTGAACCACAGATAAATTCAGTATTGCATTCTTGAAAAAAGTAGTTTGGTAGGATCTGGTGCAGCATTCTGTGCAGAGCTGAATGCAACCATGACAAGTAAATATTACTGTTTCTGAACCACTTAAGTTCTATCAGGGGCTGAAGTCACATTTCAGCAGCTGGTTAAAGGTTTAAGATAGATACACATTTTTCAGTGCTGGAAACACTCAGGTCAAGCAGCAACTGTACTGAATGAAACATCTGATGAAACGGTCATAAACCCAGTTTATCTATCCGCACATGCTGCCTGATCCCGGAGTACATCCAGCATTTTATTTTAGATTATCAACATGTGTAGGGAACATCACAGGGGTGCAGCTAGAGGAGCCGCTGCCTTGCAATGACAGAGACATGATCTGAGCAGCAATATAAAGAGAGTTCGAGAAGACATAGGACTGGTATGTCAGATGACATAGCCAAACGTTATTGAAAAGAGGAAACTGAATTGCTCAGAGCTTCCATAATAAGGCAGTGGAAATAATGGAGCTAGGAGAAAATAATCACCACAGGCAAAAGGCTTGGTTATATTTTGCAAAAGGGATGAAGAGACAATCCAAGTTTTCATTGCCACACATTTAAGACTATTACTTGTAAAACAACCAGTAGAACAAAGAGCTAATACACAGCCACAAGACTGGATGCTGTGCAAGTCAAACGCTGATGAGTGTGCAAGGAATGTGGCTGGGGATGGATGGATGAAACTTTCACACGCAGTGTCACGAAGTTGGGGGAATTCTACTAATATAACTCAGAGCATCAAACCTACAGGAATAGCAGAATGCTCACTTCCTCTTCACTGCCCTGAAGTCATGTGAAAAAACCCAAGACGATTTACCCCATCAGGCTCTGAGACGCCAGTGAAAAACAAAAATCTAGTTTGTCCAACTTGTAATTCCTGCTAAAATTCTCTAATCTGGACAATATCCTGGTATACTTCTTCCACACTCTCTCCAAAGCATTCACATCTTTCCTGTAATGCATTAGCACAAGGCAAAGTTTTATAAAGCTGCAACATGGCCTCCAGACTTTGATATCAATGGACTTTGATGGATGAAGGCAAATGTGCCATATACTACCCTCTCTACTTGTGTCACCATTTTGTACTTGCAGCCCAAGATCCATCTGTATATCAATGTTCTTAAGAGTCCTGACATTTACTGTATATTCCCTCTCACATTTGTCACAAAGAGCAACGCCTCCAACATGTCAGGGTTAACCTCTATGGGCCTTTTTCTACCCAATCTTTCAACTGCTGTATATCCTGCTGAATCCTTTGACAACCTTCCACACCTCCATCAATATTCATGTTGTCTGCAAACTTACTAATCAGCCAACTACATTTTCATCCAAATCATTTATTTTTATCACAAACTACTGAGGTCACAGCACTGATCCCTGTGGAATACCACTGGTCACAGATCTCCAGTCAGAATAACTCCCCTCCAGTCTAGCAATATTTGTTAGCTTTGGCCAAGCTAATTTTGAATCCAATCTAGCATGTCTTTGGGGATCCTGTGTGCCTTACTTTTTTAGATCAAAACACCAGGACTGGCTTGATGCAAATGACCAGAAGAACCAAGAACTAATTAACAACAAAAGAAGAGCTTTTTTGAACTGGAAAATCTACCATATTTCAAGGGAAAGGAAGCCTTTAAATGCACCTGCAGGCTGAGGTGCAAGCAATAACTGCAACCTTAGTGCATCCTAGAGAGAATGCAGGAGATTCTACAACTGGCAGATTGGCCTTCAGGGTCACCTTCATTACCCAAGGGCCCACCCTGCTGAGAGGAGAGCCTGCCTGTAAAGGATGGAGAGGCAGTTAGCTCTGGCCTATAAAGAGCCTTTGGAAAATTCCTCAGTTGTGACACTGTCCATGACTCCATTGCACACCAGAGCCTGATTGTCACAAAGATGCTTCAATATAGGCAAATGGGATCAAGTTGAGTTCAAGAGAGTTTATTGTCATGTGTCCCTGATAGGACAATGAAATTCTTGCTTTGCTTTAGCACACCAGAACATAGTAGACACGAATACAGAACAGATCAGTGTGTCCATATACCATTGTATAAATATATACACACATGAATAAATAAACTGATAACGTGCAAATAAACAGATTATGGGCTATTAATGTTCAGAGTTTTGTCCGAGCCGAATTTAATAGCCTGATGGCTGTGGGGAAGTAGCTATTCCTGAACCTGGTCGTTGCAGTCTTCAGGCTCCTGTACCTCCTACCTGAAGGTAGTGGAGAGATGAGTGTGTGGCCAGGATGGTGTGGGTCCTTGATGATACTGCCAGCATTATTGAGGCAGCGACTGTGATAGATCCCCTCGATAGAAGGGAGGTCAGAGCCGATGATGGACTGGGCAGTGTTTACTACTTTTTTGAGTCTTTTACGCTCCAGAGTGCTCACGTTTCCGAACAAAGCCACGATGCAACCGGTCAGCATGCTCTCTACTGTGCACCTGTAGAAGTTGGAGAGAGTCCCCCTTGACATACCGACTCTCCGTAATCTTCTCAGGAAGTAGAGGCGCTGATGTGCTTTCTTTATGATTGCATCAGTGTTCTCGAACCAGGAAAGATCTTCAGAGATATGCATGCCCAGGAATTTGAAGCTCTTGACCCTTTCCACCATCTACCCATTGATATAAATGGGACTGTAGGTCCCCATCCTACCCCTTCTAAAGTCCACAATCAGTTCCTTGGTTTTGCTGGTGTTGAGGACCAGGTTATTGTGCTGGCACCATTTGGTCAGTCGGTCGATCTCACTTCTGTACTCTGACTCGTCCCCATCAGTGATACGTCCCACAACAGTGGTATTGTCAGCGAACTTGATGATGGAGTTCGCACTATGACCGGCTACACAGTCATGAGTATAGAGTGAGTACAGCAGGGGGCTAAGCACGCAGCCTTGAGGTGCTCCCGTGCTGATTGTTATCGAGGCTGGCACATTTCCACCAATACAAACTGACTGTGGTCTATGAATGAGGAAGTCGAGGATCCAATTGCAGAGGGATGCACAGAGACCCGGTTCTGCCAGTTTGGTAACCAGCTTGGAGAGGATGATTGTATTAATCAATGATTAACAGCCTGACATATGAGTTTTTTTTGTCCAAGTGGTCCAGAGCAGAGTGGAGAGCCAGCGAGATCGCATCCACCGTTGATCTGTTGTGGTGGTAAGCGAACAGCAGAGGGTCCAGGTTTTTGTCGAGGTAGGAGCTGATTTGCGGCATGATCAACCTCTCAAAGCTTAGATGGGGCATCTTGGTTGGCAAGAAAGAGTAGGGCAGAAGGGCGTATTTGTGTGCTGTATGACTCTAACGCATTCAAAAACCAAGTTAACTGCCATTATCATAACAAACTTCAAGAAATTCAAGAGTTGAAATAACCACCATGGGTCTCCCCCAATCTACCACAGAGAAATTCATCACCTCATGCTCCTCGACCAACTAGGTTTCCCGAGCTGCATTGCGGATCCTATTCAGCTTACGACAGACGAGATGGAGATCATCTCTGAGCAACAACTCTGAGAATAATGCTGATAGCAACGCTATACGTGGTCAATTAACGTACAAAACTAATTCCATCAACCCTGAGGATTTGGGAAAAATCCTCCAATGTGGCAGACTACAAAGATTTGTGTCCATTCTGTGACACAAGTGAAAAAAAATTCTCAAAAGGCAACACAGTGATGCAGCTAATAGAACTGCAGCCTCATAGCTCCAGCGATCCGAGATCAACCCTGACCTCCGGACTTTGTACTTTCTTCCTGTGACTGCTAGCATTCTCTCTTGGTGCTCCAGTTTCCTTCCACATTAATTGGCCAGTGTAATTTGCCTCTAGCTCAAAATAGTTGTAAAGTCTAGGGGGGACTGATGGACGAGAATAAAATGCTATTAGTGTAGGTTTGATGCAAATGGTGTCTGATGGTTTGCATGAACTTTTTAGACCGAAAGGCCTGCTTCCCTGCTGTACAAGTCTATGACTGAATAATTGGCTCTCCATGGGGGCATCGTAGAACAAACTGATGCAAACTTCAGAAAACTATCAACAGAAGAGGAGTGTGGAGACAAAACCTACCTCTGTTCCACATCATAATCTAGTGAATGCTATTGTCGCCTGCAGTCGCCTAAAATTCGCCTGTGGGACAGGCCCATAAGTATAATGTCAGCAGTCTGGAATCTGCACTCGATTGATTTGCCATCCTCAAGAAGAAAAGGAAAATGGAGAATTAGAGATGAAATGTGTTTTAATCTTGTGCATGCAGAGATCATGCAGTTGTCTAGCCAGAAGTAGAAGATTCAATGTTCAGCTGTCAGTACAGATAAACCATATTGCCACCAGCATTATCACTATAGTAAGATAACAGCAGCTAATTAACAGGATATTTTCCATATAAATAGGAACACTCCAATGAACTGTTCGCAGAAAACAGCACACTTTTAGACAACAGAATTTCAACAGCAGCAGCCAGAGTAAGATTTCCATTAAATACTGCAGATTGGAGAATGCCTTTAAATTAGCTTTCATAATGAAGAGGAAGCAGGCATTGTTGCCTCAGGAGCTTTTTGGCTGATTCATTGGGGGGGGGGGGGAGGGGGGGGGGGGGGGGGGGGGGGGGAGAGGGGAGGGGGGAGGGGGTTGTTACATTTTGAATGAGAAGACAAGACTGAACAATCACACTGCATACAAATTCTGATATATTAACCGATGGAACAGGAATTTTTTTTTTTTTTAAACAAATAATCCAATTATTCTCATATTGCACCAATGTATCAAATGTCTTGTGAGTTACCCAACAACAACTGCAAATGTCCTGTGAGCACTAGAATAAATAGTAGAGCATTACCACAGGCATTAGTCACATCTGCAGGACGGACATGTTATTTTTGCCATCAGGTTAATGGCATAGTACAGCATTTCCCATTAATTTACAATCAATTCATTTTTAATAGAAAAGAGCCTCACAGATGGATGCTTTGTTTTTCAGTGATGTATTTGTGACATTAATCTACACATAGCAAATCAATAATATCTGTCAAACATAATATCATCGGATCATTATGATCCAGTCCTAGAAATACTCATCTCTAGATTGGCTGTGTCCAAAAATATGTGTCCATTCTTAATAACAGCCAGTAGAACTATACCAACGATTAAATGATTGTAGATACAAGGAAATGAATATGCTGGTTTACTAAAAAGACACTAAGTGCTGGAGTAACTCAACGGGTCAGGCAGCATCTCTGGAGAACATGAATAGGCGATGTTTCGGGTTGGGACAATGGGTCCCGCCCCGAAATGGCTCTCTTAGTAAAATTACTGAGATGCATTCATGTATGTATTTTCACAGAAGGGAATTTAGTTTCAAATGTTGGAGAACATTACAAGCAGCCGAAGCTTTGACTTTCATGAACAACCAACACCCCCCTCCCGCACCCCCACCCAACGCTTTGATTTATCCAAGCATGATCAATACACACTCAGGGCCTGCCTGGTTTCAGACACTGACCACATCTGCAGTCCTCTTCTTGAAAAAGTAAACTTTGGTTGCAGTGGAGCTTGAAGAAGACTTAACTGTATTGTACTGTACTGCACTCATACTATGCGCTATGCAGAGGTCATGTTGCAGCACCAGAATTAGTTACCCGAACAGGGAAATAGGAGCTTATGACAGGGGACAAGGAACAGAATAACTATCCAAAAAACCCAACGGTTGCAACATTGTACTGACAATCTGCAGGACTAATTGGTGTTTCTCTTTACCTTGATTATTTTGCCTAATATACCAGGTCCATAGTGAGAGATGGCCAGGCTCTCCCATTTCAGAATGAAAGGAATTTAAACATTCCTCAGAACTTTATTCAGCTTTTAAAGATTTTCATTGCTATGCAAAATTGAAAGTTGACACAAAGGCAGTTGGGCAAGGAGAGGGACGTTGGTTGGTCGGGCCGAGCCGGTCGAGGGCGATGGAGGAGGTCCTGCCGCAGCCTGGGGCTTATCTGGATCTGGAGCCACTCCTGCACATCGAACGCATGGACCAGACTTTGGACTTTTAGTGAATGGCGCCAAAATATTGTGGCTCATGCATGTGTGATCTATGCAAACAGAATTTCACTGTGCAGCGCACACATTACAATGAAGCACCATTGTTTAAACCATTGAAGTAACTGGGTGGATGATACTACCTTTTACTCTGCCTCGAGTTAATCTACAGTAACAGAAGGATGAATATCACGTTCTTCTTAATGTAGTCTGTAATTATTGCAGAAGACTTAGTTTGGTTTAGAGATTCAGCATGGAAACAGCCCCTTCGGCCCACCGGGTCCATGCAAACAATTACGTTAGATCCATGTAATCCCACTTTCACATCCACCCTGCACACGAGGGGTAATTCACAGAGGCCAATTAACCTACAAACCCACATGGATGGGGAAGGAAACCAGAGCACCCAGAGGAAACCCACGTGGCCACAGGGAGAACATGCAAACTCTGCAAAGACAGCACCCACGGTCAGGATTCATTCAGGGTCTCTGACGCTGTGAGGCAGCGGCACTACCAGCTGCACCACTGTGCCGCCCAGTGACAACATACCCTATCATTGAAATACTTCCATTCCGGTTTTCTGGTTCTGACTGATGAAACCTACATTCTATTCCACTCATGGGGAAGGTGGCGCCAAACAATTTTTGGAAGTGGTGTGCTCCTAATGTAGGAGCTCATGGTTCTCAACACCAACTCAAACCCTCCTTCTCAACTTTGAGCTGTCTTGGGCCAGAGATGCCTTAGTCAGCGGGGATGTTGCAATTTCCCCCCGCAAGAACATATTAGGAGCCAGCAGACCCTTCAGGAATTCAATATGATCATGACTGATCTACCCTTAATTCCTCTTGTCAGTTCTCCATCACCCTCAATTCCCCAGTTTTGCAAAGATATTTCTATTTCTACCTTAAATATATCTAATGATCTGGCCTCAACCACCCTCAGAATTGCATAGATTCCAAAAGAAAAATTCTACCCACCATCATTTTTAATGAGCAACCCCGAATTTTGTATATATTTCCCTTTGTCTATGACTCTTCCACATGAAAATATCTCAACATTTCTCAAGTCCCTTGGAATTTTACATTTTCTAAACCTCAAATTCTTCTTAATTATGTTATACAGACACAAACTGTCCAGCATGTTTTGCAAGGATGACTCTCTCATCCCAGGAATTAGCCGAGCAGCTTCCTCCAATGTTAGTATATTCTACGGTAGCCATATTTAGTACATGCATTTTTTCCCCCACCAGGTTAATGATAAGAGAGGGTTTGTGCATGTCCTTGATTTTTTTTCTCCTGTGTGCTCCTTGAAATCTTTTCATCTGACAGGGTGAGGAACAGAGTGCCTGTTTTGGGAGTTTGGCGTCAGGCACATGAATAATGTGGTTTGTCCAATGGGGCTAACAGGCTGTGACGAGAGCGACCATCTACCCCATCTCTACACAATAGAGGCTGCCTTTAGCAATCAATTTGGAAAATTGAATTGTTGATTAGAAAATCAATTGTGACGCGAGACTTGGAAAGTACATCAGTCGGACTGTTAAACGACAAGGATTTGTTTACACTTTGCATATTCAGATTTCATTCAATTGTAAAAAACTGAGATCAGAATGGAATAACAACCAATTAGATTTGCATGAAATAGGAGAGGCATCACAAATTCTATTCATAATCTGTAAAAATATCTTTGCAATAACCAGTATTGTTTAGAAAACTAGAAAAAACAAGAACAGTAAATGACTATGGTGCAAAGATATCATTGAAATAATTCAGCAAATTAAGCCATTACATGCAAAAGATGGACTCCAAAATTAGTGTAAAGATTTACTCATGGCCTACAGACAGAATAGTTCAATTAGCTGATAATTGCTTAAATATACACTGATGGTTCTAGGGTCCTTTGGCAATAATTAAAAGTATATATTTTCTTCTCTATTTATTAATCTCGGTATTTTCATTTTACATCATTCATGCCTAGAATGAAGTATAACGAGTGGGATATCTGTCTGAATGAGGGGCAATAAAATCATGTGTTGATGGATAAGCTTAGATTGAGTTTCAAAATTTCTCGCAGAAACTGCTCCAAATAACTGAAAACCATGTGTATTCAGCCTTGCCTTTTTATTGGTGCAGGGTCAGCTTTTTCTTAAAGAAATGCAAAACCTGCAGATTCCCACAGTGAAGCACCGCAGAAGGAGAAGACCACTGAGCTCAGGCCCTATTGACCACTGAGCTCCTCAGGTCTGCTCCACCATTGCATAAGAACATGGTTGAAATGACTAATCTCAGCACCTCATTTTTGTCTTCCCTCAGTAATTCTTCAGCCCCACATTTATCGTGTACATCCAACTCTGTCTTAAAAATATTCAAAGTTTCTGCATCCATCGTTCTTTGTTGAAGAGGGTTCCAAGGATTTTGATAGAACATTTTGCCTCATCCCTGCCTTAAATTGTCAATCCCTTACTTTTTATAAATTGTGGCTACTGTTCTAGATTTCCCTCAGGCCCTATTGAGCACTGGGGGCTGATCACCAGCTCCTGGTTCAAACCTACGTGCTGATCATTGGTAGAATTTTCCTCATCAAGAGTCTGCCCTGTTTAATCTTACAAGGTGACTGGCACAATGCAGTTCGTCATGGTCAGGTCCACACCTCATGATTTAATTTAAGCCATTTCAATAGATGTCTAGAGATTCTATCTGATAATATTAAAATGATTTTTTTCACTTGTTCCTGCCATTACATTCTAAAACAGTCACTCCCTGACTTACACAAGGGTTACCTCCCCTGGACCCTTGCAGAAGTCGCATGTTACATAAGTTCATAATTTATAGGAGCAAAATTAGGCCATTTGGCCCATCAAGTCAGTGTAGATCTCTGACCTTTCAATCATGGCTGATCTATCATTCCCTCTCAACCCCATTCTCCTGCCTTCTCCCAACTAACCCCTGACACCCGCACTAATCAAGAATGTCAGAAATAGAAGTGCTACTGCCCATGCATAAATTTACTATTTGACTTAGAGACCACAGGGGGGGGGGGCTCCAAGACGGGACCATGGGGGAGCTTCGCGTCAGGGACTACGGGGAGCTCCGAGGTGGGGACTGTGGAGGCATCAGTGCACTTAATGAATTGCTTACGTAAATGTGAGTTTATGTAACTCGCCTATAATGCAAGTCAGGGAGTGCCTGTAAAGCAGAATCCATATACTCTTCTGGTCTTATTGAGAGTTGCAGATTCAGGTCTTCCCTCACTTGGATTCAGGATTTCCGAAAGGAGACTCCTTTTCTCATACAATGAGGTCATGCTGTCATTGCTTATGTCGACAAAGAACAGTACAACTGGGGATTATAACTATATAATCTCTACTGTGGGTGGTTAATCCTTTCTCGTCAGGTCTGACTAATTTGTAAATTAATATTCTGATTAAGGTTCCATTCAATAGAGGGACCAATAGGTAAATTGGAATTCACTCATAAGAGAGTTCTTCACTTCTGAACCTTGACCAATCCTGGACTAGTTTTGTGCAAGGGTTATCTACAATCTATTGACCACCCTTAGACAAACACCAACCCTGGCCCTTCAAAGGTTTGGTGGCTATTAGAACTATGACTGCTACTTGAATTAGTAACAGTTGACAATACCGCAAACTGGTATCTTGGACAAAAACCATAACTGCTCTATATCTCACATCTGGTCACAGCTGCTAACTGAGCAATCTTTTGCAAACAAATGTAATGCTGTATGGATTTAACCTCTTGCGTGCCACAGCTAATTCACTAATGACTCATTGTTATAAGCAAGTTGATATTTCTCTTTGGTGCAATACTCAAACATTGAGACCCATGACAAGAATGACAATGCCTATTCGGTCCAGACTTAATTCCTCCTAGGTGTTTAATGTTCACAGTTCTCACGTTTTAACAATATCACTATTGCCTCATTTATAGTTCTGTCACTCTGAATGAGAAAGTTGTGATTGGAAACATCATTCCAGGATCAGATACCGACCACTCATCCACTCATTTATCTCCTCCCGCCTAGATTACTGCAACTCCATTTACACTGGCATCAGCCAATCTTCCCTGTCCCTCCTGCAATTGGTCCAAAACACCGCAGCGAGACTCCTGACGGGCACCCGAAAAAGGGACCACATCACCCCGATTCTGGCCTCTCTCCACTGGCTCCCAGTGCGGTTCCGAATCAATTTCAAGCTCCTTCTTTATGTTTACAAAACCTTTAACGGGCTTGTCTCCACCTAAATCAAAAATCTGCTTACCCACCATACCAACTCCAGGTCCCTCAGATCGGCCGACGTGGGGTTACTGACCATCCCGCGGTCTAGGCATAAGCTCAGGGGCGACCACGCTTTAGCGGTTGCAGCTCCTAGACTGTGGAACAGCATCATTCTTCCCGTCAGAACTGCTCCCTCCATCAACTCTATTACTTAAAACATTTCTACTCTCAAGCCTTTTTTGAGATCCTCTGAGGGAGCGCTGTATGTATCTATGTATGTATTGTTGATCTATGTACCACTGTTTGTAGCACGTTAGTACCTGCACCAATGTAAAGCACTTTAGTCAACGAGAGTTGTTTTTAAATGTGCTATAGAAATAAAATTGACTTGACATGACTTGACCTCAGTGGAGAAAAAAATATGAAGGATCGTCAACCTGAAAACTGAGCTTTTTTTCTCTTTCCATGGAAGCTGCCTGACCTGCTGGGTATTTGCAGCATCTTCTATATTGCTCCCAAATAATTAAAATTAATATTTTAAGAAATTACTCACAGACAAAAACTAAAATGGCATAGGAAATAGAAAGGCCCTGTACAAATGACAGCCTTTCTTGTATTGAATCTGCAAGTTCATTGAATGATTGCATAGCACTCAGAGACCAATGGAGATGTTTAAAGAGGAGGGATCCACGACTGAAGCACAAACCAGCAAGGGTCAAAAATGTGAACTAGTGTTGGAAGAGCAGACCAAGATTCAATCAGGATTGGGTGTTGTCAGCTGTCAGGCTGTGGGGGGGATTACACAGCATACACAGACAAATCTCTTTGCATGAGCTATCCCAAGTACAGGCATGTAATGCTGGTCCCTTCTTGGCAAGACCTTTTCTTCTGCAAGTGGGCGTCAGATATACAAGTTGTGAAATCAAAATCCTATTGTGTGCTGGTTGACATCAGAGCACAATCCTTGCAGCCAGTTATGTGTCACGTGAAACTCTGATCCAGAACATACTTTGGGGGGAAATTAAGTAATCTACACCGAAACCAACCAACCACATTTGATTACCAGGTTTTGGATTAAATTTCTTCACACAATGTACAAAAATATTGTGCCATGCAAAAACATTTCGACAAAAAGTTTTCCTTGTGTGGTGGGCAGCCAAGACTATAAAGAACAGATTAACCTGTTAGTTCCTCCTGTTATTGCTGGATGTGTGATTTTGCTGAGAATAAACACATCTATCACATTCGCCCACATGCAACAACATTTCATAGCAGTTGACTGTTGCAATGTTCTGTGAGATACTGTACAGTATAAACAAAAGATTCCAACCACACTCCCTCCATCTGCAAAACAAGAAAAAAACTTCACTATACTGAGTGCTGAGGCTAAAACTTACCACAAACATTTCATAAGTAACATGTCGTAAAATCAGGATGTTCAAAATTATTGAAGCAATCTCCTAAAGGAAATGATGAGGCTGTCGTCCTCTCTCTTGCAATGGCAATGTTATAGAATGCCTGAAAAAAATGGCACTGCAATGCCAGTCAATCTCAAATGCACTCTGTAAAAGCCAACACTGATGGCTTGGGAAATAAACAGTTAATTTGTATTCTGACTCATATCAAACAGAATTGCACACATAATTGCAGGGCATAATGCAGCATTTAATAAGCTCCTCATTACAACTGGAGACAACAAGCTAATAAGCTCAAAGTCCGTGCTTCGACAGTAGAATAGACGGTAGAGAACAAAAACTTTTACTTTCTCTGTCAGTTAATGCCTTTCAGCTACTTTTCCCTTAAACATTTCAAAAATCTTTTCGTTAAAGTTGATACTTTGCTTTTAAAAAATAACTACAGCTAGGAATTGCTAGCTAGCTCGTTGAACCATGCAATTCAATTCCAATCTGCAGATTAAACACAAAAAACAAAACAGATAAACTTTGAGCATGTACATTAACTTGTTTATCTAATCTAGTGAGGAATAGGCGCCCACACTGAAACGTGTATAAGCACATTCCTGCCGGAGTAAAATGCCTGCACGGAACAGAGCAGTGCTCAGTCCAGCTGCCATCACCCGCTTAAACAATCACCCATTTCCTTCCAAAGTGGAGACGCCATCGGACTCAGTTAATTTTGATTAGTTAAAAGTAAGATGCACCCCATACTTTACAAATATACTCCTTGCTGACCTTTCAAATGCAAAGCATTTTGTATAACTATGATATTGTGGAAAAGTTCCAAACTATGTCTCTAAAGATATCTTAAACTAATTCTAATCTGTCTTTTAAAATGAACTTGAACCAACCTTTTAAAAATTGTTTTCAGCTCAAGTTTCCACTATGAGAACATGTCCATCTTTACAGCCAGTGATTAGAATCAACTTTTTTTTCTGCAAATAACAGCCCATTTCCCTCAAGATCAGGTCAAAGGGCATTCTGATATATTCACATAACTGTGGTCAACCATGTGCTTCTGAATAACGTTTGTGAACACACTGGATTATGTATCTCATTTATGTTTATTGCAACACATTCAAAAGAAATGCATTTCAATCGAGACACTGCTTGAGACTCAAATGAAATTTAAGCTTTCTAATTTTACTCATTGTTTATTGATTACAAAAACTGCCAATGATAGTGTGGTGTTCTGGGAGTCTCATCCCTAAAACAGTGCTGAATGGTTACCTGCACTTCTCCAGCTGTTCTCCTCTTGGTATGTGATTGGTTTGGTTCCAAGCTGCATCCTTCAGCCAAGTTGCAATCATCAGCAGAAGGTTTTACCAGAGCTCAACTTTACTTTATCTGCATCTTTGCAATCGCCCGGCATTACAACACGAGTTTGATACTAATCATGAGGACACAGAAGAATTTCCCCTTTTTTCAGCTAAGAAGTCATCCAGAATAAAACCAGGCCCTTTGGCCTTGGAACGTGGCCAGAGGCCTTCATCGAGGCGCCGCAGTCTCGATGCCTTCTAGATCGCCGCGGAGGAGCCCGGGTCGGGGCTCAGCCGGGGCGTCGCGGGTCAGACTCCGGGTCGGTGGAGCGGCGGACAGAGCCCGCTGCTGGGGCCCGGGTCGGCACCACGGAGGCGTGAAGTGGGGCGTCGACAGCGGTGAGGCCTTGGCGGTGATGGCGAAGCGATGAAGCCTCGCGACGACGGGGCCTCGGCGGTGAAACATGGCAGCGACGGCGGCGATGCCTCGCGAGTAGACCCATGGTCGACGATCGATGACAACGTGGAGGACCACTGTTAGGGGGAAGGGGTAGGACAAAGGAGGACCTGGTGTGTGGGGGCCGCCGTGGGGGGGGGGGCGGGAGGGGGGGGGTGGGGAGAGGAGAACAAAAGGAGGAGCCAGCGTGCTTTATAACTTTGTCAGCCCCGTAGTTAGCTGGTATTTGTATACATTGAATATCCAGCAAAGAATTTCACTGTGCCTAGTTACATGTGACAATAAAATATTCCAACCAAGATGCCTCATTCGAGCTCGTCCCATTTCCTGAACATGGTCCATATCCCTATAAACCTTTCCTATCCATGTACCTGTCCAAATGTATTTTCAATGGTGTTATAGTGCCTGCCAAAACTACCTCCTCTGGCATCTCAGCCCATAAACCCAACACCCTTTGTTTGGAAAAGTTACCCCTCAGGTTCCTATTAAATCTTTCCCCTCTCACCTTAAATTTATGCCCTTTAGTTCTTGATTTCCCTCAAAAAGACTATGTGCATTCACCCAATCTATTCCCCTAATGATTGCATACATCTCCATAAAATAACCTCTCAGACTCCTGCGCTTCAAGGAATAAAGTATTAGCCAGTCCAACCTCTCCGGACAGTTCAAGCCCATGAGTCCTGGAAAAATCCGCGGAAATCTTCTCTGCACACTTTCCACCTAAATTACACCTTTCCTATAGCAGGGTGATCAAAACTGAATACAATATTTTAAGTGCGGCCTCACCTACATCTTGTAGAGCACTACAATTACTCTTTGTGTGAAAGGTTTATCACTAAGATACCCTTTAAATGTTCCTATTCTCACCTTAAACCTATGAACCATTTTAGACAGCCTACCATGGAAGCAGACTCAGGCTATCTACCTTACTTATGGCCCTCATAATTTATATACCACTATCGTGTAACCTCTCAGGACTCCTTTGCTTTAGGGTGAATAGACCAAGCCTAAATCCCCTGTCCCATTTCCCAAGTTACTCACTAATTCTCCCAAGTTTTCCCTTTGATTCAAACTCGGGGAATGTCCGTAACGAGTCCGTAGGAGGCCGTAGATATTTTGACGCGGCTCGTAATGTCAGCCGTAGGTACTCGGGGCATCAGGTAAGTCGGGACGTTTTTTCAGCATGTTGAAAAATGTCCAAGAGTAAAATAAATAGCCCCGAGTACCTACGGCTGGCATCTCCAAGTTTGAATCAAGGGGAAAACTCGGGAGAATTCGTGAGTAACTCGGGAAAGTGGGACTTATCAAATCTCTCTTTGGAACTCAAGTCCTCCAGTCCTGGCAACATCTTTGTGAATCTTTTCTGCCCCCTCTCTTGCTTAATTCCATCGTTCCTATAGTGTGGCAACCGAAACTGGACACAATACTCCAGGTACGGCCTATACAATGTTTTATGTAACCATAGAATGACAACTCAAGTCTTGTAGTCAATGACTCAGCCAATGAAAGAAAGCATGCCACATGCCCTCTTCAGCATTGTGTTGACAATTTCAAAGAACTATTTACTTTTTCCCCCGGGCATCTCTGTTCAACAACACTCCCAAACACTCTACAATGTACTGTGCATGTCCTACCCTAGTCTATCTTCTCAAAATGCATCACGTCAGACTTGTCTGAGATTAATTCTACCTGCCATTCCTGGCATATTTTCCCAGTTGACCAATATCATATTGTAACATGAAATGACCTTCTTCACTGTCCATTATATCACCAACTTTTGTATCATCTTCAAACTTACTAATCATGCCAACTACATTCTCATCAAAATCATTAATATACATGACAAACACTCTCCGTCGTCTCTGGGCATTCCGTTCTCTAGGCACCCACCCCCTCATCTTCACCATGGATGTCCAGTCAACTCTACACCTCCATCCCCCACCAGGAGGGACTCAAAGCCCTCCACCGGAGAACCAACCAATCCCCGTCTACAGATACTCTCCTCCGTCTAGTGGAGCCGGTCCTTACCCGTAATAACTTTTCGTTTGACTCCTCCCATTTCCTCCAAATACAAGGCATAGCTATGGGCACACGCATGGGCCCCAGCTATGCTTGCCTCTATGTAGGGTATGTCGAACAATCCTTGTTCGAGATGTACAAGGGCCCCATCCCCGACCTCTACCTCCGCCACACCGGCGATTGCATTGGTGCTACCTCCTGTACCCACACACAACTCACTGACATCATCAACTTCACCACTAACTTCCATCCGGCACTCAAATACACCTGGACCATTTCCGACACTTCCATACCATTTCTTGACCTCACTATCTCCATCGCAGGTGATTAGACTTCTGACCGACATCCACTATAAACCCACTGACTCCCATGGCTATCTAGACTACACTTCTTCCCACCCTGCTTCCTGTAAGGACTCCATCCCCTACTCCCAATTCCTCCGTCTACGCTGCATCTGCTCCCAGGATGAGGTGTTCCACACCAGGGCATCGGAGATATTCTCATTCCTCAGGAAACGTGGCTTCCCCTCCCCTACTATAGATGAGGCTCTCACCAGGGTCTCTTCAATACCCCGCAACACTGCTCTCTCTCTTCATCCCCCCACTTGGAACAAGGGCAGAGTCCCCCTGGTCCTCACCTTCCACCCCACTAGCCGTCACATACAACAAATAGTCCTCCGTCATTTTCACAACCTCCAACGTGACCCCACCACTCGCCACAACTTCCCATCTCCCCCCCATCTGCTTTCCACAAAGACCGGTCCCTCCGTAACTCCCTGGTCAATTCTTCCCTTCCCACCCACACCACCCCCTCCCCGGGCACTTTCCCTTACAGCCGCAGGAGATGCTACACTTGTCGCTTTACCTCCCTCCTCGAATCCATTCAAGGACCCAAGCAGTCGTTCCAGGTGCCACAGAGGTTCACCTGCATCTCCTCCAACCTCATCTATTGCATCCGCTGCTCTAGATGTCAGCTGATCTACATCGGTGAGACCAAGCGTAGGCTTGCTGATCGTTTCGTCGAACACTTCTGCATTAACCAACCTGATCTCCCTGTGGCTCCGCACTTCAACTCCCCCTCCCATTCTGAATCCGACCTTTCTGTCCTGAGCCTCCTCCATGGCCAGAGTGAGCACCATCGGAAATTGGAGGAGCAGCACCTCATATTCTGCTTGGGTAGTCTGCCCTTGCTGTCTCCTCCCCTTCTCAGCTCTCCCTCAGCCCTCTGGCTCCTCCTTTTCCTTTATTCTTCCCCCACCCCACCCTACATCAGTCTGAAGAAGGGTTTCAGCTCGAAACATTGCCTATTTCCTTCGCTCCATAGATGCTGCCGCACCCACTGGGTTTCTCCAGCACTTTTGTCTACCTTCGATTTTCCAGCATCTGCAGTTCCTTCTTGAACAAATAACAGAGGACCCAGCACAGATCCCTGCAGCACACCATTGGTCACAGGCTCGGAACTGTAAAGCAACACTTCAATACCACCCTTTGCCTCCCACCGCCAATTTTGTATCCATTGGCTAGCTCACCCTGAATTCCATGTGTTCTAACCCTCTGGACTAGACTACTATGCGGGATCTTGCCAAAGGCCTTCCTAAAGTATATATAGACGATGTCTACTGCCCTGCCCTCATCTATCCCTTTGGTCACCCCTTCAAAAAACTCATATTCATGAGACATGATTTCAGACAAAGCAAAGGCATGCTGACTCATCAGCCCTTTCCTTTCTAAATGCAGAATTATTGTTTATTCCACAATATCCGGTAGGTGGTCACGCTAGATTTACACCTTAGATTCTTAGTCAGGGCTCTCCAATGTCCATTAACAGCCAGTGCAGACATCCAAGTAGTGAATACCAAATCCTCTGTTTGGTAACATGTCTAACACAAAGAAAAATGGAAATGCCACACTCCGAGGTGAATTATTCGTCATAAGAGCAGAAAATACTGGAAACATTAAGCAGGTTAGGCAACATCTGTGGAGAGAAAAACAGTTGGGCTGTCCCACTTGGGCGACCTAATTGGCGAGTCTAGGAGAGTTTGAAAAAATGTTATGTTGAAGACCTCCTTCGACCTCTCTTCGACCTCCCTTCGACTATGATGAAGACTATCTACGACTACCTTCGACTACTTTCGATTACCTTCGACTACCCTCGATTACCCTCGACTAACATGCCGACCCACTACGACCTACTACGACTAAACCTACGAGTAGAAAAAGTATACATTTTTTCCATGGCGACCATTTTTTACTTGCGGGCATTTTTCAACATGTAGAAAAATACGCCGCGACCTAGCTGAGGCCTCGAGTATACGGGGACTACTCTCGAGCATGAAGGAGAGTTACAAAGACCTCCTAGGACCTCGTGTCGACAATGCTGCAAGTATGAGTTGAGGGCAAACTCGCCAGAACTCGCGGATTAGGTCGCCCAAGTGGGACAGCCCCTTAAATATTTCTGAGTATTTCTAGCATTTTGTTTTTATTTCAAATTTCCAACATCTCTAGTTTTTGAAACTCATTCCTCGTGTATTTTCCCAAATACAAAATAGTTGCATCAGAATCACGTCTATATGCGTTTCTTTCTCACCTGCAAGCCGTGTAACAGATCATTTTTCAACTTTGTGCCCAATGGAAAAAGAAAGTAATAAAATTGACACAAGGCATGAGCAGTCACCATTGTTGCTAGGTGATTGGGTGGGAGGTTGATACCCGATGGTCAAGGTCATAAGGACATGGAGTAGTATTAGGCCATTCGGCCCATCAAATCCACTCTGCCATTCAATCATGGCAGATCTACCTCTCCCTTCTAACCCTATTCTCCTGACTTCTCCCCAAAATCTCTGACACCTGTACTAATCAAGAACCTATCTATCTCTGTCTTAAAAATATCCATTGATAGTGAGGAATAGACTCACTCACACAACATACTTACCAGCTTACCACTTACCCCAAAACATATTCTCTCAAACTGCAAGAAATATTGAAAATATTTCACACTTAAAAATGTTATTACAGGTTTAGGTAAGTGACACACATTCAATGACTTTGTTCAATAACTATGAGCCACATTGTGTAGTGTAATGTATATAATATGTAGATGGTAATAAACTGAAATTACATTTAATGTTTTCATCATCCCATCTGTTTCTTTAATTAACCATACGTATTCTAGTTCTGTTCAATTAAATAGGTATTTAATAAGACCTTGCTTTTGTTGAACACAGGAATGGAGCATACCATTGGTCTATTGGTACACTGCTGCCAGATGTTGGTCCACTCTGAAAGACCATGGGAACAAGCCTTCACACTGAGCCAGCACATTCTAGCAAGGACAGCCCTAGGGATCTCTTCCACGTGCCAAGTGAGGTCAAAATAAGCTACTTAATATCTATCCAGACGTATTGTCCCATTCACTAATCACAGATCTTGCCTTTAGCTCCAGCAACAACAGTAAAATCCTTATTCATGCTAACGATCCCACTTGCTCATGAAACAGTTAATCTCAGTAACATTTTCCAGCCCTACAGCCTTCCAAGTTTAGCTACGTTTCTGGCAGGGACCCTTCATCAGACTGATTGTGGAGAGGAGGAGGGTGGGGGGTTGGCAGTTGAGAAAGCTGCAAGAGACGTTGGCAGGACAATGCCTGGCAAGTGATAGGGTAATGTGTTGGAAGGAACTACAGGTGCTGGTTTACACTGAAGATAGACGCATAAAGCTGGAGTAACTCAGCGGGTCAGACAGCATCTCTGAAGAAGGGTTTCGACCTGAAACGTCACCTATTCCTTTCCTCCAGAGATGCTATCTGACCCGCTGAGTTGCTGTTACTGCTCCAGAGATGCTGTTACTTCAGCTTTTTGTGTCTTTATTAAATGATAGGTGAATACAGGTTAGGGGTGAGGGGGAGGTTGATTGGCAGATGTTTGGACAAAGGCTGGAGATGAAAAGACAAATGGCTTGAGGTAAGGATAGAAGAGATGAGCATTGTGAAGCCTGGGGAAGAAATGTACCTGAAAGGGGACAGGGGGTTGGTGGAAGGAAAGAAAAGGAAACAAATAACAATAGACTAGGCGACCATTTCGCTAAACACTTCTCCTCGTTCCACCAAGACCTGCTGCATCTCCCTGTCGCTAACCATTTTACCTCCCCTTCCTATTCTGACCTTTCTGTCCTTGGCCTCCTCTATTACACAAACTGGAGGAAAAGCACCTCATGTTCCGCTTACGTAGTTTACAGCCTAACAATATGAACATTGAATTCTCTACTTTAGTTTACTAACCTACAAAGAAATCTCCCCCCTCCTCTCTTTTCCTCCCCTCTTCCCTGTGCCCCATTTAGACTCACACCCACTTCTCCCCTTCCCCCTCTCCTTCCACCTATATTCCTTCCTCAATACTTCACAATGCCTCACAATACTCACCCGTTCTATCCTTATTTCACAGTCTTTTCATCTCTGGCCTTTATTCAACCCTCTGCGAATCAACCCCCCCCTCGCCTGTATCCACCTATCACTTGCCAAACCTTGTCCTGTCCCCTCTTTGTGCTCCGCCACCCACCCCCCCCCCCCCCCCACCCACCACCACAATCAGGCTGAAGAGGGGTCCCAACCCAAAACGTCACATATCCATATTCTACAGTTATGCTGCCTGAGCTCGTGAGTTGCTCAAACACTTTGTGTCTTCAGCAACTGCAGTTCCTTGTGTCTCCAGCCCTCCAAAGTTTTGTCACTCTTAATTACTCACTACACCAGTATTGGCAAGTATTCGTTTGAGGACCAAAGAGATGAATTTCCTTTGTAAATCTCTCTCTTTAATCTTCTCCATTTCAAAAATATTTCGAGGTTAATTATCAAATGTTGTTTCATGACAATCTGTGAAGCATTGCATTGAAGAGTGGGATATCAATGCATGTTATGTATTTGCAAGTCAAGTGAAGGGACAGACTGGTTCAAATGAGATGGCTCTATATTTGAACAACTACTTGGAGCATAGACCAGAAAGCAGAATTATACTCCACTACAAGCCACAGTTGCGGCTTTAGCTTCATGGAGGAGAGAACAGAGGTGTGGCTTTGAGGAGAGGAGCTAACCAAAGGAAATGCATGGTCAGGTTTGTGTGTCAACATCCTGTGATGAGTCGCGTGTTAGTTTGACATAGCTGCAGAGTGATTGAAATGGGTGATGGGAATGGAGCAAGAGAAACATTTACATAAAACAATTGAAGGTAGACAAAAATGCTGGAGAACCTCAGCGGGTGAGGCAGCATCTATGGAGCGAAGGAAATAGGCGACGTTTCGCGTCAAGACCCTTCTTATACATAAAACAATGAACTATTTTATGAGCAAGAAGCACGTAGTCTTTTTAAACCATGTTCCGTGTGCTATGGGAGGGGCATTGAACTACAAGTACTAACTAAAAATGAAGATTGTGTGCTACTAATCACCAGCTACATGGCTAATTTGAAACAAACACCAACTTTCTGCAAAACAACTCAATTCAAAGCCTGTAAATCGCCTACAAAGATCAGACAATTGAGACGATATAGGAGGCTTTGGCTTACTTTGAACAAGCATACGTTTAAATGATGTTAAGCTTGTGGTTTCAGATCTCTAAGGTCACATCTCTGCTACCGAAATAGATTGTGGGTGACTGTGTGAAGAGCATCATGGAAACGCAGGGGCTTCAAAACCCAACATTGGTTTTGTAGCAGCCCACCGTTGCTTTACTGAGATGTTCATGCTGTGGATGAACAAACAGAGCACAAATCAGTTTGTATTTGCATTGCAAAATATTTAGGCCTGGTTGAATCATCCGGGAAAATCCAGGTTACACTTGACCTGAATGAAGGGTGTCAACCTAAACATGATGTAATGGTGAAACATAAGCTTCTCCATCCAGTTTAGCTACTATGGGAGCTAAAATATGCAGTTCCTCCAGGCTATGATAGATCAGATGGTAAGGCAGGAGGGAAAGCCTTTGTCAACATGTTCTGCAGCTCACGAAATGACATTTATTGGGGACAGGAATGTCAAACCCCTCAGGAATGAATTCACCTAAACAGATCAATATACAGTACATACTAATGGCAAATAGATTTTTAAAAAGGGGAGAGGGATTAAACTGTACACATAAAAATGTTTCAGATATTCCTGACAGTTATTGTGTCACTTGGTATTCCTTCAGGGTGATGACCAGACAGATCCATGGGCATTTACTATTCACAAACTATGAATGTCAATTTAAGAAGTGCAGCTGCCTTCAAATGAAGATTTCTTTTCTGCACTCTGTCCCATTTTCGTTGTTAATTAAAATCTGTTTGATTTCTAAATGCTCCTCGTTCTGATGAAAGATTTTTGACCTGAAATGCTAACTCTCTCCCTTACCATAAGTCCTGCCTATTTGCTAGCATTTCCAGCATTCATGGCTTTTATTTCGGACTCCTAGTGTCTGCTAGGAGTTTTGTTTTTAATTCATCTTGTTTTTAATTGTCATACTTCCAACATTACAACTGCGACAATCCTTCAAAAGTAATTAGACAGGTAGGAGGTGAAATGCAAGCAATTCCTTGTTTGTGCGTAAGATACTACCTCGTACAATGATACTGGGGGGGGAAATCAAACCGCTCGAAGAACAGCAGATCAGGCAACAGCTGTGGAGACAGAGGGATAGTTGATGACTTGTGTCACCAACCCTGCATCAGGATTGAGAATTTAGAGGGGAGATAGTCAGCATAATCAGGTAAGGAGAGGGGTAAGGCATGCAAGTCATAGACCCAGGTGAGGATGGGCAGCTGAAGCCAGTTAGAGAGGGGGAAGGCTGAGACAGAGTAAGAGACTGGAAGATGCTGTGGAGACACCAAGGCTGCAGATTCTGGAATCAGATAAGTAGGGAAGATGATAAATGAAACCATATAAGGGAGAGACAAGGGGCAGGTGCAATGTGTGAAAATAGATCCAATGGATTAGATGTGCGAATGATGGGTAGCTGGAACCATGGAGGGAGCAACGACAGGGTGATAAGGAGCATAGGGTTTGGGGAAGAAAGGGGAGGAGTGAGAAACTCAGAGTAAATCAGAAAGGAAGGGAATGGTCACGTGGGATACGGATCACCTAAAACTGGAAAATTCAACGTTCATGCCATTGCGCTGTAAACTGCCCCGGCAGAATATGAGGTGTTGTTTTCTAGTTTACATTTGGACGCCCTGACAATGGAAAAGGTCAAGTGAAGTTAGGTCAGTGCGAGAATGGGAAAGGATATTGAAATAGCTTGCAACTAGGTGATAAGGAGGCTGGAATAATTTTATTTCACAGCAAGCAAACTTACAGCACAACAGTAACAATCATTCCCCTGACTAAGGTATAAATTAACAACCTTGCCCACTTTCTCCACATCAGGGAAATCACTCTGATTCCTAATTATCATCCCTCAAAGACCCACAACACCCTGGTCATGCACTCATCCCACTGCTAGTTATCAGGAAGAAGGTACAGGAGCCTGAGAACTGTGACCTCCAGGTTCAAGAACAGCTTCTTTCCATCGACCACACTGCAAAACCCTAATCACAACAGCATTATTCCCAGCAACGATCTATTATGGACTTTGTTTTGGTTGCACTGTGTACATCAGTTTGCATTATAGTTTGGTAACCTTGCATTACTGAAATGTATTGGTAGTTATATATGTATTTGTTGAGTTATTTCAATAATCGGCTTAAGCTGCAGTAAGTAGACAATAGACAATAAACAATAGGTGCAGGAGTAGGCCATTTGGCCCTTCGAGCCAGCACCGTCATTCAATGGGATCATGGCTGATCATCCCCAATCAGTACCCCGTTCCTGCCTTCTCCCCATATCCCCTGACTCCGCTATTTTTAAGAGCCCTATCTAGCTCTCTCTTGAAAGCATCCAGAGAACCTGCCTCCACCGCCCTCTGAGGCAGAGAATTCCACAGACTCACCACTCTCTGTGAGAAAAAGTGTTTCCTCGTCTCCGTTCTAAATGGCTTACTCCTTATTCTTAAACTGTGGCCCCTGGTTCTGAACTCCCCCAACATCTCATAGCATCCTCCTCACAGTTCACACTGCCACCCAGCTTTGTGTCATCTGCAAATTTGCTAATGTTACTTTGAATCCTTTCATCCAAATCATTGATGTATATTGTAAATAGCTGCGGTACCAGCACCAAGCCGTGCGGTACCCCACTAGTCACTGCCTGCCATTCTGAAAGGGACCCGTTAATCCCAACTCTTTGTTTCCTGTCTGCCAACCACTTCTCTATCCATGTCAGCACTCTACCCCCAATACCATGTGCCCTAATTTTGCCCACTAATCTCCTATGTGGGACCTTATCAAATGCTTTCTGAAAGTTCAGGTACACTACATCCACTGGCTCTCCCTTGTCCATTATCCTAGTTACATCTTCAAAAAATTCCAGAAGATTAGTCAAGCATGATTTCCCCTTCATAAATGATTTCCGCTTCGTAAATCCATGCTGACTCGGACCGATCCTGTTACTGCTATCCAAATGTGCGGCTATCTCATCTTTTATAATTGACTCCAGCATCTTTCCCACCACCGATGTCAGGCTAACTGGTCTATAGTTCCACGTTTTCTCTCTCCCGCCTTTCTTAAAAAGTGGGATAACATTAGCTACCCTCCAATCCACAGGAACTGATCCTGAGTCTATAGAACATTGCAAAATTATCACCAATGCATCCACGATTTCTAGAGCCACTTCCTTAAGTACCCTGGGATGCTGACCATCAGGCCCTGGGGATTTATCAGCCTTCAGTCCCATCAGTCTATCCAACACCATTTCCTGCCTAATGTGGATTTCCTTCAGTTCCTCTGTCACCCCAGATCCTCTGGCCACTACTATATCAGGAAGATTGTTTGTATCCTCCTTAGTGAAGACAGATCCAAAGTACCTGTTCAACTCATCTGCCATTTCCTTGTTCCCCATAATAAATTCACCTTTTTCGGTCTTCAAGGGTCTAACTTTGGTCTTAACTAATTTTTTCCTCTTCACACACCCAACGAAGCTTTTACTATCCTGCTTTATATTCTTGGCTAGCTTACCTTCGTACCTCATCTTTTCTCACCGTATTGTCTTTTTGGTTATCTTCTGTTGTTCTTTAAACATTACCCAATCCGCTTGCTTCCCGCTCATCTTTGCTACGTTGTACTTCTTCGCTTTAATTTTTATACTGTCCCTGATGCCCCTTGTCAGCCATGGTCGTCCCTTTCTCCCCTTGGAATCTTTCTTCCTCCTAGGAATGAACTGATCCTGCACCTTCTGTATTATTCCTAGAAACACCTGCCATTTTTGTTCCACTGTCATCCTTGCTAGTGTATCTTTCCAGTCAACTTTGGCCAGCTCCTCCCTCATGTCCCCATAGTCCCCTTTATTCAACTGCAACACTGACACCTCTGATCTACTCTTCTTCCTCTCCAATTGTAGATTAAACCTGACCATGTTATGGTCACTGCCTCCTAAGGGCTCATTAACCTCGAGGTCCTTGATCAAATCCGGTTCATTACATAACACTAAATCCAGAATTGCCCTCTCCCTGGTAGGCTCCAATACAAGCTGTTCAAAAAATCCATCACAAAGGCACTCTACAAAGTTCCTTTCTTGGGGTCCAGTACCAACCTGAATTACATTGCTCTGTTCCTGGTGCATAAGACAATTAAATACTGCTGACTCCTTCATTCTTCAAATATCGGAGCTTGGTCAAAGCTTGGAACTTACACTTAGCAACGGACTTCATAGCTTTGCTCAATACAGAAACAAAGTACCTGCCTGTCTCCGGTGTATGCTTTGATTTACCCTTATGCCAGAAGGGAGCATGGATTTGCCATTGTTGTGTGTATCAGGTAGGTATCAATTGCCAAATCACACAAAATGATTGATCATTTACAATGTTTGCAAAACAACATCAAAATTAAGCTCCGATCCATGAATACTGCCTGGAAATTTGATTACGTGTATTCACGCTTTTTGTATTTTAGATTTCATTTCAATGTTAAAGGAAAGTGGCATATATGTGCAGGCTGCACAATATCGGAAATTTTCCCTCCAGAGTACTCCCGTATGCACAGAGAAACCCAGATATATGCAACACTCCAACAATATGCAATGAATTCCTGGTCATCACTTCCTGAATTATGTCTCACATACATGGCCCATGGCTGACACAGATCTCTACTGTAGAAGACCAGTTCAGTTGTACAAAGAGGGATCAAAACAAGCAGATCCAGGGTTTTACAGACGCAGATCGACACAAAAATCTGGAGTAACTCAGCGGCACAGGCAGCATCACAGGAGAGAAGGAATGGGTGACGTTTCAGGTCAAGACCCTTCTTCAGACTCCTTCAGACCCCTTCTTCAGGCGCAGTACTGGGAACCCACCTCACATAGATCCTAGATTCCAGTTAGGAACCTTACAGCTCATCATACAGAACCCCACTGCCAATCCCAACACTAAGCACCCCCAACCATGATGTCCACTAACTCCAAACCCCTGGTACTTTCCCCTGCAAATGATAACAGTGCTGAGGAGGACGATTTCCTGGAATGTATAGGGGATGAGTTTTTAAACCAATATGCAGGCTATCCTAGACTGGGTATTGTGTAATGAGGAAGGATTAGTTAGCGATCTTGTTGTGCAAGGCCCCTTGGGCAACAGTGACCATAATATGGTGAAATTCTGCATGATGGAGAGTGACTCGGTTAATTCAGAGACTTGGGTCCTAATTTGAATAAAGGAGACTTTGAAGGTATGAGATGGAATTTGGCTAGGATAGACCGGCAAATTATACTTAAAGCAGGGCTGCTAACTTTGGGTGAGAGTTGGGAGTGAGGAATTGCGACAGACCAGGCCCGAAGGAGCGTAGCAACCGAGTGAGGGCAAACACTCGCCAGCCCGGGGTCCCCATCCGCATCTGTCTCCACCGCCGCTTCTGCTTACATCCCTTCCTCAGCCCCGGCTCTCCAACACCGGCGGCTCATGCAGTTGATATGAGTTTTGACATTTTCGTTGATCACAGAATTTCTCATGACAGAGCGTGAGAAATTTGTGATCAGCGTGAGAATTTGGCGAAATGCATGATTCTCACGCTTAATGCACGAGAGTTGGCAGCCCTGCTTAAAGGATTGACAGTGGAGATGCAATGGCAAAGATTTAAAGACCGCATGGAGGAACTCCAGAAATTGTTCATCCCTGTCTGGTGAAAAAATAAAACGGGGAAGGCGGCTCAACTGTGGCTGACGAGGGAAGTCCAGGAAAGTGTTAATTCCAAGGAAGAGGCATGTTGGCCAGAAGAAGCGGCAAAGCAGAGCACTGGGAGAAATTTAGAATTCAACAGAGGAGGACAAAGGGATTAATTAAAAGGGGGGAAAAGAACATGAAGGAAAGCTTGCGGGGAATGTAAAAACTGACTAAAAGTTTCTTTAGGTATGCAAAAAGGAAAAGATTTGTGAAAACGAATGTTGGTTCTTACAGTCAGACATGTGAATTTATAATAAGAAACAAGTAAATGGCAGAATAGTTAAACGAGTACTTTGGTTCGGTCTTCACTAATGTAGACACAAACAATCTCCTGGAAAGAATAGGGGACCAAGGATCTAGTGAGAGGGAGGAACTGAAGAGAATCCACATTAATCAAAAAATGGTGTTAGGTGAGCTGTTGGGACTGAAGGCAGATAAATCCCCAGGGTCTAATGGGCTGCATCCCAGAGTACTGAAGGAGGTGGCCATGCAGTAACCCGTGCCTGCCTTCTCCACATATCCCTTGATTCCGCTCGCCCCTAGAACTCTATCAAACTCTCTTTTAAATTCATCCAGTGAATTGGCCTCTATTGCCTTCTGGCATGTGGATGCATTGGTGATCATTTTTCAATGTTATCTTGACTCTGGATCAGTTCCTGTGGACTGGAGAGTAGCCAATGTAACTCCACTTTTAAAGATAGGAGGGAAAGAGAAAATGGGGAATTATAGACCAGTTAGCCTTACATCGGTAGTGGGGAAGATGCTGGAGTCGATTATTCAAGATGTTATAGCAGCGCATTTGGAAAGCAGTGACGGGATCGATCAAAGTCAGCATAAATTTATGAAAGGGAAATCATATTTGACTAATCTTTTGGAATTTTTTGAGGATGAAACAAGTACAATGAATAAGGGAAGGCCAGTGGGGATGAAGTGTATCTGGACTTTCAAAAAGCCTTTGACAAGGTCCCACACAAGGGATTAGTGTGCAAAATTAGAGCACATGGTATTGGGGTAGGGTATCGACATGGATAGAGCACTGGTTAGCAGACAGGAAGGAAAGAGTAGGAATTAACGGGTCCCTTTCAGATTGGCAGGCAGTGACTAGTGGGGTGTGGCAAGGCTCTGTGTTGGGACCCCAGTTGATTACAATATATATTAACGATTTAGACGAGGGAATTAAACGTAACACCTCTAAGTTTGTGGATGACACAAAGCTGGGTGGCAGTGTGAGCTGCAAGGAGGATGCTATGAGGCTGCAGGGTGACTTGGAAAGATTGGGTGAGTGGGCAGAAGCACGGCAGATGCAGTATAATGTGGATAAATGTGAGGTTATCCACTTTGGTGGCAAGAACAAGAAGGCAGATTATTATCTGAATGGTGTCAGATTAGGAGAAGGTGAGATGCAAAGAGACCTGGGTGTGCTTGTACATCAGTGATGAAAGTAAAGCAGGCTGCTGAGAAAGCTAATGGCATGTTAGAAACATAGGCGCAGGAGGAGGCCATTTGGCCCTTCAAGCCAGCATTGTGATCATGGCTGATCATCCACAATCAGTAACCCGTGCCTGCCTTCTCCCCATATCCCTTGATTCCGCTCGCCCCTAGAGCTCTATCAAACTCTCTTTTAAATTCATCCAGTGAATTGGCCTCTACTGCCTTCTGTGGCAGAGAATTCCTCAATTTCCCAACTATCTGTGTGAAAAGTGTTTTCTCATCTCAGTTTTAAATGGCCTCCTTTTCATTCTTAGACTGTGGCCCCTGGTTCTGGACTCCCCCAACATTGGGAACATTTTTCCTGCATCCAGTTTGTCCAGTCCTTTTATAATTTTATATGTTTCTCTAAAATCCCATCTCATCCTTCTAAAGTGAATACAAGCCCAGTCTTTACAATCTTTCCTCATATGACAGTCCTGCCATCCCGGAGATTAACCTCGTGAACCTATGCTGCACTGCCTCAATAGCAAGGATGTCCTTCCTCAAATTAGGAGACCAAAACTGCACACAATACTCCAGATATGGTCTCACCAGGGCCCGGTACAACTGCAGAAGGACATCTTTACTCCGATACTCAAATCCTCTCGTTATGAAGGCCAACATGCCATTAGCTTTCTTCAATGCCTGCTGTACCTGTATGTTTACTTTCAGTGACTGGTGTACAAGATCACCCAGGACTCATTGCACTTCCCTTTTTCCAAGTCTGACACCTTTGAGATGATAATCTGCCTCCTTGTTCTTGCTGCCAAAGTGGATAACCTCACATTTATCTACATTATACTGCATCTGCCATGCATCTGCCTACTCACTCAACCTGTCCAAGTCACCCTGCAACCTCCTAGCATCCTCTTCATAGTTCACACAGCCATCCAGCTTTGTGTCATCTGCAAATTTGCTAGTGTTACTTTTAATTCCATCATCTAAATAATTAATATATATTATAAATAGTTGCAGCCCCAGCTCCGAGCTTTGCGGCACTCCACTCGCCACTGCCTGCCATTCTGACAGGGACCCGTTTATTCCTACTCCCCAATACCATGTGCTCTAATTTTGCCCACTAATCTCCTGTGTGGGACCGTATCAAAGGTTTTCTGAAACTCCAGATACCCTACATCCACTGGCTCTCCTTCATCCATTTTACTTGTCATATCCTCAAAAAATTCTAGAAGATTAGTCAAGCAGGATTTCCCCTTCATAAATCCATGTTGACTTGGACCAATTATTTTACTGCTATCCAAATGCCCCATTATTACTTCTTTAATAATTGACTCCAGCATCTTCCCCACCACCGATGTCAGGCTAACTGGTCTATCATTCCCCGTTTTATCTCACTCCTTTCTTGAAAAGTGGGATAACATTAGCTACCCTCCAATCCACAGGAACTGATCCTGAATCTATAGATCATTGGAAAATGATCACCAATACGTCCACGATTTCTAGACCCACCTCCTTGAGTACCCTGGGATGCAGACCTTCAACCCTGGGGATTTATCAGCCTTCAGCCCCATCAGTCTACCCAATACTATTTCTCGCCTAATGCAAATTTCTTTCTGTTCCTCTGTCTCCCTAGATCCTCGGTCCTCTAGTACATCTGGGAGATGTTTTGTGTCTTCCTTAGTGAAGACACAAAGGACTTCACTAGCTCCTCTCTCATGCCTCCATAGTCCCCTTTGTTCAACTGCAACACTGACACTTCTGATTTAACCTTCTCCCTCTCAAATTGCAGATTAAAACTTACCCTATAATGGTCACTACCTCCTTGCGGTTCCTTTACCTTGAGTTCCCTTATTAAATCTGGTTCATTAGACAACACTAAATCCAGAATATCCTTCTCTCTGGTTTGCTCCAGTACAAGCTGCTCTGAGAATCCATCTCGGAGGCACTCCACAAACTCTCTTTCTTGGGGTCAAGAACCAACCTGATTTTCCCAGTCTACTTGCATATTGAAATCTCCCATAACCACAGTGGCATTACCTTTGTTACATGCCAATATTAACTCTTGCTGCAACTTGCACTCTATATCCAGGCTACTGTTTGGGGTCCTGTAGATAACTCCCATTAGTGTCTTCTTACCTTTACAATTCCTCATTTCTATCCACAGTGACTCTACATCGTCAGCCCCAATGTCACCCCTCGTTAGGGACTGAATTTCATCCCTCACCAACGAAGCTACCCCACCTCCTCTGCACAACTGCCTGTCCTTTCTATAGGATGTATAACCCTGAATATTCAGCTCTCAGTCCTGATTCTCCTGCAGCCATGTCTCTGTATCGCCTTCATTGTGAGAAGATTTGAGTTTAGGAGCAAGGAGGTCCTACTGCAGTTGTACAGGGCCCTGGTGAGACTGCACCTGGAGTATAGTGTGCAATTTTGATCTCCTAATTTGAGAAAAGACATTATTACTATTGAGGGAGTGTAGCGTCGGTTCACCAGGTTAATTCCCGGGATAGCCGGACTGACATACAGTATGATGTAAGAATGGGTCGATTGGGCTTGTATTCACTGAAATTCAGAAGGATTAGAGGGGATCTTATAGAAACATATAAAATTCTTAGAGGATTGGACAGGGTAGATGTTCCCGAAGTTGGGGGATTCCAGAACCAGGGGTCACAGTTTAAGAATAAGGGGTAGGCCATTTAGGACTGACATGAGGAAAAACTTCTTCACCCAGAGAGTTGTGAATCTGTGGAATTCTCTGCCACAGAAGGCAGTGCAGGTCAATCCACTGGATGTTTTCAAGAGAGAGTTAGATCTAGCTCTTAGGGCTAAAGGAATCAGAGGATAGGGGGAAAAAGTAGGAACGGGGTACTGATATTAGATGATTAGCCATGGTCTCAGAGGGCCGAATGGCCGACTCCTGCACCAATTTTCTATGTTTCTATATTCAGTTCCTAGTCCCTATATTATCCTATTCCTCCTCCCTTGCCTCCATCCAGTGACCCCAATAGTCCTTCTAGGCGAGGCAGAGGTTCACGAGCACCTCCTCTACTGCATCCGGTGTTCCCGATAAGGCATCCTGTATGAGACGAAGCATATACTTGCCGACCGTTTTGCCTAACATTTACACTCAGTCTGCCAAGGCCTAATGGATCTCCTGATTGATAACTATTTTCACTCCCCTTCCCATTCTTAAACTGGTCTTCCTGTCCTCGGCCTCCTCCATTGCCAGAATGCAAACTGGAGGTACAGCACCTCATATTCTGCTTAGGTAGCTTACACCTCAACAGTACGAACATTAAATTCTCCAATTTTAGGGTAACCTCTAACAATCCCCTACAATGGGGTAGATAGTAGTTTAGCTCTGATACTGGGACTCAGAAGCATTTTAAACGAGGAAATAGAAATAGACTAAGGGGTTGATAAAGGGAACTCCATTGCACGGGGCTTTGGGAGCTGAAGCAGTCTCCTGTGGTAGAGTTTTTGAATTCAGATTTGAAGGTTGGGTGGCTGTAGAACACAAAGAATGGTGGATGATACAAGGAGGTAACACAGGGAAGAAGTTTTTTTTTAAAATATTGGTCAACTGAGAACATGGGCAATTTAGCAAATATAAAGATTACTGATCAAAGTTAAGACATGGGCAACAGAATTTTGCATACTCTCATGTTTAACTACCCATTCAAAAAGCTGGAAATAGAAATGAGTCTGACTATTAGTGCAGGTGCAGCAGGCAGTGAAGAAGGCGAATGGTATGTTAGCATTCATAGCAAAAGGATTTGAATATGGGAGCAGGGAGGTTCTACTGCAGTTGTACAGGGTCTTGGTGAGACCACACCTGGAGTATTGCGTACAGTTTTGGTCTAATCTGAGGAAAGACATTCTTGCCATAGAGGGAGTACAGAGAAGGTTCACCAGACTGATTCCTGGGATGTCAGGACTTTCATATGAAGAAAGACTGGATAGACTCGGTTTGTACTCACTAGAATTTAGAAGATTGAGGGGGGATCTTATAGAAACTTACAAAATTCTTAAGGGGTTGGACAGGCTAGATGCAGGAAGATTGTTCCCAATGTTGGGGAAGTCCAGAACAAGGGGTCACAGTTTAAGGATAAGGGGGAAATCTTTTAGGACCGAGATGAGGAAAACTTTTTTCACACAGAGAGTGGTGAATCTCTGGAATTCTCTCCCGCAGAAGGTAGTTGAGGCCAGTTCATTGGCTATATTTAAGAGGGAGTTAGATGTGGCCCTTGTGGCTAAAGGGATCAGGTGGTATGGAGAGAAGGCAGGTACAGGATACTGAGTTGGATGATCAGCCATGATCATATTGAATGGCGGTGCAGGCTCGAAGGGCCGAATGGCCTACTCCTGCACCTATTTTCTATGTTTCTATGTTTCTATTAGATTCATTTATTTTGTTTCAAAATATTCTCCTCACAATTTCATACAGAGCACTGCACTCAGCACTGGTAAAGATCGCAGTGCACAACAGAGAAAGAGGATCAGAGTCCTCCAGTGCATGCACACAATTGTACAGGCCACATTACATTACTTCTACATTACAAAGTTTCTACTAAAAATTGTTGTTGAAGTTGCAAAATAGTTGCACCATGTCGACAAGAAATGTTCTTTCACATCAAAATAAAAACCAGAAAATGCTGGAAAAACTCAGGTCTGGCAGCATCAATGGAAAGAGAAATGGTTAATGTTTTGGATCAGTGATTCGACACCAGAATACATTTATACATTTATTATTATTATATCATACATATATTAATGCATTTATTTTCTAGATCTGGGGATCAAGGCCAGCATTAAATACTCATCCCTATTTACCCTTCTTGGTGGTAGTGAGCTGCCTTCTTGAAGGACTGCAGTTCTCTACTTCAACATGTACTTGTACGATTGACGAGGCCATTTCAGAGAGCATGTAAAAGTCACCAACATGAGGTAGTTTGAGAGTCATAAACAGACCACACTGGTTAGGCATGGCAGATTTATTCCTTCAAAGAACTTAATGGAATCTGATAAGCTTTTACGATAATATAATAATTCTTCATGACCATCATTGGCAAGATTAGTTTAACAAAATTTACATTCCATAGTTGCCATGATGGGATACAAACTTAGACCTCTGGATTGTTAGCAAAGGCCAGTGAATAACTATTTTGGCAATTTAATCACTGCACAACCTCCATTCCAATGTATGAAATAGCAACACAACCATATATTTTTTCTTTCCAAACTAGATTACGAATTGTAGAGGTCCCTACTAATGGAAGTCGTTACCTGCCTATATCTCTGAAAAGCTACCCAGCTCCCAATTCCCTGCCACATATTTTTTGGTTCTACTTCCATAAAAAACCCATCATGCGTTTTGTACCTACAGCCAAATCTAATACAGTAAATCCACAGATCAAGGAAATAACCTTAAAGTGTGACCAGCTAAATATTTAATTACCAATAAAGAATTTTTCATTAACCACTTCTTCTAAACCGCTTCTAATTTTCGACACTTTTATTAAATTTCATCTTGTTTTTTCCCCCCCAAATGCATTGAGTGAGCAATTGGAATAAAGTAGCGGATGCTGGAAGTAGGGAGAAGGCCGAGAGTAAAATATATCATGGATTTAATTTATTTTCATTTTTCATGTTCCTTTACTTGGCATACTTCAAGTTTAGCCCATAAATAGCAAGGAGATAAATGATCAGTTTTTGATCTCTTCATTTGAGATATGGGCTGAGGCATCAAGGGAGCACTCTGTCGTCTTCAAATCGTGTCGTGGGATCCACTGAGACGAGATTAACACACAGAATCGATCGAGAGCTTTCCACCTGAATTATGAATATGAGTTCTCCACAGATGCTGCCTGAACTGCTGAACATTTAGTGCATTTTCTGTTCTTTAATACAGATCAAGCCTTAGCTTATCCCATGACCATTCTGACAGTGGAAAAACCTCCAAGCACTATGCTAAAATGTCAGCTTCAATTGTGTACTCAAGTAGCAGTGCTATCACTGCGACAAGCTGATTTGTAAATACCGATACCTACTGTCTACCGTCTCCCAAAGGCTGCAAATGATATTGCCACATTTTTGAGGTGAAAACTAATAAGCACAGGCTCGAAGGGCCGAATGGCCTACTCCTGCACCTAATTTCTATGTTTCACATCATACAATAACAAATGAGCACTTTCCAACAGTAAAATAGTATGCTGACATTAAACAAACTGAACAATAACATCACATATCCATTAAACAGAACCCAAGCATCCCAGCATTGGATGTGTTATTGCAATCAAATAAACCATTGGACTGCAAATCCTCACATCACTAGTTCAACTTAAACAGGAGGATAACATTTGAAATCTTTGCCACACTAACAAATGTAAAATAACTACCCTTGATTAAAACTGACAGAAAGTTTAACCTTTCCAGGAGCGGATCTATGTATTTAAAAGCAGATTATGGATGTCCACTCAAAATAAATAAGGGGATGTTTCAATTGTACATGCAGACTTTCAACAATTGATCTAGTCTGATCACACGTCTATATCAAGAGACAATTGTACAAATACAAAGGATTGTATTTGTAAAAACATGAGACTGCAAATGCTGTGACCTGGAGCAAATATAATTTAAAAAAATTGCTGGGGGAACTTAGTGGGTCAGGCAATATCTGCGGAGACAAAGGGATGGTCGATGTTTCAGTTCGAGAAGCTGCATCAGAATTAGTATCAAATAGTGCCAATGGCCGATTACATTGCTGCCTGCTTCAGTCCACTTTTCAACATTCAATCCCACCAGATGGCTGCTGTAAATGAAACCACAAGTTCCATAATTGAATGGGTGGTTATAGTGCGCACGACCAGTTCCTTTTTTCAGTCTTACAAAACTCTGCAAATTAAACCAAATAAAATTGGGGTGTACGGAACATTTCTGCATGAGTCAGCGCTGTGGCAGGTTGGAACAAGGGTAAAGGAGTGAGGTAGGGAGGGTCAGACCCCTAGAGTGTCTGTCCTCTGGTCAGCGTAACTCCCAGGCTTCCCTTTACGTTCAGGAGGTGGGCAGCTTCCTGTCCCGATCCAGTGAAATCACTATCTGCAAGGCAGGTACACTAGATCCATCCGAAAGCACCTGCAGTTTCATGGAGACAGACTCATACAGCACAGAAACAGGCCCTTCATCCCACTGAGTCTACACCAATCATCAAGCACTAATCTCACTTCATTCTCCCCACATCCACATTAATTCCCACAGATTCTGTAACTCACCTTCATGACAAGAGCAATTTACATTAACCAAACAACCTTGGGATGTTGTATGAAAATTAAGCACTGGAAGGAAACCCACAGGGAAAATGTGCCAACCCTGTACAGGCAGCACTGGAGGTCAGGACTGGCGCGTGAGGCAGCAGCACTATGAGCTGCACCACTCTTCCACCCTAGTGCTGCAGTGTGCCTTCATCAACATTGGGAGACCATCCCCTCCTGCAGCTTCCAGGTACGGAGACAGAGAATAACAAAGACACATCAGACTCAAGCCATAGAATAATTGGTCACAGGACGGGTAGTGGAGGCAAATACTGAAGAAGCACGAGCGACACTTGAGACCAGCCTCTGACCTGTGCTACGTGCAATCTGCAATAGTTCATCTATTCGGGTTCTGCCCCATGAAATAAAATCAGCCATGATCTTATTGGTGGAACAGGTTCACAGGGCCAGATGACCAACTCTTCCGCTCAATTCTTATAATCCGCTGAATTTCAGGAGCAGGGTTCAAAATGCAGTCACTTTCTATTACACATTTTGGGCTGAATTTCTACTGCATGGATTCCACAGAAGCCCTCAACTTTCACTGAAGAAAGTTGTGACCCTATTAATAGGTAATCGTCCTATGCATCGTCCTATGAACCTAGTAATGTAATCCAAAATTGAGGGATTTGAAGGAGAAGTGTGATGACAGCAGAACAAAGTCAATTTGTTTTTAAGTTACATTTAAACTGAATATCACAAAAGTTACGAAAACCTATTACATTTAGATTTAAAACATAAGTTTGGGACAGAATTACCCAAACTATTGCAAAATGCACAGCTAGAACGCATCTGGCACCTGAAACCAGTATTAGATTTTCGACAATGTGCGTAGGTAAGGGTGAATTCAGCTGAGATTTGGCTTAATGTTAATGGGGCACTGCATTTATCTTCCACTGTAATAGTATAAAAATAATTAGGAGAGCTAATTAATTATTAAAAAAATATAATAAACCTGATTCTGAATCTGGCTTAATCAAGTTATGAATCAAACTAACTGTTAGTTACGAATATCACCTATTGGCCACACATATAATTAACAGAATAGATTGCATGCCTGGGTTTTATACAGATCGTGCGGGAAGTTATAATTACGTCAATTATTTTATAAAAAGGTATTAAATGATTAGGCTGCTAATTTTACAGGAAGCTCCAAGTCATCAGTTTTGATCATTTCACCCTGAACGCTCAGTATTTCGCTGGTAAAGGGCACTTTGGTCAAAGTCTTCCTTGAGTTTTGCTGGTGTGGTCTCATCGAGATTGGGGACAGTCACAACAAGGAATGGAACATACACACAAAATGCTGGAGTAACTCTGGAGAGAATGGGTGACGTTTCGCATCAAGACCCTTCTTCAGACTGAAGAAGGGTCTCGACCCGAAATGTCACCCATTCCTTCTCTCCAGAGATGCTGCCTGTCCCGCTGAGTTACTCCAGCATTTTGTGTTTATCTTCGATTTAAATCAGCACCTGCAGTTCCTTCCGACACAAGGAATGGAACATTTTGCTTCTTAAAATACACTTAAAATACAATCCCTTCATTCAGTATCTGAACAGAAAGAAGAAAGCATCACATTCTCCATTCGCTCAGACACTTCAGACACATCTCGTATGTGTATGTGACAAATAAACTTGACTTGACTTGACTTATGCCTCTTTAATTTCACGTTAAAATCTGCTTTATGGGGGCAACATTTAAAAATCTATGAACCTGAAGTACAATGCATTTTAGACAGACACAAAATGCTGGAGTAATGCAGCAGGACAGGCAACATCTCTGGATATAAGTAGTGGGTGTCATTTCAGGTCACGTCTGGAGAATGGTTGTGACCCGAAACATCACCCATTCCTTCTATCCAGAGGTGCTGTCTGTCCTGCTGAGATCCTCCAGCATTTTGTGCCTAACTTCGGTGTAAACCAGCATCTGCAGTTCCTTCTTGTACAATGCATTTTACATTTATTCATTTCATTTTTAGATAACCATTACCTTGGTGAACACAGATGATAAAGAATCCACTGGGGAACATTATACAAAAGCTTTAAAGATTCAGACCGGAACCTCACCCACTGGCAAGTAAAAGTCATTCTCCCCCTGAGCTTGTGTTGCAAGAGAAGAATGAGCACTCAGATGGTGGTATGATCATTCTCAGACCAATAACTGAAAAACATGCAGATGTCTCCTTTCAAATAAAATAAATGATTAAAATAATCAACTTGTAGAAATATTTTATGAAAGTGAAATCTTATTTGACAAATTTGTAGTTTAGGGTGCTATAAAATGGCTGGATAAAAGAGAACCAGTAGATGTTATGTATTTTGGATTTCAAAAGAACATTCAACAGGTTGCTATATGAAAGGTCATTGCACAAGATAAGAATGTAGGAGGTTGGGAGTAATTTAGTGCCATGGACAGGTGTAGCCTACTATGAAAAGATAGAGTTGGGATAAATGGGTCATTTTCAGATTAGCGGTCAGTAACTAAAGTGGTGCCAAAGGATCAGTCCTGGGACCTCAATTCTTGATGATCTGTAACAATGACAGATGAAGGAACCATGAGTACTGTGGTATATTTGTTGATGATATAAACATGGATAAGCAAAGTGTGAGAGGTGCAAGTACAAAAATCTTGCTAGGAATGTAGATGGGTTAAATAGTGGACATGAAATTGGCACATGGAGTGTGATGTGTGAAAATGTGAGGTTACCCACTTTGAAAGGAACAACGAAAAATAAAATTATTATTTGAGAAGAATGCTATGAAATGTTGTGATACCAAAGAATATGAGATCTGAGAAACACAAATAATTGGGATGCAGGTACAAGAATTAATTAGCAAATCTAATGGAATGTTTGCCTTCATTTATTGTCAGGATTATAGAAGATTAAAGCTGAGAAGCGCAAATGCAACTTTATAGGGCATTAGTAAGAAAGAAGTTGGAATGTTGAGCACAGTTTTGGACTACATATTCAAGGATAAATATACTTGCATTGGAGGCAATGCAAAGAAGAATCACAAGGTTGATTCCAGGTTTGAAACAACTGACAGGAAGAATGCTGAGAGGATGTTTCTTCTGATTGATTGATAGAATTGATAGAATTTATTGCCACACAACCAGGGTCGGTGGAATTTTGGGTTGTCAGCAGCGGTACAATAATAAAGAACACACAACCACAATAAAAAATATAACACAAACATCCACCACAGCATTCATCACTATGGTGGAAGGCACAGAACTTGGCCAGACCTCCTCCATTTCCCCCCGTGGTCGGGACCTCCACCCTCCGCAGCCGTTGCTGCGGGCGTCCAGATGGTAAAGGACAAAGTCAAAGGCAGGGTAAGTCCAGGATTATAGTTTTTGATCACTCAATTAAGATGTAGATAACAAGGATTTTTTTTTCTCTCAAAGTTGTGTGATCCTTTGGAATATATGCCAGATATATGCGGAGGCCAAGCCATTGTTTACATTCAAGGCAGGGATTGACAGACACTTAAACTGAGTGCGAGTCAGGGGGTAGAAGGAGAGTGTGTCTACACTAATTGGATTAACCATGACCTTTTTGAATGGCAGAGCAGGCTTGAGAACTGTTCCTCGCCTGAAACCTGTTACATCAATTGATATTAAGGAATTGGTGGCTTGATGAGAGTGAATATGGAGCAGGTAATTGTCACCATTCATTTGGAATAGATAGTGAATCACTTCAATGGTTAATGTTTTGGATGGGTTCGAGTTGGAGACAAAGTGAGATACGTAAGTAGTACAGCAAAGAAAGTTACTGCGAGACAAATTAAAAAAACTCTAGGAATGAGCCTGGTTTGGAGCCTTAACCCAACTGATAACAATTGAGGAAAGGGAGCTTCAAACTGGAGCAGCAATTTGCAAGGACGAAGGGAAAGAGGAATATGTTTAGTTAAACCCATAGCAATAGGAGCTCATTTAGAAAAGAAGGATAATCCTACATCCTTATCAGTAAGACCAAGGCCAGGAAGTATATTCATAGTCTTGCAGCATGAAAACAGGCATTTCAGACCAACGTTTTCATTCCGACCAAGATGCCCCATCCACAATAGTTCCACAAACCTGTGTTTGACCCATATCCCTCTAAACCTTTCCGAGCCATATACCTGTCCAAATGTCTTTAAATGGTGTTATAGTACTCTGGCAGCTCGGTCCATAGACCCACCACTCTCTGTGTGAAAAAGTTGCCTGTCAGGTTCCTATTAAATCTTTCCCCTCTCTTTTTTTGTGAGAAGGGATCAAAGCAGTAAAAGATGTCCCACGGGTGAGTGATGCTCCAAGTGATCCAGAGAATGGGAAGAAGAGAGCTAGGATGGCCCTGGTTTAAATGAGGTTTACCTGACACTCAGTGGATATGTGGTGACAGAAGAGCTGAGTGGATGACTTAAACTTACTGCAGAACCATTTAAGGTCCTTGTATGTTGAGCTGAATATGAAGATGGTGGGGGCAGAGGAGGCAGGAGATTGAAGAGAAAAGGCTGAGGATATAGGCATGGGTAATCATACTCAATTGTGGCATCCTAATTATTTAGCAGCTCACCAACATATATGTAAAAGATCACTTGATAACCTTGACAAGGTAGCCAGGGGCAGGAGGCACTTGCAGCACCACACCCACGCCCACACAGCACAATCACAAAACAATTAAAACTTCATGGTATCCATTTTCTGAGAGTCAGTCTGCAGAACAACAAAACCCAGACGCAAAACTGTCCGTGCAACAAGCACGCAATATAACATACATTTTATATTTAAAACTGTATTGGGATCTGGCATGTCAATAAGATTTAAACTCAATTGCAAAATCAAAATCAACAGTTTGGCCATTTAGTGGACTTGGAATCAGACTCCCTGGATTAGCTCTATCAGCGGCAAACACCTTTCACACAGACTCAGCCAACAATATCACTCTTTCAGTAAGTAATGGTCAGGTGACACATTCATTCGCAAACAAACCAGCCCAAACCCACCCACTGCATATCACTCCACTAATGGAACAATTCCATAGATAATGACATGGAAACGTATCCCCTTTGCAACCTGTTCTTGTTCAACTGTGTTTCCCTAAATATCTTCCAGATAGAAATTCCATCTCTAAACAGGCCCTGAAAATACAAATTTGTAAAGGTGCTCCTCAGAACCCAATGATGTGCCAGGTAAACCCAAGTTCCAAGGTTCCTCCTAAATGGTAAAACGTAGGGAAATGTAGGGAGCACTTAACACACCTGTTGTCCTGCTTTTGGACAATGGTCTGATACAGACCTCGTGGTGTTAATGGTGACCTTTGGGCCGCAAGTACTGAGAGGAACAAAACGGCAGCCATTGGGAAAGGGAGCAAGGACCAGTGGAATGGTCCAGGCCAGGGTGCGGTGAGACCAAATGGGGAAAAGGGAAGGTTGGCAAAGCAATTAAACATGTCAAACTGATGAGAACTAAGCCAATACCAACAAAGCATTGAATATTTCTTTCACTCCCAGTTTCAAAGAAGTGGAGAATGGACCTGCAAATCAATGAACTCCCGCAAAGCTTCATAGATTTCACATTAAAAACCACCAGCACTAAACTCGGCAGCAAAAGGGCTTAATAGTTAACAAGCAAGATTATTGGAACCTGGGCTGTTCGGCAGAGACGAGTACAACCGCACAACAACTGAAGTTTCTACATAACTCACAACAGTGAATGCGAAATCAGATTTAATGCAACCCCCCCCCCCCCCTTTGGATAGAACATTAACACAAAAATACATCAAGTGATCGATTACCTCAGGAAGCAGAGAGTTCCATGCCGCTCCTTGTATCCATGTATCTGTTTATGCACGCAAATAAAATTCCAGTCAAACGTAAAGAAACCACACCTGTGAAACAGCAGAACAACGAGATGTGAAACCCTACTCCAAACAGTCTCACAACACCGAACGGGAAGTCAAGCAGTTCCGCTTTCAAAACTGTTTCTTTCCTCTTTGCCCCAGAAGTTTCTTTTTAGTTTGTTGACTGCTGACAGAAATGGCTGAATTTGAAGAAAAAAAAGAACTACAAGTTCAACTGCCACTGCATGATATTTCACTATGACTCACACACCAGACTCACATACATACATAGAAGCAAGCCGGTTCTGGGTGAGGCACGCCTACGTACATCAGTCACCCAATGGTTGTTCTCTGCTCCTTATGCAAATGCCTGCAGGTGAGGGGGATGACATTTCTCAGTGACACACAGCAACTGGAAGCCAGTTGAAAAATACAGTACCTGGGCATACCTGAATTTCAGGCCGAACGAGCGCAGATGACAATGTCGTCCCTCTGTGTCTCTCTGCATCTCACTGTCTCTCTCTCTCTCTCACACACATTATTGGCTCTCCTAAGCGGCACTATGTGTGTTCAAAATTTACACAACACCCTCCTCGCATGCACCCCCCCCCCCTTCTCGTCAAATGGAGATTATATAGAAAAACACATCTGAAGGGAGTGGCACTCGTAAGCAGTCTGTAAGATATGACAACTGGATAACCTCTTAAAGGGGTAGTGCACTGACAAATTCTGTGTGGCATCTCTTGCTGGTTGTTACAGTTTTAATGATATAAACGCAGATGTGAATCCCTATTAATGGAGAGCACGAAGAAAGGACAGTGGAAGCTTTCAGCAATTTGAAGTGTGGTAGATAATGTATCAAGATAGGGTTTAGGGCAAGTTTTGAGTCTAATTATTCAACTCCATGGTGTTAATGATCCTCTACACTCCCTTTGGTGTACTCATGCAACCTCTATTAATCCCACTGTAACAGCCCTCTAATCTTCAAGTGTGCTGCACTAACCACCCTCGAACGCCACAACTGCAATTATATCATTACACCTTTAACCCAAGGAATGTGATGGTTCAAGTCTCTGGTGTTGCAATGAACAGAGCTTATTCTGAGTCATCTAAAGCTATCAATTTGGTTGCTACAAGCCCTTTGTAATTTGCTCAAAGAATGTGGGTATTGCCAGCAAGGTGTGTAATTACTGCCCATCCCTCAGTACCCTGGAGAAGGCAGCGGTGAGCGGCTTGAACCACAGCTGATGTGCTGAAAGTGCTCCCACAGAACCTCAAAGATTTTTACATACTGATGATAAAATCACATTCAAGGGAAACTGATTTTTTTTTTCCAAAACTTGGATCTGCTGACTTTGCCCTTTACAGAAAGTAGAGGTCACAGTTTTAAGAAGCGTAGTTGAAAGAGCCATCGAGAGTTACTGCAGTGCATCTTGGAGACAATGGATGCCATCAAGCACTGGTGCTGGAGTGAAGAAGACCTGGGAACATGGGCACCAAACAAGTGGGTTGCTTAAGGGCCTGTCCCACTGTACGAGGTAATTCAAGAGCTCTCCCGAGTTTAAAAAAAATCAAACTCGTGGTAAGTACGTAGAATGTATGTAGCGGCTACGTCGGAGCTCATGGATGTCTCATAGCGGCTCATAATGCTAACGGCGGGTACTCGGGAAACGCGGTAACTCGTGAAGTTTTTTCAGCACTGTGAAAAATGTCCATGAGAGCCCCAAGTACCTACGAGTTCGAATCAGGGGAAACTCAGAACTCTTGAATTACCTCGTACAGTGGGACAAGCCCTTTAGTCCTGGGAGTTTTGTGCTACCAATCTAGTTGCAGCTGTATTCAACCAGGCAAGTTGACAATGTTTCATTACACTCCTGCCTTATAGAATGTAGATATTGTAGTCGTTTTTAGATGTCAGGAGATGAGTTACCGGGTACTCGATGCAGGTTATCAAACTTCTAACCTACTCTTGCAGTCACGGTATTTATTCAGCTGATCTTCGTAAGATGCTGGTCAATAGTAACTCCCACGATATGATGGCATTTGAGAATGAGGATGTCATGTAATGGCAAACATTTAGTTTTGTTCAGGATGGTCTTGCACTTAAATTACATAAATATTACGATCCATATATCTGCTCAAGCCTAAAATAGCTGCATATGGCATTGTTTCCTAACATCATGTCAAGGGGTGCATTGTGAAGGTAGGAAAATGGAGTTACAGTGCAGATGATATGCATGGTAGGTTCTAAGGGCTGGATGACTGTTCAAAGAGATGACATGTTGCTGACAGGCCTGTTCAGCAGCAAATATTTGACTTTACTGTGTTCCTGACTGTAATATGTGGGTAAGGTGCAAAGAAGTCACTTTGTGAAATCAGCTTTCTGAATCTCACTGAAAAATTGTGTCGTTAGATTGGGTCAACATTTTCACAAGTTGCACAGACAAATTTAAAATTGCTAAATCACCCCTCTGGCTGCAAGTAAGACTTTACAAAAGACTGCTATTAAGTTTGATAACTATCTCCTTAAAAATATCAGGGCATTTTTAACATTGGAAGTGTACAATGTTGCACATTCATTAATCATTTGTTTTCCAATTAACTCTTTCAGTATCAAGCTCCCATAGATAAAGGTTGAATGCGTAGTAGTGTGTTCTGTTCTGGGCCCCAAACCTCACAAGATCTTTGGCTCAGGAAGGTTGGGGTAGGGATTCACCAAATTGACTTCACGACAAACAAAGAGAGTTAAATTAGGCACATCCTCTTTGTATTATCTTAAGTGAGATATAAAGGGATAAACTAAATCAGGCCTGTTAATACAATTAAACGATTTGATAGTATAGATTTTCGAGAAACCATTTCCTGTATTTGAGTACTTGTCCCGAAAAAGGGGCACCACAAAATTGAAGTGGATGTTCAGGACGAGTAACAGGAAATAAAGCACATGGAAACTCAGAATATTGCAACCAGGTCACTGGCTCTGTGAGACAGTAGCTCTACCAGCTGTGCCACTGTGCTGTTCACATCATGAATTTAAATTCAACCAAGCCTTCTGTCTTTGACTTTGGAGCGATATTCTTGCACATTGAAGCACTGATTGAAACTTTGCGATTGCGATTGATAGACTTTTATGGGGTAACATGGATATAAAGTCTATAAAACCAAGGTAGATAAATGAAGTTGCAATGTAGATTAGCCAAACTGAACTAAATGGTGGAATAAGCCATTGAAATATCGAGTCGTCCAACTTGAGACAGTTTTTTCAGATCACCAAATCTGCATTCACCGTCGTACACCAATTTACAACGATCCTACATAAATCCCATTTTATTCCTGCTGCAATCCTCATCAATATTGTACAACTGACCTAAGGTTATTAGATTTAACCTCCCAACCCTCATGATTTTGGGATGTGCAAGGAAACCAGATCACCTGGGCAAACTTTACATATACAACACTGGAGGACTGAACCTGGGTTTCAAGGGCTGTGAGGTAATAGATCTACTATCTGTCCCACCCAGGTGTTTGAATGACATTCTTCACAATTTATGTTCCTAGGTCATTATCATCTAGATTTCTAGCCAATCTGTTTCTATGGTGTTCGATGTAGAAAGAAATGTGAACAATTAGTACTATCCCTTTATGTCTAGACTCACAACATCAACCTTACTGAACCAATTTAAGTTTTCCATTTCCGACATCCACTGCAGGTGGCTTCTATAAATGAAGTGTCCAATTCAATGCCAAATTGCAGGTAACTTTGTTTACCAAGGAACTCGTGCTCTAAAGGCAAAGACAGAAGACTTGGTTGAATTTAAAGTCAAGACCTGAACAGCACATTGGCACAGTTGGTAGACTTACTGTTTCACAGCGCCAGAGGCCAGGGTTCGATGCTGACCTCAGGTGCTGTCTGTGTAGAGTTTGCATGTTCTCATGTGGGCCTCCTCCTGGTGCTCGGTCCACATGCCAAAGACATGCGGGTTTATAGGTTAATTGGCCTCTGTATAATTGCCCCTAGTGTGTAGAGAGGGGATGCTGAAGTGAGATAACATAGAATTAGCGTGAATGGGTGATCGATGGTTGGCGTGGACTCGGTAGGCCAAAGGACCTGTGTTCCTGCTGTATCTCTAAACTAAACTAAACAAACAGAAGGTTTCTGTTCCAACTATAAAGATGCATATAGTTCTTCATATATAAGCATGGCCAGAACAACAAGGCACTAGAATAATGTTGAGGCAGTCAATGTATACAACACAGCATCGCTGTGGGTTAAGGCGATTTACAGAGTAAATATATTCCTTTCTTCACAGCTTCATTATGGATACTCACATAAATAGCCAAAACAATTTAGATAGGTTTATTCATGACAATACTTCAAAGGCAGTTCATTAGCTGGCAACAACAAATCCATACTCTGAACTACACTTTAAAAATGTTCAGTGAAGTTTTAAACATACTCGTCGGAAGCCAATGGGATTCTGTTGGCTGCACAGCTGACCCCCAGCTTGTATTTCCATTTGCTAACAAATTAGCCAACCCAATCAAGCCAGAGTCCCACAGGGCAGACTGGAATAAAACAAAGCCACAAGTTCCTGTTCTTGATACATTCAGTTCCTTTACAAAACTAAGACAAATCATATTAAGTAGTTTAATAATAAATTCAAACCCTGTCATTTCTTTGTTGTTCGGCGTCCAGCTGGAGAACATCTGGAACATTCTGGCAGCTCTATGAGAGGTGCCTCTGAAATTGCCCTCTGGATCTCTATCTCTTAACAAGAAGTCTGCAGTGAAAGCAAAGACATTGGCCTGGAAATTCTTCCTCACTAGGAAAAACCTGATCAAAGTCAATGCACTTAAGCCAATGTACGTTTTGTTCATGGTATGGCCCTGCAAAACTCTGGGCATCAGGCACAGTAGGGCTAACCATGCACAAAGGTCTTGCCAGACCTCTTCCATTAGAGTCATGGAGCCACAGAGTCATTTCAGCCACAGCATGAAAACAGGTCCTTATACCCAACAAGTCCACCCCAATTATCCATTGAGCACATTACTAAATTAGAATATTTTAATTCGATGTTTACTGATCCAGGCTCAAAGTTAATCTACTTTAACCACGATATTGCCTGTGTTGAAATAAACACACATCAGCTCATAATGTTCAGCATATTGCTTAACCTCTCCCTGCCTGTGCTTTCTTTCAGACTGACTGGTCATAACCTCCACCTTCCATTTGCTAACCCTCTACTTTGGATCCCACCCTCTGCCACTCTGGTTTAAACACTCTTATATAGCACAACAAACCTTCCTGCAAGGAAATTGCCCCCTTCCAGTTCAGCTGAAACCAGTCCCTCTTGTACAGGTCATCGCTGCCCCAGAAGAGATCCCAATGGTCCAATCTGAATCACTGCCTCCTGACTAACTCCTCAGCCATGCATTCATCCGATTTATCCTCTTATTGCTATCCTCACTAATAGGTGGCACAGGAAGTATTCCAGAGATTACTACTCTCGGAGGTAGCCAAAAATGCTGGAGAAACTCAGCGGGTGAGGCAGCATCTATGGAGCAAAGGAAATAGGCAACGTTTCAGGTCGAAACCCTTCTTCAGACGTCGCCTATTTTCTTCGCTCCATAGATGTACAGTTCTAGTCACCCCATTACGGAAATGATGTAGAGGTTGGAGAAGTGCAGAAGTGGTTATGCAGAATGCTGTCTGGATTATAGGGTAATAGCCATAAGAGGAGATTGGAAAACTTGGACTGTTTTCTCTGAAACATCCGAAGTTCAAGGTAGACATAATAGAAGCATGAAAAATTATGTGAGGCATAGGTAGGCTAGAGTCAGAACCTTTTTTCCCCCAGGGTGGGAATATCAAAGACTAGAGGGCATATCTTTAACAAGAGTGGAGTAAACTTTAAAGATGTGTGGGGCCCACACAAAACACAGAAAAGATGGTGGGTGCCTGGAACACATTGCCAGGGCTGGTAATTGAGGCAGAAATGATAGTGGCAGACAAGAGGTCTTTAGATATGTGCATGGATATGGAGGGATATGCATTCATGTGCTGGCAAAGGACATTGGTTTAACCTGGCACCATGTTCGCCACTGACATTGTGGGATGAAGAGCTATTCCTGTTCTGTGGTGTTCTATGTCTATTTCTTTAGTACTCGTTACGTCTCCGGAGTTTCAACATTTTGTTTCAAGATTGAAATGATAATAGCCCAAAGGCAAATTGCAAGGCATTTTATCAGAATTGTTATTCTGGCAGCGGATCAATATTCTGGAACTGCCTATCTGCACAATTGTGGAAACACCTTCAGCACATAAACCATAAAGGTAACTTCAGTCTGAAGGGCAACCCGCAATGGCAATAAACGCCTGCATTGTCAGTATCACCGTCATCTCAGAACACATTGTTAAAAATTCTCTATTACTTGGATTTAGCACACTAAAGTCGGACTTCTTAACAGAAAGTTTCCAAGTGCCAGATTCAAGGCAAGTTGAATTTATTGTCAAGTGCGTAAGTGCAATAAGGTACAAGTACAATTATACCTTGTTTGCAGCAGCAACACAAGCATATGGTCTCCGACATAACTGGTGAATCAATTATAGATAAATTATACAAATTCTGCAAAAGACAGCAAAAGGAAAAAATACTACTTGAGAACACAGGATATTGGTGCAAAACACAATTGGAACATAAGTCCATAGAAGTGCAGGATGTCACCTTCATGCGGCAGCACCTCATGGAGTTGCTTTCGATGTTGGAGAGAGCTGTGGCCATGATTGACCAGGCTGAGTCAATTAAATCACAGTCAGCTCACAGCAAAGCAGCACTTCTACAAATATGAATGATGCATGGAATGCTCCAGTAGTCATTCTCCTGGTGATTCATTGTTTGAACATAGGTTTGAACATAGAAGATTGTTTGGTTCATAATGGCTTCACCCACAAAGCAAGGGGTTGTCATCTGCGTAATAATTAAAAATAGATGCCACAATTATGCCAGATTTACACACTGCTGCCAATCAGCGGCCAGGAACAAAGGCATAACTTTGTAAACTGGAACATTTACAAATGAAACAGCATGAAAACAGAATCCACTGTCCATGCTGTCCGTCCCTGCTACCAATTACCTTCCTTTCACTAATCCTGTTTTCCACTGCTTGGTCTGTTCCCTTCCATGTCATTTTCTTATCTGAACAGTTCTCAAAAGTGGAGTTCTCAGTACCTCCTCCACCACCCTCTTGGGCAATGTGGGTTGCACCTACTGACTGATCTTGCATCTTGCAGTTACGCACCGGGACAAACAGGAAGAATCACACAGATGGAACCTCCCATGGAGGCTAGGAAGTACTGAGCTATTCACTCAGTCCAATAGAAGCGTAGGAGGTTGAGCGGTGAAGTTATGGAGACGTATAAAATCATGAGGGCTGTAGATAAAGTGAATGGTCTTTTTCTCCCCAGAGTAAAGGAATCTAAAACTAGAGCATTGATTTAAATTGAGAGTGGAAAGACTTAAAATATTTAACGTCCATAGACAATAGGTGCAGGAGTAGGCCATTCGGCCCTTTGAGCCAGCACCGCCATTCACCATGATCATGGCTGATCATCCACAATCAGTACCCCATTCCTGCCTTCTCCCCTTCTCCCTTGGCTCTGCTATCTTTATCTAACTCTCTCTTGAAAGCACCCAGATAATTGGCCTCCACTGCCTTCTGAGGCAGAGAATTCCACAGATGCACAACTCTGGGTGAAAATGTTATTCCTCATCTATGTTCTAAATGGCCTACCCCTTATTCTTAAACTGTGACCCCTGGTTCTGCCCTCCCCCAACACCAGGAACATGTTTCCTGCCTCTAGCGTGTCTAATCCCTTAATAATCTTATGTTTCAATAAGATCCACTCTCATCCTTCTAAATTCCAGTGTATACAAACCCAATCGCTCCATTCTTTCAACGTATGATAGTCCAGCCATCCCTTGTGACTTTATGAACCTACGCTGCACTCCATCAATAGCAAGAATGTCATTCTTCAAATTTGGAGACCAAAACAGCACACAATTCTCCAGGTGTGGTCTCACCAGGGCCCTGTACAACTGCACAAGGACCTCTTTGCTCATATACTCAACTCCTCTTGTTATGGAGGCCAACATGCCATTAGCTTTCTTCACTGCCTGCTATACCTGCATGTTTACTTTCAGTGATTGATGTACAAGGACACTTAGCTTGGAGTCACTGCCACCATTTTACAAACACAAGCTCAAGTTCAAGTTCAACTGAGATCATGTGGTAATATTTCTGCAAAACTTTTAAGGGAACAATACTTTGGAAAAAACAAGTTTCAAAATGTTGCACAAAGAGCATAATACTAATATTTTAGTTGAAATTTAGCCTGCCCATTTCTGCAGTTCTAGCTTGCAAAAAGGTCAGTGTGTAATTCCTTGTCTGTGTTGAGCACTGGTGGTGTGATAACTGCAAGTTTTATATTAACTGTAGAGTAAAATGGTGAAGTTTCTATGGGGCAAAATCATGCCTGTGTTCCCGGTCATTGCTGGGAGTCGACTTGACAGAAGTGCGACAAATCTCTTCCATTGATCAAGGCTTCCACTGGTAATCATTGTACAGATGAAACCTTTGCTTTCAGAGTGGGGACATTACAATCAGTAGGATCAAACCCACGAGCTACTAGGAGAAAGATTGACCAGTTCATTCTGGGCAACTATTCAGATTTGTAAGTGCTGCTGAGCAGTGAGTCCACTTTGATTTGATGAATCTGAAGCTGGAGATTTTCTATTGAGAATTTCCACTTTGTGATGAGCTAATTCAGAGAGCAAGATATTTTATGATGTTTCGGGATGCGAGTAACAACACCAGAAAGAGGGCAAAGACAAATAGCAAAAACAGGATGGGTGCATTGAGTCCAATCAACCTCTAATGAGGCAAGTAACCAGCTGATGTGTCTTCAGGGTTGGTCCACAGTAAGTGCCGCAACAGCATTCCAGGACTGGTCCTAGAAACAAAAACCCTGTATAGAGCAAACTTTAATAGGTTTCAATTCTGGTATTTAACAGAAATAGTCTCTCGCCTTCAGGTCAAAGGAATTATCATCAGTAAGAAGTGAAGGCCATCAATAGATGGCAAGATCCATACACCAAACAAAAATGCTGCAAATACTCTGGTTGGGGCCCAATGAAAGGCCACAAATTAAAAATGCAAAATGTTTTTTCTCACAATGGATGCTGCAAAACCTGCTGAGTATTTCCAACACATTCTGTTTTATTTCAGATTTTCAGCACTTTTGTTCAACCTTTCTGGGGCTGTTGAATTCATTTCAGTTCACATGTTATTCAATGGTCATTAATTAATCTGCAAAAACTTAACATGGGGCAGATAGGCCAGTCCACGAGAATCTGATCAGACCAAAACATCACATGATAAGGAATGTGAAACAAGAGTGAAACATTTCCATACTCATCTTCACGACATTGGCACCAATCACTAATAATTATGAAATGTCGTTGTTGATATCCACTCGTCATTTGCACAAAACAAGCCGACACCAGCAGCTAGACGACAAATAACCAACTTAAACTAGAAAAGTTAGTTGAAGGATAAATACAATGTAGAGAAAAACACTGTTTTGCTCTTTTTTGAATCTTCTGTCTGCTAGAATCTTTGGACTGCAGAATGGACTTCAGTTTAACATTTCACAGGAAATGTGAAGGAGCCATGTCAGAAATGGTCATACCGGTAAATGGGTGGGGAATGGGACTGTGAATGGCAAATTCCTCCATATAAACATAGAAAATAGGTGCAGGAGTAGGCCATTCGGCCCTTCGAGCCTGCACCGCCATTCAATATGATCATGGCTGATCATCCAAATCAATATCCCATACCTGCCTTCTCTCCATACCCCCTGATCCCTTTAGCCACAAGGGATCCCTTTAGCTCCAAGAGATGTAATTGACAAATGGCATCCTTCTGTCATTAGAAAACAAACACAAGTAGCTAAAGTGACTTGAAGTAACAGCTTCTATTTATAGTTAACTACACAAAAACTGCCCATGATCTGCTCCATTAATTTCCCTGTTGTAACTGAAGTACTCTCAATCCTCATTACCACTGTTGCCAAACATTTAGGCCCGTATTCAACTAATTGCAAAGTTAGACTTTCCTTAAACTCACCTTAAACCTACAGCTCAGTCTAACTAAACCCGATGCACGGTTTAAGAAAGATTTGGTATTCTGGTAGCGAGGTTTAGTTAAAGGTAAAGTCTAAGACAAGTCTAACTTTAGACTTTGGTTTTAGCTGAGTCTAAAGTTAGACCGCATTTTAGTTGCCATAGTGACGATGTCTGCTTCTACTGCACATGTGCAATGCAATAGCAGAAGCACGAGCAGACGACAACTTCAACATGGCTGACAAAAAGAAACAGCGGAAAGGAAACTGGGACGCCAGCGAGAAAGAATTTCTCCTGACGTTACTTGCCGATAAAATTACAATTATCGATAAAAAAAGGTGCTATGACACATTTATTTTGTTTTGGACAACTACATTTTCTCATGTAAAACCATGAATTCAGAAATCTTTGAAAGGATTTCATTCAATATTTCTCAGAAATAAAATGATTTTAACATTTACATTTACCTGTACATTCACAGAATATCTGCCCTTCCGATTGACAAACATCTGAGCGACTTCTGATTGGGGCGTGTGCAATCAATTGCTCCTATCACGCCAGGAAAGCAGCAATACTGGTAGAAAGCATTTTGTGTGTCATGAACTTGCTGGGGAGTTGATGGGAAGGAGATATAGGTTCTTCTCCGTTGGGCTATGTGGGATGACACCTCCTGGACTATACGTGACATAGATGGCTGTGATAAACCTGCATCATCACCATGCATTAGTTGGAAAGTTCCTACATAGACAATGAAATAATTTCTCTTTTTAAAATGTCCTATCCCTTTTTCTGTTTAACTGACATTAAAAGTAATTTTTTTCTGAGAAAATGTTGATTACCATATATCACTATAAAATAAAAAAATTAAAAAAGACACAACACACTATAGAATTCAACATGAACCGCCATCTTTTCTCTCCGTAGCGAGCTTAAACATTCCTTAAACCTGCCCCCTCCTGAGTCTAAATTTTGCGGCAAGTTAGTCTCTAGTCTAAGGTCAGTCTAAGCTTTGGCGATTAGTAGAAAGACAACTTAGACTTTAGTCTAAATATCAGGGATTTAAACCCACCGTCGAGTCTAAATTGCAGAGTTAAACCTGCTGTTGGGTTTAAAAAGAATTAGTAGAATACGGGCCTTAGTGTATTAAAATAAGGCACACATGTTACAAATCAAGATACAAGTGTCTTGCAGGTTTGCATTTGTTGCACTTTGGAGTGGGTCCAGTGTTGTTTGAAGCACACTTACATTGCTCCCAAACAAATTCTGAAACTCGCTCAACAGCAAAGGTAAACTATATTGTCTGAATGTGAACAGGTGTAAAACTGTACATTACAAGTATGAATTAGAACGTCAAAGGGAAGTGCAGAAAAAGTTCCCAATAATCAACTGTACAATTAACAGAAAAGAAGAAGTTGAGACAATACACGCCCGTTTTGATTGATGGATCGATGGTGGAGAGAGAAAGCAGCTTCACATTCCTGGATATTATCATCTCAAATGACCTGTCTGAGGACCAGCACATAAATGCAATTGTGTAGAAGACACATCAGCCCCTCTGCTTTCTTCAAAGTTTACAGAGATTTGGTATGTCTCTGAAAATTCCAACAAACCTTTACAGATGAACTGTAGAAACTATCCTAACCAGTTGCATCGTGGCCTGGTTCAGCATTTACTATGCACAGGAGTGCAAGGTATTGGAGAAAGTGGTGGACTCCGCTGGATCCATGACAGGCATAGCCCTCCGATCAGAAGCATCCATGAGATGCTACTTCAAGAAGGTGGCATCCATCATCAAGGAGCCCCACCATTCCCTCTTCTCACTGCTACTATCGGGCAAGAGGTGCAGAGGCCTGAAGACCCACACCACACCACCCCACAAGATTCTACCATTCACTTAGACATTAGGAGTAATTTATAGTGGCCAATTAACTTAACGACCCTCATGGCTTTGGGATGTGGGAAGAAACTGGAGCATTTGGAGGAAACCTATGTAGTGACAGGGATAATGTGTAAACATGGCACAGACAGCACACAAGGTCAATATTGAAATCGGGATTCAGATACTGCGAGACAACAGCTCTACTAGCTGTGCCACTCTGCTGCCCTTGGTTTAGCCCTCCGAGAATTTCACGACTTTATATAAGATGTCCCCTCTTCTGAACTTCAGAGAATATGAATCGCAGCAATTCAATCTGTCCTCAAATCGCAAACATCTCTTCATTTTTCCAACCAATCTTCCCTGCGCTCCCTGTATGGTATGCACATCCTCTTTTAGTTAAGGGGACAACAACTGTTCACTACAGTCCAGGTATGGTCTCATCGTTACTCCTGTAATAAATTATCTTGTAATTAAAGCTAATATACCATTTCATACTCGTAATCCATCACATTATTGCAGAAGGGATCTTAGGTCCCCATGAACTTAAACATTGCTCAATCTATTGGCACTTAAAAAAAACTTCACTTTTCTGTTTCATGCCTCAAAATAGATAACTTCGCATTTTCCTATATCACAGCGCCATGTCCTTGCCCAATCACTCAAGTATTGTTCATCTCCCTGTGAAGCCTCTGTACAACCTCCTCCCAACGCAAAGTCCCACCTTTTTTGGTCGCATGAACAAACTTGGCAGCATGATGTTTGGTTCCATCAGCCAAATCTTTGATATAGATCAAAAATAGTGATTGCTGCGGTACCCCACACATGGCAGCCTGTCAATCTGTAAAAAATATATTTAGAATCATAGATTAATACAGTGTGGAAACAGGCCCTTCGGCCCAACTGGCCCACACCGCCCAACAGTGTCCCAGCTACCCTAGTCCCACTTGCCTGCGCTTGGTCCATAACCCTCCAAACCTGTCCTATCCATGTGCCTATCCAACTGTTTCTTAAATGATGGGGCAGGCGCAGCCTCAACTACCTCCTCTGGCAGCTTGTTCCATACACCCACCACCCTGTGTGTGAAAAAATTACCCCTCGGATTCCTATTAAATCTTTTCCCTTTCACCTTGAACCTAAGTCCTCTGGTCCTCGATTCCCCGACTCTGGTTAAAAGACTCTGTGCATCTACCCGATCTATTCCTCTCATAATTTTGTATGCCTATATAAGATCCTCCTATGCTCCATGGAATAGAGACCCAGCCTACTCAACCTCTCCCTATAGCTGACACCCTCTCGTCCTGGAAACATACTCGTAAATCTTTTCTGAATCCTTTCAAGCTTGACAATATCTTTCCTATAATATGGTGCCCAAAACGGAACACAATATTCTAAATGCGGTCTCACCAACGTCTTACATAACTGCAACATTAACTCCCACCTTCTATACTCAATACTTTGACTGATGAAGGCCAAAGTGTCAAAAGCCTTTTTGACCACCTTATCTACCTGTGACTCGACCTTCATGGGACCATGCACTTGTACTCCTAGATCCCTCTGCTCTACACTACCCTGAGGCCTACCATTTACTGTGTAGCTCCTGCCCTCCAAAATGCAACACCTCACACTTCTGTGTATTAAATTCCATCAACCATTCCTCCGCCCACCTGGCCAATCGATCCAGATCCTGCTGCAATCGTTCACAACCATCTTCACTATCTGCAAAACCACTAACTTTTGTATCATCAGCAAACTTGCTAATCTTGCCCTGTATGTTCTCATCCAAATCATTGATGTAGATGACAAACAGCAACAGGCCCAGCACCGAACCCTGTGGCATACCACTAGTCACAGGCCTCTATTCTGAGAAGCAATCTTCCACCATCACCCTCTGCTTCCTTCCATGGTCAATTTGCTATCCATTCAGCTATCTCTCCTTGGATCCCATGAGATCTAACCTTCCAGAGCAGCCTACCATGCGGCGTCCTGTCGAACGCCTTACTAAAGTCCATGTACACAACATCTATAGCTCTGCCATCATCAACCTTTTTGCTCACATCTTCAAAAAAATCAATCAGATTTGTGAGACACGACGTCCCACATACAAAACCATGCTGACTATCCCCAATCAGCCCTATCCCATCCAAATGCCCGTATTCCCACTTCTTGCTTTCGACCTAATAAACAATTCGATATGTATGTCCCCACTTTGCTCTTATCTTGCTGATCAAAAGCCCTAAAAATCCAAACAGCACATCTAGTGACTCTGTGTTAAATAATCTATCAGTCAAATTCTCAATCATTCAAATATTCAAACTCCATCAGAATAGTCAAATATGATTTCCCTTTCAAGTACCCCTACTGACTCTGCTGAATTTGTTATTTCCAGGTGTTCAGATATTACATCCTTCATTATGGATTCCAGCATTCGCTCTACCAGCATATCAATGGAACATCATCTTTTGCTTCCATGGATGCTGAGTTCCCCAGCAGTATATTTTGTTTTTTGCCCCAGATTCTAGCAATTGCAGTCTCTTGTTTCTCACTCTCTTGCTGATGTTAGACAACAAGTCAGTACTTCTCTTTTTTCTCTCTCAGGTGCTGATGAAGCTGATGTGGATTCAGCAATTTCTGATTCAGAGATACGAAAAGGAAATCATTTGGGGTGGGAGACAGCTGTTTTCAGAGGTTCTCTGTGTTGCCTGAAAGAAAGACTCAAGATATTTAGTGCAATTTTGTGGCCTGCACATCAGAAGGGACTGAGTGCAATTAGGTCTGCCATAATGAGGTAATTGGCTTGGGAGAATATGCCAACATTGGCTCACTTATCCTACCAATACATTTGAAGGCCTTTTTGGAGATAGTATTTGAAGAAACAGTACTAAATATCCAGTTGTGCCCCCTTTACATCTATCTATATCTATATATTACTAAAACTCTCATCTTGACCACTTCCTGTCAGCGTTGTAATTAAATTTGCGCAAAAACGATCCCCCATAGCGCTACGATATTTTGCCACCTTACTCACCATTCTCCTCTGCTGCGTCAAATAAGTTTTGTTCCGATCGGTGAAATAGTACAAAAGTTATGAAGGTTTTGAAGGTTCCCCCTTCCCCACACCCACCCTCCCCCACAGCCCCCCCCCTCCCCCCTTCCCCCAGACCCCATCCCCCACACCAGTCCCTCATCCAAACCCACCTATCCCCCACCCCTCCACCACACCCCCCTCCCCCCCACCCCTCAACCAGGCACGTGCCGTCAAGGTAGGCAAGGTAGGCACTGAAGTGGCAGCCAGTTTTGCTGTCGGGTCCCGGCGGCCGTTCGCAGCCACCCGAGCTGCTTCTATCCCCGGCTACAATGCGTTGGTTCCGCGCCCGGAGCCCAGAGCGCCACAGCAGCGCTGAGTGAGTTACTGGCATTATCCCCGACCCCCTCCTTCTCAACACTCCTGCCCTCCCCGCAACTTTACCCCTGGCACAGACTCTCCACACACTGTGAAAGGAACTCTCCCCCCAATTGGTCCCTTGAACAAGTGTTGTCATTCAATAAGATGACAACTGATTCAACTTTTTCCTGTGCTCCCGTTTTTCCCACCATCTCTCCACCTGCCATCACCCTTCATCCCCACCCATTCAGTAATTCAGAATAAAGGAGACTAGGAAGCCTTGGGCAAATTGAATTGTTACTGTTTTTATTTTTATTTTTACGGAGAGAACAATCTGCGCATGCGCGGTTTAATTTTTTTTTAAAGCCGACTGACTGCCTACCCTGAGTAATTACTCACGGCACGTGCCTGCCCTCTACCCTCCCCCTTACTTTGCTGGAGTATCTGGAATTCAGATGCAATAGTGGATATCAGCATGAAAATTGAGACACCTTCCACAACATCTTGGCCAACAATGCTTCCTTAGCCAACAACAAAACAGACCAGTTGAACATTAATTTTGTATATGAGATATTACTGTTTGCATGTTGTCTGTCATGTTTGCCCACATACTAACAGTTACTGTGCACATATAGTAGATTGCAACAGGATGAGACTAATGGAAGTATCACCTTAATTGTACCAGACAGTCATTTCTGAAACCACTCACTGAACCACTAAATTACCAACTAAGTTAGTCAATGAAAACAATCACGCCTCCCCTAACATAAAAAACATCAATAATAGAATCTCAGCTCATTTTACATATTTCAAAGTGATCATGAAAAAAAGGCAGGGAATAAAAGTCTAAAATTGAGGGATGGCCAACTTTATTGAGATAAGACTGGATTTGGCCAAGATAGACTGGTAGCATCTATTGCCGGTAAATCAACATCTGCACAGTGGGGAGGATTCAAAGGAGAAATAGTAAAAGTTCAAGTTCAATATGTTCTTGTAAGAGCAAAAGCCTTGGGTAATAAGTACAGGGGATTCTGGATGTCAAGGGATAAGAAGGTTTGGATAAATCAGCCAGAGGTGATAGCAGAGGTTGTTTTTCTGTTAGGATACCTCTGACTAGTGTTCCACAGAGATCATTGCCGGGGCCTCTGCGGTTTACAATTTCTGGGAATTATTTGGATATGGATATACGAGGATCTACTTCCATGCTGTACGGCTCTGTGACAGAACGCTTGTGTTTGATACCGTGTTGTGTTCCACTCAACCATGGCTGCTTGCGTGTTGTTTATCCTTGTCGAGTCATTTGTAAACTAGACGTCTCAGATGGACCATTAAAGAGACTGCTTAAAGGAGCCAGATGGCAAATAGGCTCACTTCCTGCTGACAAAGACCACTGTGGCTTAAATAGCAATGGAGTCTGTAGTGAGAGTGTTTAACATGATCATCCATCTTCCCAAACAAGCAAGGGGTATTTGACTTGAGAGTTTTGTTCACATGAGAAACTAGTAGGAAAGGTAAAGACAAATGGATAGTTAGCAACCAAAATAATCGGATCATCGTCCTGTGTCTGGGTTGGCCACCGTCCTCAGCATCCCATTCATACAAGCAAAAAGAAAGATAATGCTTTCAAAAATATGTTAACAATTGCCTGGCTTACAAAAGTGTCTCACTATAAATGCAATCACAGATTTTTCTCTCTGGTGGTCTGACAATGCCTATTTTTCCTGTTGCTCCATTTGTCAAGTTCAAGTTCAAGTTCAAGTTCAAGTGAATTTATTGTCATGTGTCCCTGTATAGGACAATGAAATTCTTGCTTTGCTTAAGCACACAGAAAATAGTAGGCATTTACTACAAAACAGATAAATGTGTCCACATACCATGATATAAATATATACACACATGAATAAATAAACTGATAGTGCAAATAACAGAAAGTGGTTGGTAATAATCAGAGTTTTGTCCGAGCCAGGTTTAATAGCCTGATGGCTGAGGGGAAGTAACTATTCCTGAACCTGGTTGTTGCAGTCTTCAGGCTCCTGTACCTTCTACCTGAAGGTAGCAGGGACACAACACTTAAGTCACAACACATAAGTCACAACACTTATCCCCTGAAACACATGGGAGTTACGTAATCTTGTTACGCGCGGCACAGTGGCGCAGCGGGTGGAGCTGCTGCCACATAGCACCAGAGTCCCAGGTTTGAAACTGACCGTGGGAGCTGTCAGTGTGGAGTCTGCATGATCTCCATGTAACCTGATGGGTTTCCTCTGGGTGCTCCAGTTTCCTCCCACATCCTAAAGACATGCAGGTTTGTCGGTTAATTGACCTCTATGATAAAAAAACTGCCACTAATATGTAAGGAGTTGATCAGAAAGTGGGTTAACGTTAAACTAGTGCAAATGGATGATCGACGCTGTATCTCTAAATTAAACTAAACTCGTCCGGGTGACAGATTTGGATCTGCAATTCATTGTCACGCATCAAGATTAAGAGTCCCCAATCCCACTGGACCCATTATAAAAGGCACACAGGCAGATAGGAAGCAAGCACATGATTATACTTCACTGGAACCCACACAGCAAATGAACATGCAGGCCGGGCCAACTAACTTCCAGAAATTCCAACTTGACAATGTGACAGAACACTTCACTAAATAAGCTATATATGATGGAACACTGGAATGCAGATGGTTTTCTTTCCAGGGGACTGAATGAGGCCACATTGGTAGCAAATTGAAATTACACATGGCCTGTGATTTTATGAGATGAACAAATCTCTGCATTCTTTTACACTATCGACAAAAGCTTCACTTGGTTTTTGCTTTGCAGACAAGTTATACTCCAGAGATTGAATCAATTATGTTGGATATTCCATAGTCAACATGCCAACTTTTAGATGAGACATTAAACCCCCTAAAATTGACAAAAGTTATTCCCCTGCACTAATGTAAAAGGCACAGGTGTTTGTCCTTGAGACTGTCCACATTTCACCCCCTCTGCCAATATACTGAAGTGGAGATGATCAAGAGCTTCAGGTTCGTGTGCGTAAATGTCACCAACAATTTGTGCTGGTCCAACCTTCTCAACAATATGTACAAGAGATCACGTTAACACCTCTACTAAAAAGACCAAGGAAATTTGGCATGTCTCCAATGATTTACCAATTTCTCCAGATACACCACTGTCCAGATGCATCTCAGCCTGGTGTGGCAACTGCTCTGCCTTAGATCACAAGAAATTGCAGAGAATTGTGAATTCAGCCCAATCTATCAGCCAAATCAGCCATGCTCCACCCCCTTGACTCCATCGACATTTCGGAAAGCAGCCAGCATAATCAAGGACTAATTACACCCCAGTTATTAGGTATGTTGCAAAGCCTACCTGAAGCGTCGTTGAAAATCTGCCGCTGCGGGTGTGCGCGATTTTGGGGCCGTTTAGAGGGGGCGGGTTTAAAACGCGATTTTCTCTAGGCTGTTCAAATCGAAGATGTTCAGCCTAGTTAATTATTAACGAAAAATCGCTGGAAGTCCCCGTCGCAAAAGCTATTATTAGTTTTAAAGGCCTCGTATAATAGTTATAATAGTTTAAAAATCAATCTCTAAACCCGCGACCGCCAGCAACCGCAGGGTCTCATAAAGCAGACAACTGAAGGTAGGTTGTATATTTTTACATTAAAAAGGGCTTCTTAAGATCCCTTTATACAAAGTTTAATATTGCGAGTAGCTCATTTTGGGCCCATTATATCCCGCAGTATTTTTCTCGGCATTTGGGGGCACAAATCTACCGCAATGTGAACGTTCCAAACCAGCGCGTTCACAGGAACCCACTGGAAAGCTGATTTAAATGGGCATTTATTTACAGCAATTGAACACTAAATTCCTTCCATTTGGTCTATAAATTAATGTAAATGAGATTTAAAAATCATGTTTTATTGTGAATTATTTGTGAATATTATTTGGACATTTAGGCTATTTAAAAATGTTAATCATTTATTAAGAAATGGATAGATGTTTAGATCTAGTAATTGAAGTCTGAAATTACGTACAATTAGGTAACTAACTAATTATATGCTTTAATTTCAGGTCATCCAAGTAAGATTATTTTATATTTGTTTCAGAATGCTTCAATCTATGATAACTGAAAATTTCATTCAGTTCTCTTAATTTTTAAGAAAGTTATGGGCTTTTGACTGTTCACGATCACAGCTTTTTTGTTATGTCCATAGAAAATCAATAGGGAACAAGATGCTCATTTCCGAGTATGAAAATGGCCATAACATTTTAAATACTTGAGATATGAAAGTGAATTAGGTGTCAAATTAAACTTCTTTTTATGCTTTATCTGATGGGATAAATTACAGACTTGATTTTTAAAATCTCAAAATTTTGTAACATTGCTACAGTTATTCCCTCTTCCCCCCTTCCTCGTGAGGCAGTTAATACAAAAGCTTGAAAGCACAATCCACCAGATTCAGGAGCAGCTTCTTCTCTGTTGCTCTGAGACAACTGAACAGGTTTCTCACAAGCTGTCGATGTAGTCCCAATCACCCAATCTACCCCACTGTGGACCTTGCATTTTTTTTAAATCTGCACTTTCTCTGTAGGTGACACGATAAAATCGGAAACACATCACTCAATTTGTGCATGGCAGGCTCTATCAATGGAAGGCAAAGATTGTTAATCACTTTATACTCGAGTGATGGTCACAGAGGAACAAGTTAGCCAGAAAATTAGGAGAATTGTTAACATTCTTTAAAAGGTTAGTCAAATACAAATTGTTGATCCAAAGTGGGAGGTTATACGTTCATTAATTAATAAAGAATCCATCTGAGCTGCAGAAAGGAGACAATTGAAACGTTTGGTTTCTCTGAGCTGCAAAGGCGAACTATGGTTAAGGGCTTCCTCTGAAAACTGCAACCCAGTCATGATGCAGGCTGTTTTTCCTTCCACAGGAAGTGTATTGCATTTTAGAAACGGCCTCTAGTACGAGCGAAACGGAAGAGTGTGGCTTATCTGTGACCAACAGCCAAAAGCAAATAAAGCACAAAGTGAGAGAGCAGACTAGTCATTCCTTCTTCAGAAATAATATTTCCACTTGGCTGGTTTTAGTGTAGTCAAGGGTCATGCTCACAATTGTACACATGCAGATTAATGAGCAATAGGCTTTGCATTAAGGTGCACCATTGATGTTAGACATCGAGTTAAAACTGAATTTGAAAGAAAGTTTAAATCCTTCTCACTGATCATAAAACTATGCCAAGCTCTGTCTCCAGATCATAATCATCAACATTTAAATAATGCTAAAATTCACTAATCATCTGAGTGGCCCTCAATATTCTTAATCAGGGCGAGTCAAATATACACCCAAATTCTGAACAGATACAACAGAAAAATGTTGTATGTGTTAAGAAAGTCATTCTGATTGTTTATTCCATTCCTTCCCAATCATATTGACCGAACACTGACAAAAATTGATCCAGTTAATATCCTGAACACATGTATTCAAAGTATTTACAGGAAATCGCTAAAAAGTGTTGATGACGGAATCTGTGGTGCAGAAATGCAGATTGGTAGATGGCCTTTTGGTTCATTAATGTAGAGTGCAAGACCCATACCAACAGTGAAATTGCCAGCAATATCTTGGCTGAGTGTGCAAACACAATCATCATCTCCCTCCTGCAGCACGACTGCGAGGTTAGTGTAACCCAGTATCTGACGTGCAGTCACTGCAAGTTGAACAGTTTCCCATTAATTCTGATGATCAGCTTCACTCCCTTGCCAGGCACCGCACCACTGACATCAAGATCAACTCACAACAGACGCTCAAGAATGAGCTCCCAGATCTGGGGCAACAGTCCCCGTCCATTCACTTGTCGGGTATCACAACCTGCAATTGAGGCGGAACCACCCTCTCTGAGCTCATGTAGCCCAACCTCACAATTGAAATAAAATGAAACTGCAATGAACCGTTTGTTCTCACAATCTTAATGAGAGGTGTCAGGGCCATTATCCATACAAACTGATAATCAGAGGGTTTTTCTTTGCTGAGACAACACGAACCACAGGAGAAACCGCCGAGCTAGTGGACCGCAAAGTACTGCAAAACCTGGTGTACCAATGCCGACCCAGCGGTCCGCAGCCAAACGCATCATCCAGCAAACCAGGGCCAACCGTAAGACTCGTCGTACCGTGATCTGCAGGAGGTAGCCGCCGAGTTGGCCATGCAGACTGCGGCCTGGAAGTGGAGCCCATCGAGCCACTGCTGCATGGCCCCCGAGGACCAGAGATCAGAAGGAAGGAGCCGACATTGACAACGGACGCGACGAGGGAGGAGAGAGGAGAGGGATTTACCTATCATGTCTTCAAGGTCAGCTGCTGGAGGCGCGCCCAGGGCACAAAGGTGGATGGGTGAGGAGAGGATTGTCAGTTATGGTTGACCAAGGAAGCTGATGGCTGGAGACTCGCAGCAGCCTGGGGCTCGCCTGAATTAAGCACTGCGCATAACAACTGGAGCGTTCTGGATGTGGAAAATGGCCCCAAAACATTTCTTCTGGTCCCCTTTTCAAGTGCTTCCCACACTTCAAATATTCTAGTTGTTCTCTTATTTGGTTTCGTATGGGTGGAGAGAACACACTGAATTATGAACAGAGTTACAAGCAATATTCTATTTTCAGACACACTGTAAGTTTGTTCTACAATAATATTGGAACTGAGCAACAAGATTCCAGTATTGGCAATGGAATGAGGTCCAAGAATGAGAATAACTGCAATCGTCTGCTGCTGTGCACTCAAAGACTCTGGTTATCTGGAAATTGCAAAAACAAAGTCACCCACGGGATTGTTCTGAGGAACCATGTTCAAGTCAGAATTTCTTCCCTTACAACCAACTTTCAAAGTTCAATTTGACTGAAATACTATTTTTTATTTTATAGACAAGGCAGATATTTCTCACTGACCAGTAAATATGTGTTAAATGATGTGCGAAAATGTCAACGCATCCCAAAAGAACAGCAGATTTATTTCAGATAATTTATCCACAAGGTAGATATCAAGCAGGAGTTATTTTCACAGGTCACCACCCTTCTGAATATGCCATATTCAGGTCAGTTCACAGTGGTACTTATTAAAAGACTGCTGCTTCCACGTGATGCATTTGGGTGGGGTGGGTATACAGGAAATGAACGTCAAAGAAACCTTGCATCATTATAACTGGCTACACTTATGCAAGCTCCCGAAAACAGCAACATGTCCCAAGGCACGTCAGAAGGTGCAGAAGCAAGAAAGGCATTGAAGGACATGGCCTGTATCTACGGTCAAAGCAATGAGACTGGGATTCTTTGAAACACGAGTAGCTTGTTTGCAAGACAGAGGTGCAAGGAATGGAAGCCCTTCTGCCAATAAACATTAGATGAGGGTGAGAGTGTTAACAAATACAAGAGCATGAATAAGTACAAGCACTCATGATAGAAAGCTGAAAGAGGAAGTAGGAAGGGGCCAAAGGGAGACTGCAGGCCACAAGAATAGCAAAGCCTTTCAGGGACCACTGAAGAATCATGATATTTGGGTTCAGAATTTATTGTAGAATAGGATGCAAAAAGTGTATTTCCTAATAAAAGGAAGTTTTCTTCAGTGAACAGTGAAACATTCGAACTGAAAAAATGTCAATATAATTGCAATAACTAGTTATATAAAGTACATTTACCCAGTTATTAAACATATTCTATGATGAGATTTCTAAAGAACCAAACCCCAGGGTAATCAGCAGCTTGCTTCAAATCAGGATTCATCACGTTCATGATCTTGGGAGCTGTTGGGGCAGACGACGCTTCCAGTCTGAGCGCCGGACAGGCCAGTGACTCGAATTCTGCCGCTGAGGCTCGACTGGCCAGACTGGCGGGGGTCAGGCATAGCCATAGTGGTGGGTGATTCCATTATCAGAGGTGCGGTTAGGAGATTCTGTGGCGACAGGCGAGACTCAAGGAATATGATATAGTTGGAATTACGGAGCCATGGCTCCAAGGTGACCAAGGCTGGGAGCTAAACGTGCAGGGGTATTCGATATTCAGCAAGAAGACAGAAAGGAAGAGGCGGTGGGGTGGCATTGCTGGTTAAAGAGGAAATTAATGCAATCCCAAGGAGAGACATTCGTTTGAATGCTTTAGAATCGGTATGGGTAGAACTGCGAAATAGCCAAGGGCAGTAAACGCTTGTTGGAGTTGTATACAGACCGCCAAATAGCAGTATGGAGGTTGGGGATAGCATCCATCAGGAAATTAGGGATGCGTGTAGCAAAGGTACAGCAGCTATCATGAGTGACTTTAATCTGCATATAGATTGGGTCAACCAAATTGGTAGCTGCGTTGAGGAGGATTTCCTGGAATGTATATGGGATGGTTTTTTAAACCAATATGTAGAAGAACTCACTAGAGGGCAGGCCTTCCTAGACTGGGTATTGTGTAATGAGGAAGGATTAGTTAGCGATCTTGTTGTGCAAGGCCCCGTTGGGCAACAGTGACCATAATATGGTGGAATCCTGCATTAGGATGGAAAGTGACACGCTTAATTCAGAAACTAGGATCCTGAACTTAAAGAAAGGAGACTTTGAAGGTAGGAGACGGGAATTGGCAAGGATAGACAGACAAAATTATACTTAAAGGGTTGATGGTGGAGATGTAATGACAAAGATTTAAAGACCGCATGGATGAACTCCAGAAATTGTTCATCCATGTCTGGCGAAAAAATAAAACAGTGTAGGCGGCTCAACAGTAGCTATCAAGGGAAATCAAGGAGAGTGTTAAATCCAAGGAAAAGGCATATAAATTGGCAAGAGTAAGCAGCAAACCGGTGGACTAACCCAAAAACCAAGACTGGTAGAGATTTAGAACTCAACAGAGGACAAAGGGGTTAATTAAGAGGGGGGGGGGGGGGGAAATGAGCATGGAAGAAAGCTTGCGGGGATATAAAAACTGACTCTAAAAGATTCTTCAGATGTGTAAAAAGGAAACGATTAGTGAAGACAAATGTAGGTCCCTTACAATCAGAGACAGGTGAATTTATAATGGGAAACAAAGAAATGGAAGAACAGTTAAACAAGTACTTTGGTTCTGTCTTCACTAAGGAAGACACAAACAATTTCCCAGAAATACTAGGGGACCGAGGATCTAGTGGGAGGGAGGAACTGAAGGGTATCCACTTTAGTCAGAAAATGTGTTTGGTAAACTGATGGGACTGAAGGCAGATAAATCCCCAGGGCCTGATTGTCTGCATCCTAGAGTACTCAAGAAGGTGGCCCCAGAAATCGTGGATGCATTGGTGATCATTTTCCAATGTTCTCTCAACTCTGGATCAGTTCCTGTGGAGTGGAGGGTAGCCAATGTAATCCCATGTTTTAAGATAGGAGGGGGGGAGAAAACGGGGAATTATAGACCAGTTAGCCTTGGGGCTGTCCCACTGCGGCGACCTAAAGGGCCTGTCCCACTTGGCGGTCATTTGCCCGTCACTCAGATGGCGTGCAAAGATTTTGTACATCCCAAAATCCTGCGACGCCGTGCGTCACTGCCTATGTCATCACGCACCATGCGCACATCACGTGCGTGTCACGACCTGCGCGTCATGCGTTGTGACGCGTAAATGATGTCGCGTAAATTACGCGCAAATGACGAGCAAGTGGCACAGGCCCATAATTGGCGAGTTTAGAAGAGTTTGCTCTCGACTCATACTCGATATGGTCAACAGGTCCTAGGAGGTCTTTGTAACTCTCCTTCCTGCTCGAGAGTAGTCCCCGCATACTCGAGACCTCAGCTATGTTGCGGTGTATTTTTCAACATGCTGAAAAATGCCCGCGAGTAAAAAAAGGTTGCCATGGAAAAAATCGATACTTTTACTCGTAGGTTGGCATGTTATTCGTAGGTAATCGAGGGTAGTTGAAGGTAATCGAAGTTAGTCGAAGGTAGTCGTAGATAGTCTTCAACATAGTCGAAGGAGGTCATCTTCACTCTCCACTATTCGGTGTCCAATTTTCCCCGAAGCCAGTCGAAGTTAGTCTTCAACATGGTCGAAGGAGGTCTTCTACATAGTCGAAGGAAGTCTGCAACATGACACATGACTCTCCTAAAATCTTCTAAACTCACCAATTAGGTCGCCGCAGTGGGACAGCCCCTTCACATCGGTAGTGGGGGAGATGCTTGAGTTGATTATTAAAGATGTTAAAGCAGTGCATTTGGAAAGCAGTGTTGAGATTAGTCAAAGTTAGCATGGATTTATGATGGGGAAATCATGCTTGACTAATATTTTAGAATTTTTTCAGGATGTAACAAGTAGAATGGATAAGGGAGAGCAGTAGATGTAGTGTATCTGGACTTTCAAAAAGCCTTTGACAAGGTCCCACACAAGAGATTAATGTGCACAATTACAGCACATGGTGTTGGGGGTAGGGTATTGACATGATAGAGAACTGGTTGGCAGACAGGCAGGAAAGAATAGGAATTACGGGTTCTTTTCAGAATGGCAGGCAGTGGTTAGTGGGGTGCTGCAAGGCCCAGTGCTGGGACCCCAGTTGTTTACAATATATATTAACGATTTAGCCGAGGGAATTAAATATAACATCTTTAAGTTTGCGCATGCCACAAAGCAGGTTGGCAGTGTGAGCTGCAAAGAGGATGCTGTGAGGCTGCAGGGTGACTTGGATAGGTTAGGTGAGTGGGCAGAAGCATGGCAGATGCAGTATAATGTGGATAAATGTGAGGTTATCCACATTGGTGGCAAGAACAGGAAGGTAGATTATTAGGACAATAGACAATAGACAAAATACAATAGGTGCAGGAGTAGGCCATTCGGCCCTTTGAGCCAGCACCACCACTCAATGTGATCATGGCTGATCATCCCCAATCAGTATCTCGTTCCTGCCTTCTCCCCATATCCCCTGACCCCACTATTTTTAAGAGCCCTATCTAGCTCTCTCTTGAAAGCTTCCAGAGAACCTGCCTCTACCGCCCTCCGAGGCAGAGAATTCCATAGACACACAACTCTCTGTGAGAAAAAGTGTTTCCTCGTCACCGTTCTAAATGGCTTGCTCCTTATTCTTAAACTGTGAACCCTGGTTCTGGACTCCCCCAACATCGGGAACATGTTTCCTGCCTCTAGCGTGGCCAAACCCTTAACAATCTTATATGTTTCAATGAGATACCCTCTCATCCTTCTAAACTCCAGAGTGTACAAGCCCAGCTGCTCCAATCTCTCAGCATATGACAGTCCCGCCATCCTGGGAATTAACCTTGTAAACCTACGCTGCACTCCCTCAATAGCATGAATGTCCTTCCTAAATTAGGGGACCAAAACTGTACACAATACTCCAGGTGTGGTCTCACTAGGGCTCTGTACAACTGCAGAAGGACCTCTTTGCTCCTACATTCGATTATACTCTTGTATAAAGGCCAACATGCCATTCGCTTTCTTCACTGCCTGCTGTACCTGCATGCTTACTTTCATAGACTGATGTAAGGACCCCCAGATCCCGTTGTACTTCCCCTTTTCCCAACTTGACGCCATTAGACAGCATTGTCGCGTAACCTATGCGAATTATCAGAGGTAAACTTAACTTTAATGATGGCGGATATTGATGTGTTGGGTTAAGTTTACCTCTGATCATTCGCATAGGTTACGCGACAATGCTGTCTAATGGCGTCAAGTTGGGAAAAGAGGAAGTACAACGGGATCTGGGGGTCTTAACTTTATTGTTAACGCATGTCTTAACTTTATTGATCACAATATTGCCCATGGACTTTGGGCCCCATTCAGTAGCTTTCATATCAGGCACTGCCAGATCACTAACTTGAAAATTGATAAATCAAATTCAACTTGGACTTTGCTTCTACTAAATTATTGTTCTTTCTTTGCCAGCGTGAGTTGTTTCAAAAAATGATTTATTATATCCTCTTCCTCACACATTTCAAATGCCGTTACTTTATTTAACTATAGAATAATTTCTTTACTACTATATCCAATATATTTCTCACTGTAGAGCTGTCTTTATATACATTTAGCATTTCAAAACCCCAAAATTGATCATTATGTTGATGCATTATTTATGCACTGCTATTTTACCTCACTTCATCTGCCGACTCTACAAAACAGATCAACATACCCACAGCTCAAACCCACAGTAGCCCTGCTGCCATCAAAAAACAAACCAATGCTAAAGATCTGTTGGATCAATATACCAGACCCAGCAACATCGTGCTGTTACTGTGGCCAATCAGATCATTTGTGTAAAAGAGAGAGCATTGTAATCGCATGTGGAAACACCCTGCCAATAGCACAAGGACACATCATAAACAACCAGACATCTATATCTGTAGCACTGTGAGAAACAAGTGCACGAGACACAGGGGACTAGAACATTCGCTCTGGAATACATACTGGTTCACCGTGCTGAAATGACTCATTTGTGGTCAGAAGGGGACGATAATGACATTGATACTGTGGGGAATGTAAATTACATCCCCCAACAGCAAAGTCCATCAGATGCAAGCTGTTGCTTTTTGTGGGTTTGTTCATTCAAAGTATCCTGAGTAAACAGCAGCAGGTGAAGATTGCAGGCTGTATCCTGGAGCATTCTTTATCTGCATATTTCTCCAAGAATCAAAGTAGGGAGAGGCGAGGGGAATATAGAACACGCAGTGCTAGGTAAAGTACATTTAATCTGGTGGACGTGGAGGTGTGTTAAGGAGATTTGTGAAAGCATGGAGCGGCAGTTAAATGAGGTCCGGATAAAAGAGCAGCCACCAGAATTATCACAGGTGACAAGACCATTAACGGTCTGGGAGATGGTGGTCTGGCGTTCATCCGTGGGGCCATGGTCAAGGGGTGAGGTATGAGGAGGTGTCCGAGAGCTGGTGTCTGGCCTCAGCACAGCGGAGGTCAGCCTGCCAGAGTACAGTGGTACCTCCCTTGTTGCAAGGATTGATTCGTACGGGTTTCAGGGGTAATGGGGAGAAGGCAGGAGAATGGGGTTAGGAGGGCGTGATAGATCAGTCATGATTGAATGGTAGTGTAGACTTGATGGGCTGACTCTACTTCCCATTCAGTCAAGTTTTGCTATGACGATCCATAAAGCCCAAGGAGAAACCATGGAGAAAGTGTTGATATACCTCGAGAAACCGGTATTTCAGCATGGACAACTATATGTGGCTCTTAGCTGAGGAAAAGTGAAGGAAAATGTCAATTTTTTCCTGAAGGATGGAACATCAACCAAGAATGTTGTCATTAAGTGTGTGCTTGGTTGAACGATGTCTTCCGAATTTCTTCAAGTTAAACTTTGACCACTCAATAATGTCTCTATATTAAAATTGTGTGTCTTTTTTTTCAACAGCAAAGAGACATCGAGACGCAGTGAGCAGCAGAACGCAACAAGAGACGCAACAAGAAAGAAATTAACAGAATAAATCTCATCTTTAAAGTTTAAATTGTTGTTGTATTTTAAGAGTTATTCATATTTTAAGCTTTAATAAATCCCTTTTTCACTTGCCGCGCCCGTTAGCTGCGCCTGCACAGTAATACCTGCGTGTTCTACGTCACAATGAACATATGGTGCCAGCACAACAACCTGGCTCTCTATATCAGCAAAACCAAATAACTGATTGTGGACTTTGGAAGAGGAAGGTTGAGGACCCACAATCCTGTTTACCTCAATGAGACGATGGAGCAGATAGTCAAAAACTTCAAATTTTTGGGCGTGCATATTTCCGACGATCTTTCCTGGACCCAGCACACTGAAGCAATCATAAGGAAAGCACATCAACGCCTCTACTTCCTGAGAAGTTTACGGAGAATCGGTATGTCAAAGAGGATTCTCTTGAACTTCCACAGGTGCACAGTAGAGAGCATACTGACAGGCATTGTGGCCTGGTTCGGCAACTTGAACGTCCAGGAGCGAAAAAGACTGCAAAAAGTTGTAAACACTGCCCAGGCCATCATCGCTCTGACCACCCCACCTTCGAAGGGATTTATCGTAGTCGCTGCCTCAAAAAGGCAGCCAACATCATCAAAGACCCACACCATTCTGGCCACACTAATCTCACCACTGCCATCGGTAAGAAGGTACAGGAGCCTGAGAACTGTAACATTCAGGTCCTTCTTCCCTACAGCCAACAGGCTATTAAATACTACAACCTCCTAAGCTTTGAACTACAATAGACTAATCTTTGTTGTCCTGGAAGAGCCGTTTAGGTGTCTGGATGGAAGTTAAGGATGTAGTGTATGGATAACTGCTACACCTCCTGTGGCTGCAGAGTAAAATACCAGGATTCAGGGAGGGATGAGTGGGAAGGGACCAGTGGACCAGGGGTTCATGGAGGGAGTCTGTCCTGATAGAAAGTGGAAAGTGATGCACAGTGGAAAGTGGAAAGTGGAAAGAAGATGCACATTGGGGTGGAATCTTGTTACAATTGGCGGAACAAGATCCTACCACAGATGTTTTGGCAAAACAGCTTTTTAGAGACAGGTTTTTGTTTTTGTTGCCATTTTCCAAAATAACTCTCTTTAACCATCCACGGTTAAACAGGCAACCTGATTTGTGATTGGTGTGATGGTAGTTCCAAGATAAAATCATGCTATAACTAAATCAACAATGCATTACATCCAATTCACACCACAGGCTTATACTGGGTACTGGGTACTTCTCTGCTACGCCTGTATCGGGGCTACCTCCGGAACACATGCAGAACTCTTAGACTTTATTAACTTCACCACTAACTGCCCTCAAATTCACCTGGACTAACTCGGGCACCTATTTCCTGATCTCTCTGTCTCGGTCATAGGAAACAGACTATTATTAGAAACATAGAAACATAGAAATTAGGTGCAGGAGTAGGCCATTCGGCCCTTCGAGCCTGCACCGCCATTCAATATGATCATGGCTGATCATCCAACTCAGTATCCCGTACCTGCCTTCTCTCCATACCCTCTGATCCCCTTAGCCACAAGGGCCACATCTAACTCCCTCTTAAATATAGCCAATGAACTGGCCTCGACTACCCTCTGTGGCAGGGAGTTCCAGAGATTCACCACTCTCTGTGTGAAAAAAGTTCTTCTCATCTCGGTTTTAAAGGATTTCCCCCTTATCCTTAAGCTGTGACCCCTTGTCCTGGACTTCCCCAACATCGGGAGCAATTACCAACCTACCAACTCACAATCATCTGGACTACACGTCTTCTTACCCTGCCTCTTGCAAAGAAGCTATTCCCTACTCTCAAATCCTCTGTCTTTACTGCATCTGCTCCAAGATGAAGTTGTCCATACCAGGACATCTGAGATGATCCTCATCCTTCAGAGAATGTAAGTTTCCCCCTTTTGTCATGGATGGGACCCTCGCACGTGCCTCCTCTGCTCTCACTCCCCCCAAACGCAATAAGGAGAGTTCTGAAGAAGGGTTTCAACCTGAAACGTTGCCTATTTCCTTCGCTCCATAGATGCTGCCTCACCCGCTGAGTTTCTCCAGCATTTATGTCTACCTTCGGTTTTCCATCATCTGCAGTTCCTTCTTAAACAAGGAGAGAGTTCCCCTGGCCATCACCTTTCACCCCACCAATCTACATATCCCACCACTAATCACATCTTCCCATCTCCACCCCTTTCCACTTTCTGCAGAGACCACTCCCTCTGCAACTCCTTGGTTCACTTATTCCTTCCACCCAAACCACCGCTTCCCCAGGTGCTTTCCCCTGCAACCCCTTTACCCTTTCTCCTGTACATCGTGACCAAACGTAGAGTTGCCGATCATTTCATTGGACACGTGCTCGGTCCGCCAAGGCCTATAGCATCTCCCAGTTGCTAACTATTTTAACTCCCCTTCCCATTCCCATAATGACCTTTCTGTTCTGAGGCACCTCCATTGCCAGAATGAGGCCACACGCAAATTGGAGGAACAGCACCTCATATTCCGCTTGGGTAGCTTACAACCCAGTGGTACGGATTTTATTTATTTCATTTTAAATAATCTACCAACACTCCCGTCCCGCTCCCTCCCCCACCCTCCACCCTAGTTGTTCAACCAGCTTCACAGTTTACCACAATATATTCCTCTTGAGATCACACCTTCCCTAAGCCAACAATTGGTTTACCGGGGTACCACCCTGTCCGAGGTAAGCTGTTGCTGGCCCTGATTTGTCCTGGTCTTTTTTCGCCTCCCGATCTATCCCCCCCCCCCCCCCCAATCCCTACTATCAGTCTGAAGAAGGATCCCGACCAGAAATGTCACCTATCCTTTTTCTCTCATGATGCTGCCTGATCCGCTGAGTTACTCCTGCACTTTCTGCCCATCTTTGGATAAACCAGCATCTGCAGTACTTGTTTCTACATTTTCACATTATAGAAACGTATAGCTAAACTATCTATCGTGAACAGTGTTTTGTGAATGGGAGATCATCTCCTCTACTCCATTTTCCTGCACTAGTCTCAGATATGTCCGTACCCAGATACTTGATGGTCAGCATGGACATGTAGGTTGAAGAGCCTGTTTCTGTGCCGTATGACCCCAAGTACTTTAATGTCAAATACTGGTCTAATCTGACTGCTCAGCGTGGTAACAGACCTTTCTGCCCAACATGCCCATGCCGACCAACATGCCCCATCTACACTAGGCCCACCTGCCTGCATTTGGCCCATATCCCTCCAAACCTATCCTATCCATGTGCCGGTCTAAATACATCTTAAAACTTAACAATAGCACCCGTCTCAACTCCCTCTTCTGGCAGCTCACTCCATACACCTACCACCCTTTGTGTAAAAAAAGTTACCTCTTAGGTTCCTATTAAATCTTTTCTCTCTCTCCTTAAACCTATGCCCTATGTTCTCAATTCCCCTACTCTGGGCAAAAGATTCTTGTGTGTTTACCCGATCTATGCCTCCTTGACTTTTTACAAGTCTGTAAGATCACCCCTCATCCTTTATTAATGACACATTAAAATAAAATTGTTCTGTTTTGTGCACCAAAGTAGATAATTTCATTTCTCTGCTCCAGTCAGGTACCCCCAAAAGGATAAGGAAGGGTTTGGGGATGGGGGTGCAGGGTGGTAGCAGAGTGGTTTGGAGAGAGAATTCCATTATTGAGAAGCTAGATGACTAAACATTATATACACCTGGTTCAATCCTCAAAGAACTGAAAGAGAAATATGAAAAAATGAACAAAGCTAAAATAAATTGGGAAACTTTCTGGGGAAGGGACATTTAATAATAATAATAATGGATGGGATTTATATAGCGCCTTTCTAATACTCAAGGCGCTTTACATCGCATTATTCATTCACTCCTCAGTCACACTCGGTGGTGGTAAGCTACTTCTGTAGCCACAGCTGCCCAGGGGCAGACTGACGGAAGCGTGGCTGCCATTCTGCGCCTACGGCCCCTCCGACCACCACCAATCACTCACACACATTCACACACATTCACACACAGGCAAAGGTAGGTGAAGTATCTTGCCCAAGGACACAACGACAGTATGCACTCCAAGCGGGATTCGAACATTTGCACTTTATAGTATGTTTCCACCAGATTATACAAATAACCAGTGAGCAACAAAGGTTTGAACTGGTCTAAAGCCATGTTTTGATGGAGACTACTAATGAGTTACTTAACCTCCCATTAGTTTTGTTATCAATAGGTTCTATTTAACAACAAGCACCATTAGGTACTTGAAGCAGTGAGGTGAGGGTTAGGAAAACGCCTTTAACAGCCTTTCAAATAAAATACACATTCTTAATCAAACAAAATGACATATCATTAATTCGCCCAAAATATATTACTTCCACATTCAGTTGCAATATCAAATCATTTTCACTGGTTAGTTGTCGGATGTTATTTGAACATTTCCCCTGGTATTTCATTTCAATAATTATATTGAAATTGAGTTACTGCATCATCCGTTTCAACTCTTCTTAAGATTCATATCATCTCATGGTATTATTATTTTTCTGTAGGCAACATGCTTCAAAACACAAATGGAATACCAACATCATACCTTGGTTTATTCTTTATATTTTCAGTACTTGTCCACACTTATATCACTGGATGTTTATAGTTTCTTCATGTGAGGTTCCAGACTACTATATACCTTCAGCATGCAACTTGCTAAATAGCTTCATACTTTCGAGGATGCCCATTAGTAGCTCAAATTGGTCACCATATCACCAGATCTTGTACTTTTTGTAACTCCTGTCAATTTACTCATTTATTATATTGAACACTGAGTGCTACGAGACACAACATATTATCAATTAGCTTAGAAAGTTTTAAAAGTACCGTTTCCTGGAAATGTAGGCAAAAGCAGGCATCTGAATAAAGGATGAGTAATCATTCACAAGTATCTCCACCCATTAACCAGCCTGGCACCCACATTACACTGCGTAGGAAGGAACTGCAGATGCTGGTTTAAATCGAAGATAGGCACAAAATGTTGGAGTAACTCAGCAGGACAGGCAGCATCTCTGGAGAGGAATGGGTGATATTTCGGGTCGAGACCCTTCTGAGTCACGGGAAAGGGAAACGAGAGATATAGACGATGATGTAGAGAGATATAAAACAAATGAATGACATAGTTCGTGGGCCAGATGGGCATATCGTGCACCCCTCTATGATCCTACTTCTTGGGTGTCATTTTGTTCATTGGTATCTCTTCTGTCGGAAAAAGAATGTTCCCAAGAAAAAAACTCATTTGGACTATGTTTTTTAACCCCTTATTTCAATCCATGTCAAAATTGTGTTTTCACACTTTGCCCTCTTTCTCGTGGCCCTCTTCCATCATCCTATGTCAACCGGAAAGCAAATTCAGATTTTCGTGTGCAGCACTGGAAGCGTGGTGATGGGGATGAAGCATTCAAACAGTGTACATGAAAAGATCTGGCATGGATGCTTTCCCGGAAAGCGAGTAGTGAGAAAGCTTGGGCTGAATTTATCTCAGCAACAGGAGAGGTGCCTTCAAATGTGACCACAATTGACTACTATCCTGTCATCAATCATCCCATCACAGAATTTAGTACAGTTCAAGAGTATTTGCGAGCTTCTGAAGAAGCAAGTCATGAGGTTGGCCAAGAATATGTCATTACAACCTTTGACTTGGGTGTCTGCATGAAGGCATATCCTCTCGTGTGGAGTCATCCTGCAAAGGACAAGAAACACATGATGTTGATTGGCACATTTCATGTCATTTGTGCAAACTTCAAAATGCTTGGAAAGAAAATGGAAGGATCCGGATTTCAGGATGTCCTCATGGAATCTGGACTCATGTCTACTGGTTCTATGAAAGGTGTTATGACAGGAAAGAACTATGACAGAAGTCTGCACTACCACAAGACGATGGTGGAGTGCTTGGAGAGGCTCCTTCTTGATGAATTCCAAGTCTATGGCTGGAAAAGATGCAGTGCTGTCCGGTATACCAGAGGAATCAAAGGGCATCTTTCAAGAGTTAATCCGATCGCCAACAAAGCAGACACTTGCTTAAGTCATGGCCAATGCAGATCTCAACATATTGGAGTTGTATGAGAGCTTCAATGCTAATGTTCGAAAAAGAACTCTCGGGAAGACTGCACAATTTTGGTTGTCGTACATGGATTCTGTGTGGATTGCTCTCTCATTGATTGGGTCTGTGAAAGAGAACAACTTTCTGTTGTACTTGCACTGTCTGTTTCTTATGCCCGATCTCTTCCTCACCTTTGGTGGTCACAATTACTCCCGCTATCTGACCTACCTTGCTGTGTTCTTGGCAAACATCGAAGAATCACATCCCGGTGCCCTGGCTTTCCTCGAAAGATCGTTCCTAGGTCGTTCATACCAGGAAACCGATGTGCTGTTGACAAAGCGATTGAGGAGACGATCATGAAGCATGGCAAATCTCCAGGTGGTGGTAGTGGTGTTGGGCTCTCTGGCATCTTGGAGAATCACAGTGCTTATCAGAGATGGGTTTGAACTTCAACAGAAAGGGCACACTTTCTCTCTGCAACTCTCAGCCTCGCAGACATGACTTCTGGTACCAATCACAGAAGCAAACACAGATCAACAACCAACTGAGATAAGGAAAAGTGAGGCATGTGTAAAGAAAGCCATTGATGCTGTAAAGAGCTTCCTGAATCCTTTTGACGTAGATGACAAGACTGGGTTGTATGTACTCTCTTCTGGTGCAAGTGTTCCAGCTGAAGTTGAGAAAGATGTCATAAAGGTACTTACCACAGGGAAAGAACAGAAAGAGAAGTTCGTCAGAGGGCGACTTGAGAAAAAGACAGCATTCTCCGAACCCATCAAGACTTTGAAGCTCAAAACCATGGCAGAAACAAAGAAAAGAGTGAAGCTGAAAACATCTGAACGAAAGGTTATAGAACACAAGCAACAAGGAGATATTGATTTTCAACTGATGGTCAAAGCACAGTTCTGTCAGTCAACTCAATATACGGGAGATTATGAAGTACTCTCTGAACCCTGTACCCTACTCCATTGGTACATCAGACAACTTATTTGCAAAGGCAGATAAATCCAAGGACCTACACTACCTATTGAAAGATGTAGACAACTCACAACCTCCTGCCAGTAACAAGACATTGATAGTGGAAGATGGCAATGCTGCATTCTATTATCTCAAAGAGATTCCTGCAAACTTCAAAGAGATTGGCATCAAAATCTTCAATGCATTGTCATCTAATGATGTTTTTTTCAGTACCGATATGTACAAACCAGATTCAGTGAAGTCAAGTGAACAGACACGGCGTGGGTGTGTGGTGAAGAGAATAATCACAGGAGGAAAGACCAAAAAACCAGGAGATTGGAAGCAGTTCTTGACCAGTGATGAGAACAAGAAACAGCTCATTGAAATTCTTCTTGATGTGTGGAATGAGCATGACATGGCAAAGAGGCCACATGGAATGAAGGTGATCTTCATTAAGGAAGGAGAGGCCACACTTCTTACTTCTCACTTCTCAGAATGGGAAAGAGACACTGCAGTCTGAGATTCAATCCCTGAAGCCAAACCAAGACGAAACAGACTCGTGAGTCATCCAATACTGCAACTATGGCAAAGGATATGACCACGTACAAGTCAAAAGCCCAGACAGCGATATCTTTTTCATATTGCTTCACTCTGCAAACAGCATTCAAGCCACCTCTTTTCCGCAGAGACCGCTCCCTCTGTAATTCCCTGGTAAATTTGTCCCTCCCCACCCTTCCCACCCTCTCTCCTGGCACTTTCCCATGCAGCAGGAAATGCTCCACTTGTCGCTTTACCTCCCCCCTTGACTCCATCCAAGGACCCAAGCAGTCTTTCCAGGCATGGAAGAGGTTCACCTGCACGTCCTCCAACCTCATCTATTGCATCCGCTGCTCTAGGTGTCAACTGCTCTACATCGGTGAGACCAAGCGTAGGCTTGGCGATCGCTACGCCCAACACCTCCGCTCGGTTCGCAATAACCAACCTGACCTCCCGGTGGCTCAGCACTTCAACTCCCCCTCCCATTCCGAATCCGACCTTTCTGTCCTGGGCCTCCTCCATGGCCAGAGTGAGGCCCACCGTAAATTGGAGGAGCAGCACCTCATATTTCGCTTGGGTAGTTTACACCCCAGCGGTATGAACATTGACCTCCAATTTTAGGTAGTCCCTGCTTTCTCCTTCTTTCCCCTCCCCTTCCCAGCTCTCCAACACCTACTGTCTCCACCTCTTCCTTTCTTCTTCCCACCTCTCCCTCACCCCACATCAGTCTGAAGAAGGGTCTCGACCCGAAACGTCGCCTATTTCCTTCACTTCATAGATGCTGCCTCACCCACTGAGTTTCTCCAGCATTTTTGTCTAGCCTCAAGACACCACAGTGTTCTTTGACATAGGGAGAGGCAACGGGCAAAGGCAATTAGATGTCACCCGTTTTGCAAAGCAGTCCTCCTCAGAATACTGCTCAGCATTACTTGGACTGCCTGCGTTCACAGGCTGTGGCTCAACAAGTGCCTTCAAAGGAATCGGCAAACTCAAGCCAATCAAACTGATGCAACAGCGTAACTAATTCGTGAAACCTCTGGCAGAGCTTGGTGATTTTCATGGCGTTGAAGATTATATGGTCCTACTTTAGTGGATTTTTAATGTATCTTTAATAAGAAACACTCAATTGCAAATACCAAATTCACAGAGCTCAAGAAAGAGGGCAAAACACAAATTTGACATATATTGAAATAAGGGTTAAAAAAACATAGTCCAAATGAGTTTTTTTTCTTGGGCACATCATTTTTCTGACAGAAGAGGTACCATGAACAAAATGACACCCATGAAGTAGGATCATAGGGGGGGGGGGTGCATGGTCGGCCCCTCTGGCCCACGGACTAACAGATATGCAAATAAGTAATAACGATAAAGGATTAAGGTCATTGTCATCTGTAGCTCGGTGTGAACGAAAAGCTGGTGCGGCTTGGGTGAGGGAAGGATGGAGAGGGAATGAATGCAGGGGCTACTTGAAGTTAGAGAAATCAATATTCATACCCCTGGTCTGTAAGCTGCCCAAGCAAATTATGAGATACTGTTCCTCCAATTAGCATTTAGCCTCACTCTGACAATGCAGGAGGCCTCAGGCAGATAGGCGAGTGTGGGAATGGGAAGGAGAATTAAAGGTTTAAGCAATTGGGAGATCAGGTAGGTCCAGGCGGACTGAACAAAGGTGGTCAGCGAAACGATCGCCCAGTCTACGTTTGGCCTCGCCAATGTATACGAGTCCACATCTTGAACAACGCTTACAGTCGATGAGGTTGGAGGTGCAAGTGAACCTTTCGTTCACACCTAGCTACAGCTAACAATGACCTGTTTCCTTTATCGTTATTACTTTTTTGCATATCTTTAATTCATTTGTTCTACATCTCTCTACATCATCATCATCTATCTCTCTCATTTCCCTTTCCCGTGACTTTCAGTCTGAAGAATGGTCTCAACCCGAAACGCCACCCATCCCTTCTCTCCAAGGATGCTGCTGGTCCTGCAGAGTTATGCCAGCATTTTGTATCTACCCACATTACACAACTATAACTAATGAAGCCCACTCACAAGGGTGGCAACATAATACAGTCAAAGATGTCAAGCAACAGAAATAGTGATGCTATCCAGTTGTATGCACATAATCAGCACTAAACCTGTGAGAAGTGTTAGATATAATCAATTGACTGTAAGGCAACAACTCTACCGCTGCGCCATTGTGCCTCCCTAGTGACTAGTGACAGTGACTTCTGAATTCTGTGGGACAGAATTCCCATTACTCAAATGGCTGTTATACAGGTGTCACCTGTATTGTGATGATATTTTTTTCTTCTATCTGAGAAGGCAGACAAAAACGTTGTCTCGGTTGAAAGATAATGTTCAGTACTGGGCAGCCAGCAGCACAGTAGAGTGTGTTACTGCCCCACCACTCCCGTTTGACCCAGGTTTGCGTTTGTACCATCTTCTTGTGACCAAAGATAGACACAAAATGCTGGAGTAACAGCAGGTCAAGCAGCATTCCCAGAGATCACGGATAGGTGACATTTGAAGAAGGGTCCCAACCTGAAACATCACCTATCAATTTCTCCAGAGGTGTTGCCTGACCCGCTGAGTTACTCCAGCATTTTGTGTCTATCATTGGTACAAACAAGCATCTGCAGTTCCTTTTGATTACTCCTTGTGACCATGTGTGTTACGTTTGGGCGCTCCAGTTTCCTCAAACATCCCAAGACTGTTAGTATGTTAATTGCCTGCTGTAAATGATCCCTTCGTGTAGGTGGATGATAGAATTGATGAGGAGATGCGGAGGGCAGTCAACAGGGAACATGAGTGAGCTGGCACAGACTTGATAGGATAAATGGCCTCTTTCTTGCGTGTAAGAATAGTGGCAATATGGAGAATATGTTCATGAACCAGGCCTCAAAGTATTTGGGTAGCAGACACAACAGTCAGATGTGACTCACTTAAAGCCCTCTCAAAGGCATCTGCACTCGAAAAGTACTTCATTGTCTGCAATCACAGCAGGAATGTAGGAAAAGTATCAGCAAATGACACAAGGATAATCATCCGATCATCAAGTTTATGATTACCAGTTTTTTTTTTAAGTAAAAAATGTTTTTATTTTATATTTCTCTTTGAATTAGCTTACTCTGCTAGAAAACAGTTAATTTTGAAGCATACAATCAAAAGTTTGAGGGAGGGACGTATCAGCGATGATTGCAATCTCAGAAGTTACATAGCTTAAGATATGCATGTGTTGCATCATTTTGACAAGCATTCTCAGTTCCTCAACGCTGGCAAGTGGCAGTGTTTTTTCCAGCCATATGATCCAGAAGAGGTCCTCAGTCAAAATGCCAAGTATTTCTAATTCTATTCTACAAGCTTGCAGTTTCAAGAGCTGCATTTCACAACTTTCAAATTGCTCCAATTAAAGTTTGATTTACTTATTTTAAACAAAAGCTCACCAAAAGAGGTTTATTTTCAGAAATACACCCAACTAAAACAACGTCATGGATCATTAATTGCATTAGGTCAACTTTCTTGAGTGTAGCGTAATGTTTGCGTAAGGGATGCAAATGTTCTTACACTTTGCAAAGCATTTCAAGTTTGCTTCCTCTTCAGCACCTCTCAACCCCGGTCCTCTGCTGCTTACTGTTCACAACCTGTGCGTGAGAATGAAGTCACCCTACAATAATTGCTCCATTCCCTGTTGAATTACACAACCGCCAGACTGCACAACAAACAAATTCTAGGCTTTTTCATCTGGGAATGACACTCCCACTCTTCACTGACATCATCAACTGGGAGTGTGGGAAGAATTTCCAAGAGGCATCACCATTTAAGGTCATAAGATATGCTTTGAATGGATCAGTTTTAAAAGAAAAACTAAAACAAAATAAAATGCAAAGTGAAAACTAAAGTTAACTATTTCATTAGGGGAGGGTAGTTGGACAAAGGACAAGGGACATTTATTGTCACATACACCAATCAGTGCAGTGAAATTTGAGTTAACATGCAGCACACAAACAAGATAAACACAACACTATAAAATTTAACATAAAACATAAAAACATCCCCCCACAACGGAATCAACGTTTCCCACTGTGAGGGAACGCAATAAAGTTCAGTCATCTTCCTCTTATTCACCCGAGGTCGGGGCCTATTGAGGCCTCCACAGTTGCCGCAACGGCAGCCCGATGTTTCAGGCCCTCTCGCCGGGATGATCAGATGATCGGAGCTCCGGTGTCGGAACGGAAGATCACTCTCAGCAGCTTGGAGTTTCCGAATCGGCCGCTTCCTACCGGAGACCGCGGCTTCCGAAGTCCACAGGCTGAGCTGGGCGGAGCTCCAACACTGGCGATCCTCGGCAAAAGATCCCAGGCCTCCGCGATGTTAAAGCTCCGCAGATCACAGCTCCACGGTGTCAAAGTCGGCAGGCCCAACACTCCAGAGCTCCAACACGGCGATCCCGGTAAGGCATCGTCCCGCTCCACGATGGTAATTCAGTGCTGCGCTGCCGCTGAAGCTCTGGCCGGTCACCGGCAGGAAAGGCCACGCCAATCCAGTTGGTAGGCCGCGACAAGGGGGCGAAGATGCGGCTCAGAAAAAAAGACGTATCCTCGACCAAGACGCCACACTCGATGGCGCCACCACTCGAAAGGCCAGAGATGAATATCTACTGAGACAAAGGATCAAAAAGTTACAAATTGTGAAGCCAGAAGAGGGGGGGAGAGGGGGCGAAGAAAAGTGTGTGTGTGGGAGAGGCAGGGGACGGGTTTGTTAGAGGTTCCTAAAAGATGGAGAATTCAACATTCGGCCCATTGGATTGTTCCCAAGCAGAATAGGAGTTGCTGTATCTGAGAAATTCTGTGATCAGCGTGAGAAATGCGTGAAATGCGTGATTCTCACGCTCAATGCTTGGGAGTTGGCAGCACTGCCTCTGGTCCTGCTCAGGCCATGCCGAGCAAGATGTCCACGTAAGCAAGTTCTATTTGGCCACATTTGACCCATATACCTCTAAACATTTCCTATACAAGTATCTGTTCAAATGACTTTTAAATGTTGATTTTATTTTGACAAGGTGCTCACAAACATCAGCTCAGACCATTCCAATACTTATTGGGACCTCCTCGTGTTCTACTGTGGCAGGACAAGGACAAACAAATGCTCCATCAGTTGGAACTTTTGACTATCTGAGAGTTGCATCTGTACGCTTGTAATATTCATCAGCTGCAGTTGCACAATAAGAATGCACATTCCCTCCACGTGAAAGCGAGTTTGTGCATGCTTGATTGATTATAAACAGAATTCCTTCAACTCGGAGCAGGATAGACTGTCCTCCCAGTAAAGCATTTGCATTCCTAACTCTGAAAAACAAACACAGGCAAACACTGCCTTTAAATACTTCCTACCTTTCAATGCCAGAAAAGGGTTGGCTGTACATTACTACAGCTAAGAAAATATTCACAGCAAGGAGGGAACATTGATTTTATTCATACACAAACACAGCCAACATTTTTGTTTAAACATGAAAAATTACTCATACTTGTTTTATCCCAAGTTAATTGAAATGTCCAGCAATTTTGCATCCTTTAAGTTTGGTATTTTGATTGACATCAAACCATACTCCCCATTCTCTTCACTGACAGCCAGTCTTGCTAGGATAAAAGCTTAGTGGAAGCACAGTGGCACAACCAGTAGAGCTGATGCCTCACAGCGCCAGGTACCCAGTTCGTCCCCGACCTCTGGTGCTATTAGCGTGGAGTTTGCACAATCTACCTGCACCCATGTGGGTTTCCTCCAGGTGCTCCGGTTTTCTCCCACATCCCAAAGACATGCGGGTTTGTAGGTTCATTGGCCCTTTGTAAATTGCCCCCAGGGTGTAGGGAGTGGATGAGAAAGTGGGATAACATAGAACTAGTTTGAATGTGCGATGGTCGGTGTAGACTCAGTGGGTGATGGGATTAATTCCATGCTCTATCTTTTAATCAATCAATGAGGTGTCAGCCACCTGACATTGTACATTGACCCAACTTCCACCTGGCACACTGCACATGGACTGGGATAGAAACTAGAAATACGTCATTCATTCATCAAGTGAGCACAGAGGCATAACATCTGATCTGGTTGCATTTCCACACAAGAGTTCAAATAAACATAGGTCACTGGTTAAGAAAAGTAACTTCCTCCAGCCTGCTACTGTCTTGCTGCTCTAAGTCCAGTCCTTATCTACCCCAATGCCCCCGAGCCTGTACTTTCTACAAGGTCCTAGTTCTGACATGCTCCCCACAGATCTTGGTCCAGTCCAGGAATGCAATTGCTTTGCACCTCCATTCCCCATCAGGAAGGCCTCAGGGCCCTCCAGCCCTTCCTTGAACAGACATCCACTTCCCCTCAATGACTCTCCTCTGTCAGCCAGGATTGGTCCTCGCCCTTGACAACTTCTCTTTTGACTCCTCACATTCCTCGTCATAGGTGTAGCCATGGACACTCGCAGCTATGCCTGCCTGTTTGTTGGTTAAGTTGAACAGTCCTTGTTCCAAACATAACCTGTCACCATTCTCAACTCTTCCTTTGCTACATCGGGGCTGCTTCCTGCACCCATGCAGAACTCATTAATTTCATCAACTTTACCATACACTCAAATTCACTTGAATTATCTTCGAGACCCCTCTTCTCTTTCTCGATCCTTTGTCGCCATCATGTGGAACAGAGTATTGACTGCCATTTACCACAGCTACCTCAATGTACTTCCTCCTGCACTGTCTGCAAGGACATCATCCCTTGCTCTCAATTTCTCCATGTTCATGACATCTGCTCCCAAGGTGAGGCTTCCCACTCCGGGACACCCAAGTTGTATATGTTCAGTAAACGTGGCTTCTCCCATGCAGTTGTGGAAGGAAGCCCCACCCGTGTCTCCTCTGTGTCCCACAGTTATGCCCTTGATCCCCTTCCCCTCGGATGGAATAACGATAGTTTCCCTGGCCCTCACCATTCACCCCACCAGCTTGCGCATCCAACACATCATTCTCCAACCTTTCCCACCATTTTCAATGAGACAAGTCACATCTTTCCATCACCACCACATTCCACTTTCTGCAGATATAACTCTCCACAACTTAATTCACTCATCCCTTCTCACCCAACATTTAGGAGATGTTACACTCCTCCCATAACAGCCCTACAAGATGAGACAGAGATTCACCTGCACCTCTTTCAAACTCAATATGGCCTTTTTTACGTTAACAAGATCAAGCATAGACGAGGCAACTATTCACTGAACAGTTGCACTGCCTTTCTAGGCCTGCTGGACTCCCAACTTACCATGAAACCATTCAGCTCGTAGGAAGCACGTTTCCAGGAGCGAATAATCAGCATTAAAATGTCCTTCAATCACATCCATTAGTCAATAATTAATTGATCCCTCCAAAACAAGTAGGCATCCAGTTTGGTGTTTTCAACCATATAAAACACATCAAGAACTGGACAACATTTCATAATCATAATCATACTTTATCGGCCAAGTATGTTTTGCAACATACGAGGAATTTGATTTTCCATACTGTCACACCAATAAAAAGCAACAAAGCACACAAAAATAAATGTTAACATAAACATCCACCACAGTGACTCATCCACATTCCTCGCTGTGATGGAAAGCGGAAAAAAAGTTCAATCTCTTCTCTTTTAAAAAAAAATTGAATTGAATACCTTTATTATCATTCAGACCTTACGGTCTGAACGAAATTTCGTGCCTGCAGTCATACATACAATCATACAATAAAAAACAACAATAAACACAAATTAACATCCACCACAGTGTATCCTCCAAGCCCCTCCTCACTGTGGTGGAGGCAAAAATCTTAGGGTTACTGTCTCTCCCCTCCTCTTCTCCCTCTCCCTCCCTCTCTTCTTTGTCCTTCTTTGTCGGGGGGCCTCGAGCCTTCCGTTGTCGGGGCGATCTTGGTTCCCGCAGCCAGCGGTCGGACCCTCCGCATCGGGGGGGATCTCAGCTCCCCGCGCCAGGCGATCGGACCCCGGATCGGGGCTAGTCGAACCTCCTGCGACTTTGGAGTTCCCCAACATCAGTCTCTACCTGAGACTGCGAGCTCCTCAATGTTAAAATCCGCAGGTCGTGGCAATCCCAGGCAAGGCCCAGGATTAATATCCTTTAAGTCTTTCTTCAATTACATATTGCCCTGCACCATCCCCAGCATGCCACAGGAGGATACAGAGGGAAATGGTGCTCGTCAGAGTCATGACTCAACAGTGAAGACAAATAAATCATTTTTGTATGACAATTACTTTTGACAAGAAAAATACAAGAAATATTGGTACAGCAAAATCACTGTTCAGTTTAATTGAACAGAGTCACCATTTTGCAAAGTTCCTGAGCAACTTTCTCCAAGCAATCTGCCTCACTCACTAGCAGTGTCTGCGCATCTGCCATCAAAACACTAGTGGGTGTAATTTATAGACCTCCAAATAGCTGTGACGCTGTTAGTCAGAACATAAATCTGCAAATAGTTGACGCATGTAAAAAGGGAACTGCTGTAATCATGGGGGACTTCAATTTTCATGTTAATTGGGCAAACCAAACTGGGCAGGGTAGACTAGAGGAAGAGTTTATAGAATGTATTAGAGACGGGTTCCTAGAACAGTATGTCACGGAACCGACAAGGGGGGAGGCAATCTTAGATCTGGTCCTGTGTAATGAAGCAGGATTAATTAAAAATGTCATAGTTAGGGACTCGTTGGGAACAAGTGACCACAATATGGTCGAATTCCATATTCAAATAGAAGGGGAGCAGGTTGAAACTCAGGCTAGGGTGCTTAGTCTAAATAAGGGGGATTATGAAGGTATGAGGACTGAGCTGATCAAAGTTGACTGGGATAGCAGACTCAAGAATAAGACGGTACATGAGCAGTGGTGTACGTTTAAGGATCTACTGTATAACCTTCAAGAAAAATTTATTCCTATGAAGAAAAAAAGGGGTAAGGGTAAGAACAGTCAGCCATGGCTCAGTAAAACTATAAAGGATAGTATTCGGCTGAAGGCAGGGGCATATAAGGTAGCCAGAGGTAGTGGGAGGGTAGAGGATTGGGAAGCATTTAAAGGTCAGCAAAAAGTAACTAAGAGATTAATTAAGACGGGGAAAATAGGCTATGAAAGGAATTTAGCGAACAACATAAAAACTAATAGTAAGAGTTTTTATAGCTATATAAGAAGAAAAAGGGTGGCTAAGGTGAACGTTGGTCCATTGGAGGGTGAGACTGGAGAGTTGTTGGTGGGGAACATGGAAATGGCAAAGGCATTAAACGAGTATTTTGTATCAGTCTTCACCATAGAAGACACAAAAAATATTCCAACGCTGGATAAACAGGAGGCGGTAGGAATGGAGGAGCTAAATACTATTAAGATCACCAAGGAGGTGGTATTAGGGAAATTAATGAGACTGAAGGAGGATAAATCCCCTGGGCCTGATGGATTACATCCAAGGGTCTTGAGGGAGATAGCAGTGGGGATTGTGGATGCATTGGTGATAATTTTCCAAAACTCCCTGGAGGCAGGAACGGTCCCAGTGGATTGGAAAATGGCCAATGTAACACCTATATTTAAAAAAGGAAGTAAACAGAAGGCGGGTAACTATAGACCGGTTAGTCTAACATCGGTGGTGGGTAAAATGTTGGAGACAATTATTAAAGAAACACTAACGGGCCACTTGGATAAACATGACTTCGTCAGACAGAACCAGCATGGTTTTGTGAAGGGGAAATCGTGTTTAACGAATCTGCTCGAATTCTTTGAGGAAGTAACAACCCGGGTGGATAAAGGGGAACCGGTGGATGTGGTATACTTGGACTTCCAAAAGGCTTTTGACAAGGTGCCACATAAGAGACTATTGCTAAAAATAAAAAATTATGGGATTGGGGGTAATATATTAGCATGGGTAGAGGATTGGCTAACGAATAGGAAGCAGAGAGTGGGGATAAATGGTTCATACTCGGGATGGCAACCGGTAACTAGCGGGGTTCCGCAAGGGTCGGTGCTGGGACCCCAGTTGTTCACAATTTATATAAATGATTTGGAGGAGGGAACCAAGTGTAATATATCAAAATTTGCGGACGATACGAAAATGGGAGGGAAAGTAGGGGATGAGGAGGATAGGAAGAGTCTGCAAAAGGATATAGATAAGCTAGGTGAGTGGGCAACAACTTGGCAGATGAAATTTAATACTAATAAATGTGAAGTCATTCACTTTGGGGAAAAAAATGATAGGGCAAGTTATTTTCTAAATGAGGAGGAGCTGCGTTGTAATGCAACGCAAAGGGATCTAGGGGTATTAGTACATGAATCACTAAAAGTCAGTATGCAGGTGCAGCAAGCAATCAGGAAGGCCAATGGAGTTTTGGCCTTTATTGCTAGGGGGATTCAGTATAAAAACACGGAGGTCTTGCTGCAGCTGTACACGGTATTAGTGAGACCACATTTGGAATACTGTGTATAGTTCTGGGGTCCATACTTAAGAAAGGATGTACTAGCCCTGGAGGCAGTGCAGCGAAGGTTTACAAGATTAATTCCTGCAATGAGGGGATTGACATATGAGGAAAGGTTAAGTAAGCTGGGACTCTACTCTTTGGAGTTTAGAAGAATGAGAGGCGATCTCATTGAAACGTATAAGATCGTGAGGGGCCTTGATCGGGTGGATGCACCGAGGATGTTCCCAATGATCGGGGAGGCTAGAACTAGGGGACATAGTTGCAGAGTGAGGGGGGGCTCTTTTAAAACTGAGATGAGGAAGAACTTCTTCACCCAGAGGGTGGTTAGTTTGTGGAATTCCCTGCCCCAGGGAGCAGTGGAAGCAGAAACGTTAAATATATTTAAGTCAAAAATAGATGGTTTTTTAGCTGCCAAGGGGATAAGGGGCTACGGGGAGAGGGCAGGGATATGGACCTAGGTATGGTTAGTATAGTAGACCTGAGTGATCTCCTGGACAAGTGTCGATCGCCTGGATTGGGGTCGGAGAGGAATTTCCCGGATTTTTTTCCCGAATTGGACCTGGGTTTTTATCCGGTTTTTTGCCTCCCCCAGGAGATCATGCGGTTCTTGGGGTGGAGAGGGGTGATAGCGGTATAAAGGGGAGGGTAGTGTCTTGTGTTCTGTGTCTTGTGTCTACTGTTTGTGGGTAAGTGTGTCTGTTTAGTGTTCAGCCATGAGTGAATGGCGGTGCGGGCTCGACGGACCTGGTGGTCTACTCTCGCACCTACTTTCTATGATTCTATGACGTAAGGCACGATTTCAGCTACAAATTCTACATTTTGTTCACAGGCACAAACTAACATTTGGGAAAGGTAGACTGAAACCTAACAGTCTGTGTTGTCATATGGCAAGATTCGGCGCAGTCATGGTCGGTAGACACTCTCCAGCGGCTTGAGCACATTATGTAGGTTGACAATCTACTGCAACACTGAAGGTCTACTACACTGCCAAAAACCAAGCTCATGACACTCCCAAAAAAATTGCATGGGAATATTTAGTTCAGAGAGGGGACCTCTGCCCTCTTGTCAATTATTTGTCAAACTAGTAAATATTTAGGCAACGATGCAGTCTGTGGACCAACAATGGGCAGAGAAACAATGAGGCAGTGATGCTCTCTGTAGACGACTGATGCATTAAAAAAAAAAGAGAAGACTTGTAGTGATTAAGAGCACAATGAGGTAGTTTTTGGATCAACAATGTATGTTGAACTGATCATGAAGTGATGTTTACTGTTGACCACTAAACTAGTGCAAGAACTGAATGGCACGATTTTCTGCAAAGTGAAACAGAAGGCAATGCAGTGTGGTGTTGCAAGTTTAATTGCCTCCAGTTGATGAGCTGCAATTGGCAAGTAGAGATCTGGTTTATCCCATTGGGTGGATGCAGACAAGTTACAACAACCTCGAAAAATTGGCATTACTCACATGCTTCCTAGTGGACAGCTCTGGAACAGAATCAGGCACCTCCATCATTCATGGACTCAATAAATACAAGTGTGACAGGCAATGCAGAAAAAGCTAAAAAACTGATAAATGCTCACCTAAAATTTTGAACAAGACTGTGTAATAAAACAGGCCTACTCTGGTTAACATACTTGATTTTGTTCTTTACTCTTTATCATTGATTATTGTATATTTCCAGTATTTATAATTTTCTTTGAGATATTGAGCTTCAATATTTTTAAACCACTTTTTATTTGAAACAGATCGTCCAGAATTATATCACTCTCAACAACAATGCAACAAATGCAGTTGAAGAAGGGTCTCGATCCGAAACGTCACCCATTCCTTCTCTCCAGAGATGCTGCCTGTCCCGCTGTTACTCCAGCTTTTTGTGCCTATCTCTAGTTACCCCTGCTCCACTGTGAGGGCAAGTGCAGAGGCACCAAATGTAAGGCTGGCTCAGGAACATTCAATGCATTTAGCCGGGTCGGGCCAAGAGATGGCTGAAAGATCTGTTCAGATTCCGCAGATTCACTGCCCTCTGGCTAAAGAATTTCTTCCTCATCTCCATTCTAAAAGGTACACTCTTTTATTCTGAGGCTGTGCCCTTTGGTTCTAGACTCTCCCATTAAGGAAAACATGTTTCCACGTCCATTCTATCTCAGCCTTTCATTGTCTGGTAGGTGTCAATGAAATACCCCCTCATCCTTCAAACAAACTCCAGCAAGCACAGGCCCAGAGCCTTCAAATGCTCCTTATACATTAACCCAATCATCCCCGGGATCATTCTTGTAAACATCCTCTGGGCCCTTTCCAAAGCCAGCACATCCCTCCTCAGATATGGGCCCAAAAGGTCAAACAGACCAACTCGACCATGCCGACCCAGATGGTTCATCTATGCTAATCCTATTCACCAGTGTTTGGCCTATATCCCTCTGAACCTTACACATAACTGAACACAGTTATGAAATGAACACAGTTATGTGTACCTGTCTAAATATCTTTTCAATGTTGTTATTGTACTTGCTTCAACTACTTCTTCTGGCATCTTGTTCCATACACCTGTGCCTCACTGTGAGAAAAGGTTGCCCCTCAAGTCTCCATTTAATCTTTCGCCTCTTACCTATGCCTGTTCGTTCTTAATTCCCCTACCCAGGGGAAAAGACGCACATTCACCCAATCTATTCCCTTCATGATTGTATACTCCTCCATAAGATCACCCCTCAGGTACCTGTGCTCCAAGGAATAAAGTCCTAGCCTGCCAACTTCTCTCTGTAGCTCAGGCCTTTAAAACCTTGTAACATCCTCACAAATCTTCTCTACACAATCACATCTCTCAGAAAATTATCAGTACCTTATCCACCGACCATTCACAAGATGAAATTCAGATCAAACCCAGGTTATTGCAGATACCGAGTAACTGAAGTTAATTCTGACAAGGCCACAAGGAAGCAATGCATGTTTGGTATGCCTAAAATGTTCCAAATGGGTAATAGCTCTCAGAGTCTTTTGACTGTCAGAATGGGAGATCACAGCACCTAGGCAATACCAGAATGGAGAACAACGCACAAGCCAGTATGGGAAAATAATTAGTGGAGACAGGAGATTGCACTTGCTGGAATCTTGAGCAAAGAACAAACTTCTGGAAGAACTTTGTGGGTCAGGCATCATTGGTGGAGGGAAATGGACAGATGGAATTTCAGGTCAATAGACAATAGACAATAGGTGCAGGAGTAGGCCATTCAGCCCTTCGAGCCAGCACCGCCATTCAATGTGATCGAGACCCTTCCACGGAATAAGCTCAGAAGAAGGATTCTGACCTTAAACATCATCTATCCACTTCCCTCCATAGATGCTGCCAGACCTGCTGAGTTTTTCCCGAGGTTTGTTTGCTCGAGAGGGAGTTGGTGTTTGACAAGTGTCAATGTCACTCAGTGTGGTAGTTAATTAGAACAAAATGTGTGATGTGGGAACTGGATGCCATTTATTCCACTATTTGATTTGCTCTATATAATTACAGAAAATATCAGATAACTCAAAATATGGGGCAAGACTATATGCTGGAGAACCCTTGCTCCAAAACAAGCCATACTCTATTCAAGCTGGCTGATTACGGATACAATATTGGTAGCCTACCAACAATTGGAAACATTACTCGTTATATCTTAATCACAAATCTAATCGTCAATTACCTCCTTGCTCCTGTACTGTCAACCATAAGAGTGACAAAGGTGTATTTCAAACAGTTCTCTCATCAACACCTTGCTCACTTTAGCCAGGATGTTGACTGATTCCAAATTCTTTGCTGTAACACTCCCAGTTCTCGACTTCATATGGAATAAATGCCATTTAATCCAAACATGGTTCAAATAGATGAGTTCCAGATGTGTGCTGAGTGTCTGACATTGACAACAAGGCAGCATTTAACCACATATGTGGCATCAAGCAGCTGTGGCAAGACTGACTTCAATGGAAAATAAAATTCAAATTGTTGGAGTCGTTCTGCTTACAAAAGAATATGGTTGCAGTTGCTCGAGTTCAATCACCTCGACACTGCGACAACACTAAGGCAGTTCCTCCAAGCCAGGTCTTTGGATCAAACCATCATTCCTTCCATCATAAGGTTAGAATTCTGCAGGTTGGGAAGACCCAAGTAATATTTGGGCAATGGCTTATAAGCGGCAAGTAATGTTTACACAACACGTGTCAGGTAATGACTGACATTATCAGGACAGGATCTATCCACCTAGACGTTCAATAGCATCATAAGCACCAAGAATGTCAGAATTTGTCAGAATTTACTCCGTTGCTCTTTCTCCAGATGCTGCCCGATCCATTGAATGTTTCTAGCATTGTTTTTATTTCCCTCTCACACTTTGAACATGTGCTAGACGAAAATAAGACCAGATATTGAGCAGTGAAGGAGAAGGAGGAACTCAAACAACATAAAGCACATTCAAGTGGTAAGTTTGAGCAAAGTCTTTTAGAGACATCCAGGGATATATTGGCTTAACGTTTACCTGGCATGAAATTCAACAACCCTCAAGGGTGTACTCAAAAATGTAAACTGATGTTTGGATGAATGTAAACTGAGGGGATTGGATGAGATTCATGGGAGGGTGGATTGGAGGATAACAAGATAAGTGAACATGAGGGATTCAGAGATCACCCTTTTGTTTGTAGCAGAGAAAGCAAAAATGATTATGAGGTAGTATTGAAGAGGGTCCCAAGGATATAGGCAAGCTTATCTTACATAGACCTCCCAGTTCAATGCCCCAGCAATGAAATCCTGTTGATCTGGCAGTACCCAACTAAGGGCACTTCCAAGCATCCTGCAATGCTCCAAAAGAATATCATCATTGTATTCATCCATGACACAGAAATCGCAATGGGATTATCAGCATGACTGATAACAGGAAACGCCTGGTTGAGTATTACAAGAGGCTCAAAACATGTCAGAAATGGTCATTATCGAGTTTCCCTTTAGAAGAAAATTCTAATTTCAACTGTGCAACACTGAAGAAAGGCAGAATTAAACTAAATTTTCAGGCATTATCCATAAAAGCACACAGATGATCGCTGGGTGGTCAATAGTTCAGCAGTGCACTAGGTGATTACAGGTAGATTATTGCAATTTTTAAGCAGTCATTTTGACGACAGATTTTTTGCTGAAATATATCTATTTTGGTAAAATATATACATATAAGATGTATATGTACAAACTGAGTACATCCTTGCCAAAGCCCTGTTGATGTTTGCACACTGTACCCAGTTTATATTTACAGCCATCTATAAATACAAACTGGGGGTAGTCAGAAAAAGCTGGAGTAACTTAGCAGGACAGGCAGTATCTCTGGAGAGAAGGAATGGGTGACGTTTTGGGTCGAGACCCTTCTTCAGATTTCAAACTGGGTACTTATTTGCAAACATCACCAGGGCTCTGCAGTAAGGTCAAAGGAGATTTAGTCCACTTGAAATCTTCTGTGAAAGCAGCAGTGTTGCTACAAATGCCCGCATTAAGAGTCTTCCACCCAAAAGGTTGCCTCCATCCAGAGTCAGCCTCTGTTTTTCTGAAACTATCAGTCAGCAGCCCAGGAGTAGGTGACGTTTCGGGTCGAGACACTTCTTCAGACAGAGAGTCACGGACCCCTTCCCCCGACTCTCAATCTGAAGAAGGGTCTCGACCTGAAAGGTCACCTATTCCTTTTCTCCATGGATGCTGCCTGACCCATTGAGTTACTCCAATTCTTTGTGTCTATCTTCGGTTTAAACCAGCATCTGAAATTCCTTCCTACCCAGCACCCCAAATGGTTCCTAGACTTCCACAAATCCTCTAGACACCGTGTTGGAAGGGAAAGTTTGGTCATCGTAACAGGATGTTCCCTCTTGCTTTACGTGCCACCTTAAACCACGCCACAATCACCCACCAATCATCAAATAAATCAACAGTGCAGGAAAGTGGGACAACACAGCCACAGTCAATATGCTCATCTAGTGAGAGGGATTAACTCCCCAGGCAAACACATTGCAATCTCTTTTATTCATGCCACAGGTGAACCAGCATTCAGATTTGCGAGGCCCAGATGAAAATAAACCAAAGCAAACATGTGAGATGCCACAGTTACGATGAAAACAGACTAAGTGACAGAAACAGCAATTGCAAAGATGTGGCAAAGGCTTAGAGGATTAACTCACAAATTAATACATTCACATCAGGGACGGCACATTTAAATCTCGGTTCAGAGTGAATAAAAGACCTTCTACATTTGATTGTGATGTGAGCTTTTACAGCAACATATGCGCTTTTTGCTTTGCAGAGTTTCACCCTGACAAAAGCAATCAGGATATCCCCAGCGAGATGGTAATAGCTTTTGGGGTTTTGTTTCTGCACATTAGTCATAGCAGTTAACGACTTTATTTTCAACATGCAGTGTGGAGAACAGTATCCTGAAGGAAAGGTTATTTCCAGTAAATAACTTGAACTTGTGAGAAATAGTCTCTACATTACAACATATCGAACAGAAAATTCCCCCAGCATATTATCTCATTCAGTCCCATTGCACAAAATGCCCATGGATTAGAATGGTCACCTATTCTATCATATTGCATAACATGGCTTGGGTCCAACAACATGATGTTCTTCCCAATTTTCTGGACTAACCTACACTGTTCTTATGCGAGGTAGATGCCTTCACTTCAAAAAGTAATTTAAAAAGTACCTTTCAGAACTACAGTTTAAGAAAAAACTGCAGATGCTGGAAAAATCGAAGGTAGACAAAAATGCTGGAGAAACTCAGCGGGTGAGGCTGCATCTATGGAGCGAAAGAATAGGCGAAGGAATAGGAAGGAATATTCCTTCGCTCCATAGATGCTGCCTCACCCACTGAGTTTCTCCAGCATTTTTCGCTTCTTTTAGAACTACAGGATTCTTTAAATTTTATCACATCTAATTAATTATTTCTCAAAGAACGCTCACTGTGGTAAGTAAATAAAGCAGACAATTACTTGCTCCATACAGTATCAGGGCTGCACATACCTTCATACACTTTTGTCAATTATTCCATCATTATGTTGTTTAAAGGAAGCTATCAATTTACAAGTGACTAATCATGGTAGACAGAAAGCTTTCATAAAATAAAAATGTGGATAAAACTGCATGTCTTTGACTTACTTGGATATATAGATGAGGGTTTCTCTGTTCTTAAATTCAAATCCATTTTCCTCAACTGTTTTGGTTCCCAGGATATTGCTAAATTTGCTGACATTTATTGTACATTCCAATTGCTGCTGCACTGAGGAGACAACCACATTGATGGGTCTGCAGTCACATAGGACAGACAGAGCAAGAACAGCAAATACAAGTCACTGAAAAAAAATTGCGAACAGATCACTGTCTTGTGATTCTTTGTGTAACCAGAATTTTCTTTTAATTATCAAATTCCCGAACCACCATGAGATGTATTTCTGTATTTCTCAACATCCAAAATTCCAATAATGTAACCACTACACCAATCCCTTATGCAGCTGCCAATCCAATCGGATTTTAGAGCATAGAACAGAACAGCACAAGAACAAGCCCTATGGCCCACAGTGACTGTACCAAACCCATTTCCAAAACAGAACCTTATTTTAAACTCAATCCCAGACAATTTCAAACTTTCGTATTTCCGGTTCTTACATACGTGATGCCATTTCAGAATCATTGCTACTTGCATAGCAGAAATTTGCTCTTACCGTATTCTTCTTCTTATCGAGTCCACACACAGGATTAGAAATTGTTCAGCCAGAGCTGAACACACTTCTCTGCATCTGCGTACAATGGTGTCTGTTTTGTCGCTTCTTGTGCTTCTTGTGCGTGGTGGTGGAAAGATTGGTGGAAACAGGGCCCGCGACGTGAACGCTCTTTCCTTGACCCCCTTACAGTATTTACATGTCACTACCCAAGAATCTGAGAAGAAGGATAAAATTTGCTATCACGGAATTTGCGTGCAAATTGGATTTTATTTCAGCTCACATTTCTTGGTGCATGCACAGATTATGTGGCTTCACAATACAGAAAATCATGGTATGAACACTTTACTGGGAATGCAAACCCCTGTACTGTACATATGTAAAGAGGAAATGATTAGTAAAACTGATCTGCACTAATTTTCAACTATTCTGGTGTGGATTGAAAATTGCTTAATGGACAGAAAACAGAGTAGGCACAAATGGTCCATTTTGGGTTGCCAAGCTGTGGCAGGATGTTGCACAGATCAGTGATGGAGTCACTGCTATACATAGACTACACCACAAAGTACATTATACTGACAATACCAAGCTGGGTAACAGCGTGGGCCGCGAAGAAGCAGAGAACCCCCAAGGGTGTAGTCAGGCTGAGTCAATGGCACAAAATTGATGAAAAATGCAAGATCATCCACTTTGTCAGTAAACAAAGAGCTAAGTGATTTTATTTTTTTTAATGGTACAAGTTACACAAGATTAAAAGCTGTTGATGTTTACAGGAACTGAGTGTCTTGTACAAGAATCACTCTTAAAACACTGGTGCAGCTAGCTATAATGAAGGGGTTCATTGCAGGAGGCATTGGGCAAACGTATATATCTCACTGCAATTGAAAAGAGGCTTGATGTGATCTCACCTGGAATATTGTGTAAAAGCCAGTTTTTTCTATCAAAGGTGGGATAGAAGGTGAAGCAAAGACTCATCAGATTGATTTGTAAGTAGTGTGTGGGGAGGGACATGTGGGTAGAGGGTGGATTATCCTAATGGGCCTGTCCCACATAGGCGATTTTTCAGTTGCCTGAAAAACCGGCAACTGGAACGGTGACTATCAGAGTGGAACACACGCGCACATCGCTTCCTTCACCAGCCCATTATGCAGGCGGGGGACAGGGCAAGCGGGGGGAGCGCTGTCTGAATGAAATTCACACGGTGCAAAGCCAATATGATACAGACACCGCAATGAACAGGAAGGTTGGCGCTGTAATTAAGACGACTAAAGCACAGTGTACGGTAAGTCCTTTAAAAGATGGGGGGGGGGGGGGGAAGTGAGGGGGCGAAGGAGGGAAAAGTGGTGACAACTTTTAATAAGCCAGAAGCCTTCACGACTGTGAAGCTCGGCAGACATTAACATTACCGGTTGGTTATCCTTGGTTCTGAACACAACTGCTAACATTTTTTTCCCCCAATGAGCCAATTCACATGTCAGCACCGGCTACAAACTAAGAGAACCTTTGACCTCCTGTCAACCCACTTGGACCTCCAGGCGACCCACTTGGACCTCCAGGCGACCCACTTGGACCTCCAGGCGACCCACCTACGACATGAGAATTCTCGCTACTCTCCATGGTGGCTTCATTCTGCTAGCCGCTAATTTTTCAACATATTGAAAAATTAGCGACGACCAGAATGAAGCCGCGACTCGTTCCCGGAATGCGGGAACTCCTCACGACAATGAAGGCGACTCCCCGGCAACCACCCGCGAACATGTGGCGACCGCATAGTCTCCTGCAGTCGCCTAAAAAGTCGCCTAAGTGGGACAGGCCCATAAGAGAAGAATTTAAGCAGACATGGCCTGTATCGCTTTAGTTTAGAATGATGAGAGATGACCTTATTGAAATGCAAAATTCTTACAGAACTTGGCAGGGTGGATGCAAGGATGATGGTTCCCATGACGGTGGTGTCCTCCATTCAGGACTGAGAAGGAGAAGATATTTCATCATCCAAATAGAAACATAGAAAATAGGTGCAGGAGTAGGTCATTCGACCCTTCGAGCCTGCACCGCCATTCAATATGATCATGGCTGATCATCCAACTCAGTATCCTGCACCTGCCTTCTCTCCATACCCCCTGATCCCTTTAGCCACAAGGGCCACATCTAACTCCCTCTTAAATATAGCCAATGAACTGGCCTCAACTACCTTCTGTGGCAGAGAATTCCACAGATTCACCACTCTCTGTAAAAAATGATTTTCTCATCTTGGTCCTAAAAGACTTCCCCCTTATCCTTAAACAGTGACCCCTTGTTCTGGACTTCCCCAACATCGGGAATAATCTTCCTGCATCTAGCCTGTCCAACCCCTTAAGAATTTTGTAAGTTTCTATAAGATCCCCCCTCAATCTTCTAAATTCTAGCGAGTACAAGCCGAGTTTATCCAGTCTTTCTTCATATGAAAGTCCTGCCATCCCAGGAATCAGTCTGGTGAACCTTCTCTGTACTCCCTCTATGGCAAGAATGTCTTTCCTCAGATTAGGAGACCAAAACTGTACGCAATACTCCAGGTGTGGTCTCACCAAGACCCTGTACAACTCCAGTAGAACCTCCCTGCTCTTATACTCAAATCCTTTTGCTATGAATGCTAACATACCATTTGCTTTCTTCACTGCCTGCTGCACCTGCATGCCTACTTTCAATGACTGGTGTACCATGACACCCAGGTCTCGTTGCACCTCCCCTTTTCCTAATCGGCTACCATTCAGATAATAGTCTACTTTCCTGTTTTTGCCACCAAAGTGGATAACCTCACATTTATCCACATTATACTGCATCTGCCATGCATTTGCCCACTCACCCAACCTATCCAAGTCACCTTGCAGCCTTGCAAATGGTAATGAAACTTTGGATTCTCCCCCCAGGAGGGCTATGGAGGCCGAGTTACTTAGTGTATTTGAGAAAGAGATTTTGCACGATAAAGTAAACCATCCCTGAAGTAAAAAATATCAGCCGTTGATGTAAATTAAAGGAGGTGTAGACACACGGACCAAATAGCCTACTACTGCTTCTGATGATGTTAATGTTCTGAGCTAAACCAGCACAGAATTAGAGATGTCACGAGCGACATGGCAACAGTTTACTGGGAATTGTCAGCTTTAAGACTTCAGCAAGTCTAAAATAAAAGCAACTTTTGTCAATGACTCAGTCAATTTCTGGAGACGTGCACAAGGCAGCAAGCACTCTCTTTCAGTCTTTATGTCAGTCTTTCATCTAGCATCAATAATGCCACAAATTCAGGCTCAGCTATTTAGAGCGATTGGATCTGAACACATTGCTATCTTCATGGTCAAAGAGTCAGTCAATTCAAACACACCCCATTTATATAATGGATCCAAGTATAATGGATGGGATTCTATAGGATCAGCAGATTTCTTTTCTGTCAACTATTTCATTTATACTTCACAGAAAATTCAGCAGCAACAGAACACTGTCTCACAATGAAGTTACATTCATGCCTTTGTCAGGCATGCACGGTTCGTGAGCGGGAACCAGGGTAGTTAGAGCAAAGACACAGTGCACACTGCCCCCGAATGGGTGAGTTGGAGGTTTGTGTGGAGCTCCAGCATTGTGGATAGTCCAAACAATACAAGTGACCTGGGTTGTATGGCATTTTCAGCATTAACAACTCTTCCAGCTTAAAACAAAAACACAACATGCAAGGTATGCCATTATGTCTACCTTAACATATATAGCACTTTTTGAATGAAGCAAAACACCTCAATGCATGACCAAGCACAAATCAAGGACAAACCAAAAGTTTGCAAAGAGCATTGGAGGAGTCGCAGAGGAAAGGCTCAAGTTTTGGGATGATTTCCAAATGTTGGGCCCAGGCAGCTAAAAACACAGCTGTCTGGAAGAAGAATGTCCACTGGGGATTTACAAGGGGCTGGAAGGGGAAGATATCTTTTTTTTTGGAATTTATTTTCCCCTGGCACTGTTCTGCTTCAGCCTCTCAAAGACTGTCCAACATTAACTAGCACCCCAAGTTTACCCTGGTGACCTCCTTTGTGAGGTGCGCTAGTAACAGCAATTACATCTTTCTTCCTTCATCACTGCTAAAATGAGATTAGCCTGAATTAGCAGGGCATATTATTCCTGGATTTCACGTTAACCAAGATTCAGAACCAAAAAATGAAGAGAGCGCCAACTTGTTATTAGAAGGTGATAGACCCCTTTTGGTCTAAACAGTAGAACATAGTCAATATGTAGAAAGTACATCACTGAAATCACATCAAAACATCTGATTGATCCCCAGCTCAGAGAAGGCATCAACTTTATTTGCAACAACAACAATTCAGATTTTTACGCTAACCAACATAATTAAATATCTCAATGCACTTGAGCAGCATCAGAAAAAAATGACAGAAGAGAGGCAAATAGTGCAGGTAACTAAATGCTCGGACAGAGTGTTTTAGGTAACACCGTGAAGGAAGAGGTATGCAATGAGAACTCATGGCCCAGGTGGCTAAAGGTGTGGCTGTAATGTCTGAAACATACAAGAAATCAGAACTACTGATCCTATTCACTGGAACTGGACCATCTACCATCTATTACATTGGGAACTCCTTCTAATCCAAACTGGGCAGTTTCAGTCTTGCCCCCATTGGAAATCTACTTACCAAAGTCTTGCTCATTCAGCTAATTCATTAATATTTTCTTTAATTTACTTCTCATATCTGTACTAAAATATCGCCACCTTTATGTAATTGATAGGTTAAATTAGATGATGTCCATAAGTCATAGCAGCTGAAGGATTAGGAATGAGGTTTTGGCCCCTTGAGTCTACTCTGCTATTCAATCATGGCTGTTCTATCTTTCCCCTCAAACCCCATTCTTCTGCATTTTCCCCATACCCTATGACACCCTGAATAAACAACCACCAATCTCCACTTTAAAAATACTCAAAGACATGACCTCCACAGCTGTCTGACAATGGACTCTACTGACTCACCAAACTCTGGCGAAAGAAACTCCTCATCTCCTTTCTAAAGGTGCGTCCTTTTGTTCTGAGGCTATACCCTCTGATCCTAGACTCTCCAATAGTGGAAACATCCTCTCCACATCCACTCTATTCATCTTTCACTATTCTCTACGTTTCAGTGAGGTTCCCCCCCCCCCCACATTCTTCGAAACTCCAGCGAGCGCAGACCCAGTGCCGCAAAACGCTCATCTATGTTAACCTATTCATTCCTGGGGTCATTCTTGGAAACCTCTTCTGGACCCTCTCTAGAGCCAGCACATCCTTCCTCAGATATGGTGTCCAAATTGCTCACGATATTCCAAATGTGGCCTACCAGCAACTTAAGGTCTCAACATTACATCCCTGTTTTTGTATACAAGCCCTCTTGAAATAAATGCTCGCATTGAGTTTGCTTTCTTTACTACTGATTCGACTTGCAGATTAACTTTTTGGGAATCCTGCACCAGCACCCCCAAGTTCCTTTGCACCTACAATTTTTGGATTCTCACCCCATTTAGAAAATAGTCCTACATCTTTATTCCTACTACCAAAATGCATGACTCCACACTTTGCTACACTATATTCCATCTGCCACTTCCTCTCTGCCCACTCTCCCAGCTGTCCAATTCCTTCTGCAGAGTCCCTGCCCCTCCACCTATTTTTGTATCATCTGCAAACTTTGCCACAAAGCCTTCAATCCCCTCGTCCAAATCACTAATATACAACGGCCCCAGCACCGACCCCTTGCGGAACTCCACTAGTTACTGGCAGCCAACCAGAAAAGTCCCCTTTATTGCCACTCTTTAGCTTCTGCCATCCAGCCAACCTGCTTCCCTCTAATATCGCAGGCTCTCATCTTGTTTTGCAGCCTCACCTATCAAAGGCTTTCTGAAAATCCAGGGAAACAACATAATTGACTATCCTTTGTCTATTGTGCTATTGACTTCCTCAAAGAATTCAACAGATTTGTCAGACAAGATCTCCCCTTCACAAAATCATGCTGACCGGCCATTTTATCATGTGCTAAGTAATCCAAATAGTGGACTCTAAATCCAACCAACCACTGAAGTCAAGTTTCCCTTCTTTGAAGCTCCTTTCTTGAACAGTAGAGTAACATTGCAAATTTTCAGGTCCTCTAGGAAGCACTCCTGACAAGTAATTCTTGAAGATCACTATTAATGCCTCCAAATCTCAAAACTATCTCTTTCAGAACCGTGTGGTGTAGTCCATCTGGTCCAGGCGTCTTATCCACTTTAGACCTTTCAGCTTGACCAAGCACTTTCCCTTAGTAAAAGCAACTCCACTAACTTCTGCCTCCTGACGCTCTTAAATTTCCGCATGTGGTTGGGTGTCTTGCACGTATTCAATTTGTCACCATTCTTTATTCCCCATGACTACTTCTCCAGCATCATTTTCCAGCGTCCAATGTGCACTCACCTCTCTTTACTCTCAATATAGCTGAAGAAGCTTTTGCTATGGTCTGTCATTCCTGCGAGGGTCCCTTTCCAACCAACTTTAGCCAGCTCCTCCCTCATACTTCTGTAGTTACCTTTACTGAACACTAATACTGACACAACCAATTTCACCTTCTCAGTTTCAAACTGCAGATTGAATTTTACTATACTATGGTCACTACCTCCTTGTGGTCCTTCACCTCAAGCTCCCTAATCAAATTGGGTTTAATTACACAAGCCCAAATATAGAATTGCCTTTTCCCGAGGAGGCTCAACCACAAGCTGCTCCAAGCAGCCATCTTGTAGGCATTCCACAAATTCCTTCTCTTGCGATCCAGTACCAATCTGATTTTCCCAGTCTACCTGCATATTGAA